>NW_022103935.1:1377245-1378827 GCF_000313985.2 Echinops telfairi | reverse complement strand
AAAATGACAAGAATCACATGATAATTTCAATAGATGTGGAAAAAGCATTCGACAACATCCAGCACACATTCCTGTTCAAGGCACTCAAGAGGATAGGAATAGAGGCAAAAGTCCTCAATATGATACAGGCTACATATGAAAAACCAACAGCCAACGTGGTAGTTAATGGAGAAAAGACAAAAACAATTCCACTGAAAAGGGGGACCAGGCAAGGATGCCTCTTATCCCCAACTCCTATTTAACCTTCTACTGGAGGTCCAAGGTAACAACATAAGACAAAGAAAAGACATCAAAGGTATTCATCTGGGGAAGGAAAAGGTGAAATGATCATTATTCACAGACGACATGATTCTATACATCAAAAATCCCCTAAACACCACAAGTGGAGTGTTGGAAGCAATAGAGGAATAAGGCAGAGTGGCAGGATATAATATCAACAAACAGAAGTCTAATGGTCTGCTATACACATCAGACAAGATCACAGAAAAGACTATTTGAAAAATAGTACCTTTACCATAGCCAGGCACAAATGTAAATATCTAGGGATCTACCTGACTGAAAAAATTGAAAGATTTGTATGAGAAAAATTATAAAACACTATTACAAGAAACCAAAAGTGACCTCAACAAATGAAAGAACATCCCATGCACATGGATTGGAAGACTCAATATAGTAACGATGACAGTTCTGCCCAAGGCACTATATAAGTTCAATGCTATCCCAATACGAATACCACCATACTTCTTCAAAGAATTGGAAAAACTGCTTACCAATTTCATACGGAGTGGGAAGAAGCCCAGAATTAGCAGAGAACGCCTCAAGAAGAAGGATAAAGTGGTAGGTCTTGCTCTAATTGACTTTAGCACGTATTATAGGGCCACCGTAGGCAAAAGAATGCGGTACTGGTATAATGACAGATATTCAGACCAATTGGAAAAGAGCTGAAGACCCAGAAATAAAAACATCAGCATTCAGACAACTGATCTTTGATAAGAGCCCCAAAAATATCAAATAGGAAGCAGATTCCCTCTTCAATAAATGGTGCTGGTAAAAAATGGGTATCTACCTGCAGAAAAATTAAGTAATACCCTTACCTCACTTCATGCACCAGAATAAACTCAAGGTGGATCACAGACCTTGAGATAAAACCCCAAACAATTCAGGCCATTAATGAGGGATTTGGGACCAACATGAGAACTTGGCACAGGGAACACATAAGCTATCAGAAAGAGGGAAGAATGCAAATACAGAGGAGTCACAAATAGACAAGTGGGATATACTGAAGATAAGACACCTGTGTACCTTGAAAGAACTCACAAAGAGAGTAATGAGAGAGCCCCCCATCTGGCAAGACATCTTTAGCCATGACGCCATTTGTTGAAGGTTGTCTCCTGCGTATTTCAGTTTTCGTTCACTTTAAAAATTTAGATGTCTCTAGGTCCTTGGGTGTGTTTCCGGGGTTTTACTACCTCCGATGGTCTTCATTGGTATCACTTCACCATTTGGGGACCATTTTAATTGCTCTGTCTGCAGAGTTGCTTTGAAAGTGCAGGGATGAAGGACCTCTGACTTTGCTTTTATG
>NW_022103935.1:1374272-1376181 GCF_000313985.2 Echinops telfairi | reverse complement strand
GGCTGTGGGGGTTGTGGCTCCAGCTGCTGTGTGCCCGTGTGTTGTAAGCCTGTGTGCTGTTGTAAGCCCGTGTGTTGCTGTAAGCCAGTGTGCTGCTGTGTGCCTGCCTGCTCTTGCTCCAGCTGTGGCTCCTGTGGGGGTTGCAAGGGAGGCTGTGGCTCCTGTGTGGGCTGCAAGGGAGGCTGTGGCTCCAGTGGATGCTTCCAGTCTAGTTGCTGTAAGCCCAGCTGCTGCCAGTCCAGCTGCTGCAAACCTTGCTGCTGCTCCTCAGGCTGTGGGCAGTCCTGCTGCCAGTCCAGCTGCGGCAAGCCCAGCTGCTGTGGCCCTGTTTGCTGTCAGTGCAAGATCTAAACCTCTTGGTTCCTTGTGCTCAGGAGCAGTTTGACTAAAGATCTCTGAGCCACAAGAGCTTGTTTTCTTTACTCTGGGGATAGGTCACCTCAGCCCTGGGGCTCAGCGTCCGAAGGCACCCACATCTGAGAGAGACTATGCGTCACCTTCTGTGATGTGACCCATCTTGGAACCAGCTGCTCACTCACGTCCAGAGCACGCTTTCTCCCTGCCGGCACAGCTCTCATCCACAGACGCACTCCTGGTGAGCCTTCCGACACCAGAGACGCGCTGGACTAGGATGGCGCTCTGCAGCCCACGAGCGACTACAGCTCCTCATAACCTTCCTCCTCCTCCCCTCCTTCCCCTGGTGTGCCTCTAACAACTGGCCTGCAGGGCCTCATGTCCCTGGGCCCTCGGCGTGTGGCCAGGGTCCCCGGGTTATTCTCCCCTTACCCTAGGTCTTCTTCTCTTGCCCTTCCTCTGCTGGTGGTCTAGCTCCAAGGTCCACCGCAGACCAGGAGAAGCCTCTCAATAAACTTGCTTTACCACCACAGACTGGGCTCCACGGTGGTTCTTCCGTCACTGCCTTTGGGAAAGAAAAGCTATTAGTGGATTTCTGTCTGAATCCAACCTCAGGATGTTTCACAATATTCGTGTAGGTCACCTTTTACCCACACAGGCCTCCGGTAATGCTGTAGGGAATGAAGCTTGGTTACATGCACATGCACGCACATACACAGACACACACACACACACACACAAGTAAGATCATTCTGTCATCTCATTATCTATGTTACTAAAACTTTGAGCGGTAGTTAAAGACACAGCAATTGTGATTCCGTCGCCCAAGAATTTATACATAAGCTTCATGCCCAACAGGCAGTGCGCACAAACATTCTGATCATGATAAACCATCGACTGTGATGAGTCACCCAGGTGAGGCCCAAAGAATTGCGTTTCCCAGGACAGGCTAACAGCGTTTACTTTCTGCTTCTTAGAAGTTAAGAAATACCAATTGAGATCAATGGGGAGGAAACAAAAATGCAAAACCCAAAGATATCCTAGTCAAATGTAAAAGTCAAAATGTAAAAATCAAAATTGTTACGGGGCCAATCAAAAGCAACTTCTCATATGCAAAAGAAGGAAACCCCGATGAACAGCTCATGTTTGATCAGAACCAGTGGGCGTCAGGGGACGTGGGAGCGCTGTGGATGGTGACAAGGCAGGAAGAATGTCCCTTTTCAAGCACCACGGTCCTTCAAACATGCACGTAAAGTTAAACCACTGCCGTAGATGAACAGAGAGTCCAATCAATGCGGCTAGAACGACCTGATGACCAATATGAAGAGCTCCTAACACTCAAATGAAGTCCTGTCACAGGACATTTCAAATTCACACACAAAAACGTGGAAAATCAAAAGGGTTGGAAATTTCTTTCTCTCTTCCTTTAGTTCAAAATAAATTACACACAAATGTACTGTGAGCTCTATTGGATGTTGACATGTTATCAGGTGTAACTAATCATGCGGAGGATGAGTATGGTAAAGAATGAGTAAGTGGGTAAAAGAATGTTCCC
>NW_022103935.1:1369467-1373533 GCF_000313985.2 Echinops telfairi | reverse complement strand
TGACAATCCCAATCCATGCACAGACCTTATCAGGCTGCATTCCCTAAATCCTGACACAATGTCCACCTTCATACTGACTCAAGCAAATCCATCTCAATCCAATGAGCCAAGCACGTGGATAGAAAATGGGTGGGGACAGATGCACCAGGCTCACAGCGACCAGAACAGTGTGACGCTGTAGACTCACCCACATCAGAACAGGTAAATTCTACAAACAAATCAGGGCCGACTGCTATTAGAGACGGAGACAGAGCTGGGTCTTCAGAAAGACATCACCAGGATTTCCACAGTGGTTCTTCCCTCACTGCCTTTGGCAAAGCAAAACTATTAGTAGTTTCCATCTGAATCCAACCTGAGGACATTTGACAATACTTACACACATTCATTACTGTCAAATTTTACCTAGAGATACCTCTGAAATTGTTCTAGGTAATGAAGGTTGATTACATGCATAAAAATAAAGTCATTATCTGATATCCTGTTTTCTATGATAATAATACATTGAGAGGTAGGTAAAAACACAGCAATTGTGATTCCGTCGCCCAAAAATGTACACAAAAGCATCGTGCTCCACAGCTAATGAGCACAAATATTCCAATTTGATCTACAAGACATTGTTATGATTCATCCGGGTCAGGGCCAACACATTGCCTTTCCCATTGTATGCTAACAGAGTTTGCTGCCAACATAGATGTTATGGAACACCAATTGAGCTCAATGGAGAGGAAACCAAAAGATCATACCCAAACACATCATAGTCCAAAGTAAAAGCCAACGTTTGGAAAGGAACGGGCAAAACCAACTTCTCATATGCAAAAGAAGAAACACAAGAAGAACAGGTGGCGCTTTATTGGGAACAATGGGCGTTAGAGGAAGTGGAAGCTGTATGGATGGGGTCGAGACAGAGAGAATGCCCTTCTCCCAACAACACCGTCCTCCAATGATGCAGGTAAAGTTAAACCATTGCCGTATATAAAGATAGAGTCCAATACAATGCTGCCAGAACTCCGTGGTGACAAATAGGAAGAAATCCTTAAACTTAAACAGAAAGTCCTGCCACACGAAATTTCAAATTCACACCCAAAAGGAATGACAGTCAAAATGACGTGGACATTTCTTTCTCTCTTTAGTTCCAAATGAATTAAACACAAATACATTGTGATCTCTGTTCGATGTAGAAATATTATTAGGTAAAACTAATCATACAGTTGATGAGTACGGTAAAGAACGAATATTTGAGGAAGTAAATGATCCCCGAACAGAACCTGAATCCACAGGAATAAGTAAAGAGTTCCAAATAACAAAATAAGAAGACTCAAATATCTATTGATAACTTCAGGAATACAACGGGCTATCATTTATGACTTTCATTTGGATATATGTCATAAAGTACATAGACAAAAATGGTGACAGTAGAGTGTAGCTTTGTGACATACAGAGAAATCAGTGTAATGGCACAGACACACAAAAGCAAAATCTCCTATCTCACTGGAATCAAGTTAACCTAAATCTAAGGCAGAATCTGACTATTATGATGAATATTGTCATCACAAATCAACCACACAGAAATCCCCCAAATACAGATATATTAAAATCCACTAAGGAATTCAAAAGTTACCACACACACACACAGATGTATTATGTCAAGAGAAGACACTCGAATAAAAAACAGCATCAATGTACTTGCTACCTATATAAAAATTCCAGTACCAACAAAGAGAAAAGTTAAGGCTGATTAGCCAGCCCAATCACAACACTGGATGTGTATGGGTTTGAACATTCCAGTCCATACACAGAGATGATCTGTCTGCATTGCCAAACTTTTGAAACAATGTCCACCTACGTACTGACTACAACAAATGCATTTTCAATTCAATGAGACATGCACGTAGAAAGAAAATGGGTGGGGAAAGATACACTGTGCACACAGAGCCCAGCACAGTGTGCCACAGCAGACTCACCCACATCCAAAAAGGTAGATTTCACGAACAGATCTGCACCGACGGCCAAGAGAGATGAAGACAGACCTGGAAGAAAGGGGAACTCTTCAGAAGGACAACACAAGGATACACAAATTTGCACCAAACAATAAAGCTCCAAAATAGATGAAGCAAAGCAAGGATTGAAGAGCATGGTGCACCTTTCACAATAGCAGTTGGAGAAACCTAAATGCAACGTCTGCATCATTAGTGTGTGAGGTCGCATTGACTAGAGAAACATACCCAGAGACACTTCTATGTGTACATGGAAGAGATTTATATACAGAAGTTCTCATGCATCAATAAAACATCACAGCCCAATCCAACTCAAGTCCATGAGTCCAATACTATTCGATAAGACCCTCTTTAGACTCACAAAGCCACATGCAATAATGCAGAAGGAAGTAACATCACCGGTCAGGGGGTGCAAATTCTTGAGGATCAAATGGCAGAGAACGCATCTCCAGGGCTCACCCACGTCTCAGCATGACTCACTAGCAAGAAGGTGAAGGCAAAGAGGAGGAGAGTGGCTGCCTCCAGAGCCATTTATCAGTGGTACCTCCAAATGAGGTCACCAAGCTGTGACCTCATTGACAGGCTAAAATCCACCCATATTATCCTACAGGTGCCAGGTTGGCATAACTATCACAATCCACCCATGGTGTAACTATCACAATGCACCCATTGCTACAATCCACCCATGGCATGACTATCACAATCCACCCATTGCCACAATCCATTCACAAAAGCGTAACTATCACAATCCACCCATTGCCAACTTGGCACTTGTATTCAATTCCTTAGACATATATAATTTTTAAAGCAAAGGCAATAGTGAAATCATATTTATTCCTAACAGGATAAAACTAAAATACATATAACTCATAATGTGTCAGCCTCATTTAAACATAATGTTCTATAAGGGAACAAAACAAAAATATTCTGTGCCTAACAATTGCAGATATGTGAACATCTACGCCATAATCCTATAATCCTAGGATACGCTATAGGCTCAGGTCATGCCACAGGCTCAAGACTCTTTTGACGTCAGATCAGCCAACCCCTTCTTGTCCCTCCTCTTGTCAATGTGAACCAGGTCCACAGGTGTCAGTGGCCAGACTCAACCCATCTCTCTACTGCTGCATTTCTCCCACTGAGCAAGTAGATCCAGGTGGTCACCTAGTGAGCCACAGGCTGCCTGAAGGCTTCCATTAGCATTCAGTCATAGAGAGAAGAGTTTCTTCATGGCACCACATTTTTCCAGCTTTAAGCACAAACCACTAGTTCAAAACTCAAACAGGACAAATTCCATTTTTATCCTTTCAGTCTGCCACCAGATTTCTCAGCAAGTCTTTTCAAATGCAAATGTCCAGAGCACTCAAAGCACTGGGTGGGCTTATCTTTTCAGAGCCTTCTTTGCAGGGATGTCCTAAACCCATTTAAAGACCCAATATAATGTCTAAAGGGAGTGGGCTAACAAAGTCTCTCTGTATATTTCCCAGTAATCATATCTATCAGACAGTAGATCAATAACAATAGTTAGAAGAAATCAATCTCATCCTAGTACAGCCAGATCATAAGCGTGATTCTTAAAACAGTCCAATTCAGTCCTCTCTTACCTAACCTATCTCATTCATATGTAATACGGCCTGTGTTAGACAGGGTTCCCTAGAGAAACAAATCTGGGACACTGATGATTATAGATAGAGAGATCCAGCACAAAGGAATATAACAGCTAAGTAGTCCACACAGCAGTGCAGAGGGTTCAGTTCAACTCACTTCCATGGAACAGTGAATATACTGGAAGTCCTTCAACTCACAAGGGTGGCTGGGTCCAAGGTCGAGGAAACAGATAGCTGAGTCTTCCCTAGGACAATGAAGGCAGTCCAGCCACAGGCAGCAAACATCAGGGCAGGCCACCAACAGTCAGCAGCTCAGGAGCTTAGTGAAGCAGGTCCAGATGGAATCTTGAACTCAAGCAATGCAAGAAGATAGGATCCAACAGCCTCAAGCTCAAGCAATGAACACACCAGCAGTGTGGTGATGTAGGTCTCAAAGAAACCTCACACTCTAGCAACACGATCCAC
>NW_022103935.1:1366951-1368818 GCF_000313985.2 Echinops telfairi | reverse complement strand
CTCCATCCCAGATCAGCTTCTCCAGGGCCAGCTCGAGGAAATGATTTTTCCTTTTATTTTCCACTCTCTTTTCCTCCTTAAACTGCTCTGGGCTGCAGTTCACACACACCTGCTGCATTAACAAAGTATTAGCATAACAAAACAATTAGCAACTTCAGCGTAGACAGGTAGTTTAGGTTTGAGACAGAGACTGGAAGCCCAGTGACCCAGATGTCACTCCCTGGGCAGATACGTAGCTATCCACCAAGCTGACCAGGATAGCGAGGTCCGGGTCAGCCCCTGGTCAGTATCCTAACCCTCTCACATAAGCCAAGTGCACTCTGATTAGGGTATTGCTTGATTCTGCCACCTAGCTAGGCAATCAGCATAGATCCCATTCTCCCACCCCTACTTGGTCAGCATTGCAACAAAACATATGCTAGCACACGGGACAAGTTTCAAAAATAATGAAATGATTTAAACTTTTCCAAAGTATGTCGGCAGAGACACTGGGTTCAAGTTAGAACTCACACAGAAAGAAATTCACAAAGCTCGAAAATTCACTTTCCTAAGAAGACACCGGCCATGGCTGCAACATGGACCCAACATCAGAGTGACTGTGAGGCTGGCACAGCGCCGGGCAGGCTGCTCTCCTGTCACCGTGGGTCAGGTAGACAGGACAGCCGCCAACACAGCAAGAAAGACTATGTCTAAGAACAACTCACAGAAGATACGAAAGCGCTTTGCGATTCAGTGAAAGAAAGGTGGTAGCTATAAACACGCCTATAGTGAATCAACAGAAAGATCTCAGGAGAATTATCTACACTTGCGTTTTTTATAAACGTTAAGGGGAAGAGCTCAATATGCCCCAAATCAGCAGAATAGTGAAAATCATAAAGGTGGCTCAGCCCACTACCACTAGGTCAATTCTGACTCACTGGGGCCCCACGGGGGGATTCCAAGTCTGTAAATATCAACAGAAGCACTCTCCCTGCTCAGATGCACCGACTGGTGGTTTTGAATCAGCAACTTTGTGGTTTAGATTCCCAGTGTAAAACCTTCCAAATTAAGATGATCAGAGTGATACTATACTAAACTCAAGGTAAAAACACAGTAGACAAAAACAGACAAACACATAACAGTGAATTTTTTGAAAGGAGCAATGCATTTACAGAACCCTAGACAAGGGGGAAAGAGGTCACACCAAAATAAGTAGTAAAAATATGAACATTATTACAGAAATAAACAAGATTGTTAGAAGATGTCTTGGAAAATTCTAAGGCAACATATTTGACAGCCTAACTAAAATAAGCAAAATTTAGAACCGTGTAGATTACCTGCTGGTCAAGAAGAAATGACTTTGACCTGGAAGAACCTGGAAACCATTTTGCTTACAAAAAAGGACAAAAATATTATCCTCCTGGCCATGAATATCTGAGATGGGCACATGAGCAAAGGCAAAGAATGAAAGGAAGGAATGGGGGCTTGTTCTTCACAGGGCACTGGGTTTCAGTCAGTGGTGAGGGGGGCTTTGGAAGAAGACAGCTGTGAGCACAGTGCACAGGGATTAAACTCACTCACATACACAGTTAGGAAGATTTTAAAAGACAACATTTTGTAGTACATATTGAACACACTAAAATATTTTCAGAGAGTGGAACACATCCTGGCCAACCAAGCCCTGAGGACAATATTCTTGCTCATAGCAGCCAGTGCACAGAGAGGACCATAGGGTCGGCCCCACCAGGAGACTAGATGTCCCTCCATGAGGGACAACACTGGAAGCACAGAGTGGGAATTGTGCCCAGTCTGACCCCACCACACTGGAGCGAAACGCTGAGGGCGTGCAACAGAGCAGCAAGGGGAGCAAAGCAATGAAGTCCCCAGG
>NW_022103935.1:1363402-1365592 GCF_000313985.2 Echinops telfairi | reverse complement strand
CTCCATCCCAGATCAGCTTCTCCAGGGCCAGCTCGAGGAAATGATTTTTCCTTTTATTTTCCACTCTCTTTTCCTCCTTAAACTGCTCTGGGCTGAAGTTCACACACGCCTGCTGCATTAACAAAGTATTAGCATAACAAAACAATTAGCAACTTCAGCGTAGACAGGTAGTTTAGGTTTGAGACAGAGACTAGAAGCCCAGTGACCCAGATGTCACTCCCTGGGCAGATACGTAGCTATCCACCAAGCTGACCAGGATAGCGAGGTCCAGGTCAGCCCCTGGTCAGTATCCTAACCCTCTCACATAAGCCAAGTGCCCTCTGATTAGGGTATTGCTTGATTCTGCCACCTAGCTAGGCAATCAGCATAGATCCCATTCTCCCACCCCTACTTGGTCAGCCACACCATCCCAAAGACCTGAAGAGTGAATCCCATTCCCTCTGACCTGATTCAACGAACAGCTATTGTGTCCAGAGAATCCAATTGAACCATAAGAATACAGGACCCGCAGCCATACCAAACACCAACATGATCCCCCTAGCCATAGCCTCAAACCTACTCTGACACCCTACAAGAGCATACGGTAGTAAAATGTCACACTACCAGACACTGACCCCAGCTGCTTAAAGACTTCTGGGACACACAGTCCTGGCTCCCTGCAGGGACACGGAGGGGGCCAGCTGCTCTTCTTGCTGGTTCCGTCACCCCTGTACCCTCCCCTCTTTAAAACATAGTTGAGCATAATTTTTATCATTCATACTCAATCGGGACTTCCACGTTTATAAGTATACATAAGGACAATGGGGGAGGGGGAGGGCAGAGGATAAATACATAAATACATACATAAATAAAGCACGTGCAAACACACACACACACACACACACACACACACACTACTTTACTGTTTTACTTTACTGTTTTACTCTCAATTAACCCAGAAGTCAACACCCATAAGGGAGACAAAGCCCAAAGACAAAGCCCAGACGAACACACAGTACTGTACCGTCCTCTTGAAGCTTGCTCCGGTATTATTTTTCCTAGTATATGTTTTAAACTTTCATTTCTGGCCCTGTCCTTGAATTGCACTCTTTCTGATCTAATTATCTGGAGTTTTATTCCGGAGAAGTATTACCCTATCATTCAGTTTCTCGTTTCTTCTTGGCAAACCTTTCCTCTCCTTCTCCTCAAATCAATAACTAACACTATTCTTACATTTTTGTATCTTTTTTCCCTATCAAATTATAGTACCCATTCCTCCAATCGTGGCAAACAGGCATTCTTTGGATCTACCTTCCCTTCTTTTAACCTACCAACCAACACAACCTAGTCCCTCACATTTTTCTTGCTCTTCTTCTTTTGCCTGTTACTTCTTCCTTTCTCCCTCTGCTAGCACTTCCTCTCCCACCCTCCGACCGCTCCCCAAACACCTAAGCTAACCCTAATCTTACCCCACCGTGCACACACACAGCCAGATACTTAACACAAACTGTCCACCACCCCTCTACTGCATCACCTAACGGAGAGGAAAAGTGAAACAATAGAAAAGCGAGTAACCTCACTACATGCTGTAGAAGAAAAACACCAAACAGAAACACAAATATCAAACACGACAGTAGGAGAATTAAACAATACTATAAAGGGATAGAACGATACTATCAAGGAACACAGAAGCAGAGTTGAAGAGATGGAACCCAAATTGGTGAGACGGAAGACAAACCTACAGACTCCAGCCTGAAAGAAGAACACATAACAGAGAGCGCAAAGCGGCGGAGAGAAGCTGGAGAACAATGTGAGGCCCAACAAGAGGAACAACCTGCGCATCACAGGGATTCCAGAAGAGGAAGAACCAAACGAATGCATCCACACAGAGAACACACCAGGAGCTCCTGCTCTTTTCTCAAAGAGGACACTTTCCTCAAAGCCAAAAGGAGGAAGAATAACTATTCTGGAAGCCGGACGCGAGACCCCAAAAGGAACACCCCCCAGCATATTTAGTCAAGCTGTCTAATATCACAGACGAGGGGAAAAGTCTAAGAGCAGCCGGAGAAAAAAGTTCAAAGACATACAAAGGTCAGCAATTAGAATAGCCTCAGCTCTCATAGCAGAAACCACGCAGCCAAGAAGACAATGGTGTGATGTACTAGGGGAGGGCACGCAAAAAAAACTGTGAACCTAGAATCCTGTCCCGAG
>NW_022103935.1:1360254-1362020 GCF_000313985.2 Echinops telfairi | reverse complement strand
AAAAAACAACTTTGTAGATGTATACAAACACGCTCCATGCAACAAAGCAACAATATACGTTCTTCTCCAACACACATAGAGCATTCACAAGACTAGATTATACTAGGCCACAAATCATTCCACAAAATTTTAAAAATCGAGTTCCGAGGTGGCAGTTACATCATTTTCTATTGATTATTTCCTGTCAACTTGAGTGAAGGGGTGGAGTCTGGCCTGTTAATTGGGTCATAGCCAATGAAGCCTCTGGGTGGGCATGGCCTTCTCCTGAGGATTCTGGGAATTCCTGTCTTCCTCCCTGGAAGTGGGACACACACTCTCTGCTTCACATTCCTGTTGACAAGTCACATGGGCCCGTGCTGATTGCAGCCAAAGCCCTGGGAATAGAGGAGCCATGTGGAAACCCATACCAGGGCTGAGATGCTTCTACCACCACTGAATCCACCACTGGCCTGTGATCTTCCTGCTTTCTGCGTCATTGCAAGTGCAGCATGAATCTAAAGAGGAAATTTTGGACTAGTATTGGACATATGGGCTAATACCAGACTTATGGACTTGATCTGGACTAGTCTGGGATGTTGTCTCAATATACAACTGCTCTTTGATATAAAACTCTCTCTTACACACATATGAGTGTCTCTGAATTTATTTCTCTAGTCAACCCAGACTAGCATATTGTGGCACCTTGAGAGTGGGGTACTGGAGAAACACATCGTGACGATGGAGAGGGGATGCTTGTTTGACCTCTGCCTCGTGGTAGTTTTCTTCTTTGGCTAGCCAGAGGTCAGATATGCCCGTGCAGTTTACTGGTTGTTTTCTGGACAGAATGTGGGGAGTTAAAATGTTGATTATCTTCTTTGGTTGTTGTCTTTGGTTACTCCTGTTAGAAATAGTGAAAATGGATGTGATTAATGTACATTTTGACCTCAGGCGGTGAAATCATCCCTTGAATTTCTCAGAGACCACGCTGCCTAGGGACAATGGCTGACAGGAGGTGAACGTGGCTGACAGAGGCCCTGACTTGATGCAGTCAGAGCCCTAAGGCCTTAATTTTTTTCAATGGAATAGCCTAGATAAGGATCAGCATAAGATAGATAAGGATTGAACTTGGCTGTTTTAAGACTTGGGTTTAAGATCTGGCTGTACTAGGTGTATACTGTTTTCTTTTGACTATTGTTATTGATATCATGATTGATAAAAATGATTATTGGGAAGTATAGAGAGTTTGTAAGCCCCCTATTTCAGCACCAGTTTGAATCTTGAAATGGGTGTAGGACATTGCTGCAAAGGAGGCTCTGAAAAGTGAATCCCCACCCAGTAGCTTGAGTGCTTAGGGCATTCGAAGCTGAAGAGACTTGCTATTGACAGACTGAAGAAAACAATAAGGAACCTTTGATTTTTTTAATTTGGTGTTTTTGTTTTCGTTTTTTGAATTTTGAGCAGTGGTTTATGCCAGAAACTGGGGGGAAATGGAGCCATGAAGAAACTCCTCTCTGGGACTGAACGTTCAAGGGAGCCTGGAGTACATCGATACCCACCTCGCGGTGACATGACAGGTTTTGATGCGTTGGGTAGGGAACTGCTCGTGGGAGGACTGATCCTGGAGGTTTTCCTCTGGTCCAAGCCTGATAGTTAGGGTAAACCGAGCTCAATAGAACGGGAGATCCAACTGCAGGGAAGCAGCGCATGGGCTGCAGCCCAGGATGGGTGTGCACTCACACAGATTCCTCATGCCCACAGTGTCCAGAGATCTGAGTCATTGGGGAAAT
>NW_022103935.1:1357370-1358954 GCF_000313985.2 Echinops telfairi | reverse complement strand
GGCCAGTTGCTCTCGCTCTGGACCCAACCTGAGTTTGTTGTAGGTGCAGGGATCTCTTGCTCGGTCCTGGCTTTTCGGATGTTGATGGAGGCCTTTTCTTTCCCGCTCATTGTGGTGTTTTTGTCTCTATAACAGTTACTGTTTGGTCTTACCACTTCATTTCCCTTTTGTGCTTTAGTGCTTCTGTTGGGTTTAACAGTGTAGGAAGGACAGAAGGGGTGGATGCACAGAGATAATAACCGATGCAAGGACTTTTAGGGGTGAGGGGTGGGCTGGGGAGAGACAGGGAGAGTGAGGGGGTTTCGAGAGTAAACAGTGAAGGTGGGAGGGGGAGGGTTCACTAGAACCGAATGCGGTTACACAGCTCATTTTGAAAGAGATTTTGCTAAGGGTGGGGGAAGAAAAATGTTCGGAAATTGGTTGTGGTAATGATTGCATAATTGTTCTTGACATGATTCAACGATTGAATTGTATGATATGGATTATGTGCCAACAAATCTGGGGCGGAGGATAGATGTCTCTGGGTCCTTGGCTGTTCTTTGGGGGTTTTACTTCTAATCAGTTGGTTTTCATGTATATCACTGTAACATGGCTAGACCATTTTAATTACTCTGGCTACAGCATTGCTCTTAAAGTATAGGAGTGTTTTTGTAATTTTATTATTGTTTTATTTTGACAGTGTCTTTTTGATCATCAGTTTCATTCCATAACATTGGTGATTAGTTGTTTCGTTACTTCGAAATGTTGTGGTCGGATTTGGATCAGACTTGATTTGAATTAATGAACTATTTTTTGCATTAGTGACATTTTCGCAAGATTTAATGTACCTATCCAAGAACATGATTACTTGCTCCATTTCTGCAAGTGTCTTTGGTATCTTGAAGAAGTATTTGGAGTTTTCTTCGCATAATCTTTAGTTTCTGGAAAAGGGAATCCCTAAAGATTGTACTTTTGTGTAGGTCTTGGACATTTTGGTGTTCTTTGCATATCTTTGTAAGGAATAGTGAGAAATTGAATCCGCAAATATGGTGAAATATGTATCACCTAACTCATTCCGCATAAAGGCCTTCCAGGCACTGGGACTGAACAGAGGTACCTTCCCCTCCAGGCTGGCCTGCCTCTTGTTTGATCCAAGGAACACGCTGGCACCTGGGTCCAGGACATCGGGACAGAAGGGGTGGTTTTGGATGGGTTCTCAATGTGGCAGAAATAACACACACATGGAAAGTACTCCGTCACTGGAAAAGCTCAGAGGCGCTAAGACCCCATGGTATCAGTTTCCATAAATACCATGCACACAGACGAGGAAGAGTCAAAAGTAGACCCACAGAAAGAGTAAGTCACAGCCAATGGGAGCCTCCTCGGGAAGAGCACAAGCTGCTCAAAGCAGGACCCAGGAAGCTCTCGTGACAGGAAGAGGGAACTTAGCCTATGGAAGCCAGAGCTCAGGGCAGGGGTATAAAGGGGGCTGGCACAAGAGACCCCATCACTCAACCTCCTCCCTCCCTCTCTTCTACTCTAAGGAAACCTACCCTCTACCCACCAGAATCATGGGCTGCTGTGGTTGTTCCGGAGGCTGTGGGG
>NW_022103935.1:1343620-1356342 GCF_000313985.2 Echinops telfairi | reverse complement strand
TGCAGACCCTCCACCGCCTGGAAATAAACTTGCTCTGGAACCGCAAGTCTCGTCCCCACTGTCATTCTTTCCTCGCTGCCTTTGGCAGCGCCCAGAGCTACTGGACTTTCAGCCGGAATGCAACCTGATGGCAGGTCACAATATCAACGTGCGTTAACTTCTATCCACTTTTACTGTCCTCAGGAGTGGAACTTGGTCTCATACACACGCACCCTAGAAACTGGGGGCCTCTCTCTGCTGCCCCGTTTTCTATAAGAAAAAGAATTTGAGGGGTAGCTAAAAGCACATCCATTCTTCCTCAACTATTTAAGGAATTATACATCAACATCGTGTTTCTCACACACACACACACACACACAACCTCCTTGCCATTGAGCCAACGCTCACTCATCTTGACCCCATGTGGGTTTCAGAGTTTGTAACCGCTTGCAGAAGTAGAAGTTTCCATCTTTCTGCCCCGGAGCTGCTGGTGGATTCTAACTACCCACCATGTGGATGGAAGCTCAATCTATCCCCACGACACTGCTGGGGCTCCTGTGGTGTCTGAAAGCACTGGGAATCAACACTGTGGGTCTGTTGTCAGCTAGCTCTTCATGATGTTCGCAGCAGTGTCCATACATAGGCCATCTTGGATTACCCAAGTTTCAGGACTTCAAATGTTACCCTTCCATGCATACGTCAAGGACAAAAGCAGGTCGGTCAGAAGGACACCCAGCAGATGATCCATGTGCTCACCACAAAACACAGAAAGGACGCCAGCATGGTGGCGCACCAGGCTTAGCCACATGACCGTAGTCGGTCGGAGATACCCCTGCGCCCTCTCCCAAGGAACACGTTAAAAGTTGCAGAAAACCTGGAACAGCCTGCGTGTCTGACCTCTCCCTGAGGAATGCAAACATTTGCTGCTGGTGCCAGAGCACCTTGGGGCGGGGGGTAGGGGTGGGGTGGGAGGGAACAGACCAAAAAGAAACTGTTTAAAAAAAAGTGAACACCTGAGTATTTTCTGTCGTCTGGAAGGATGTCTGAGACGCAAGCCGCTCTATGCTGGACCACGGTGAGCTTCAAGCCCCTCCTTCTCTCCCACTGCTGATTAGCACTGCTCCCCACTTCATTCAAGGGGGGGAGAGTCCCGGGAGAGTCCCGGGCTTGTGAGTCCCGGGCCTGGGAGGGTGCTGACGGCGCAGGTCAGACAGGGGAGATTTGGCATGCTGTGGACTGGCTCCCAGCATCTGGCTGGGACCCCTGGGGACTGGCTTGGGACAGAGCTTCCCCAGACTGTCGGAAATGATGGCTCCCCCAGCAGGTGCAGAATCCAGAGGACACGTGTTAGGGGAGACAGTCTTCTCAGTAGTGAGCGATGGTCCATGGCCAGGCCTCATCGGCCTGTCGAGCAGCCCGTGTTCCAGCAGTCATTGGGCCCAACACTGACACGGAGGCCCTGCAAGATATAGATTTGGGGGATGTGGTGCCTTATCATCACTCCCCTGTCCTTGTCCGTCATTGCCAGGCACCCCTGGTGACTGGGGAACCAACCTCAAAGCCAGGACTTTGACGGCGGCAACGTTTCATTGTTTGCTGCCTTCAGGTAGACAGACTGGTGTCACCCTTGATGACCCAGGTTCCAAGACAGGTGTGTGGGGATCCCTTTGTGTTTAGAGACGAATATGAAAGACAGATTTAACAAATAACAACACGGTCTCTCAGAGACCGCAATCTCTGCACACTAGAGGAAACTCAATTAACCACAAAACACAGCTATAGACGCAGAGGAGCTTCTAGAGAGGAGAGGACCGTGGCTCCTCCCAGGAGGGAGATTACAATGGTCTCTAATTACTCTAAGCGCTGGAGGGAAAATGAGATAGAAATGGGGGGGGTGGCCTAGAAAGCACAATTCAAGAACTCGGGAATACTCCAAAGCACCATTCTGACCAAAGGAATGGGAAGCTAGAAATAATTCAATAGTTCCGATTACAAACACAAAAGGCAAACACCAAGGGGCTAGAACAAGGCAACATTGCAAACGGACAGAACAGCAGGACTGAAACAATGGAAACAAGAGCCAGCGCTCTCGAAGATACATACATCTCCGGAGACCAAAAGACAAGATGATCCAGTTATAAAAGCAACCCGAAAGCTGAAGAAAATCTAAGAGTACTGTGGGACATCATCCAAAGGACAACATACACCTGATAAATGCCCCCAGAAAGGAAAGAAGAATATTAACCACACAGAAAACACTGGATGAAGTACTAGGGGAGAACCTCCCTAATACTGAGGAGCCCTGGTGGCACAGTGGGTTGCAGATTGGGCTGCTAACTGCAAAGTCGGCCGCTCAAAACCACCAGCTGCTCCACGGGAGAAAGACAAGGCTTTCTCCTCCCATAAAGAGTTACAGGCTCAGAACCCCACAGGGGCCGTTCTACCTGGTCCTATACAGTTGCTATGTTAGTTGGGGTTGACTAGAGAAACAAATCCAGAGACACTCATATATATATAAGAGAGAGCTTTATAGCAAAGAGCAATTGTATAAGAGGGGGTACCAAAAAAGAAAAGAAAATGGAATTTGTTGGGCAGAGCAGAGTTTTCATAGTATGCATTTTTCCTGCTAGGTGAGCATCGAGCAACTCCCTCTGAGTTAGTGCACCCAGTGTTGTCTCACGGGAAGGTTCTTGCTAGTCACAGTGAACTTTTTCAGTTTCCCTTGAATATCGTTTTTTGTGGTGGCCAATTTAAGAGACCAGTGTGTGGCTGCTAAATTTTGTTTCCTACTCAGGAAATATGCCACAGAAACTGTCGTGATGTTGAACACAGCTTACAGGGACAGGGCTATAGGAAAACCTCAAGTGCATGAGAGGTTTTCTCATTTCAAAAAAGGTGAAATGCCGCTTGATGACAAACCTCATTCTGGATGTCCGTCAACTTCCTGAACAGATGAAAATGTCAACCTGGGTGCATTTGGAGTTCAATCCGCCAGGTCAGACTGTTAATCAAGCTTTCTATTTATAGGTTCTGAAAAGATTGCATAACAGTGTGCCACGGAAAAAGGCCTGATTGTCACCACGACAATGCACCTGCTCACACAGCCATCTCACGGCACCAGTTTTGGGCAAAAAAACAGCAGGTCTCTCTTGCCCCATACACCTGACTCACCTGGCCTCGCTCCAGGTGACTTCTTTTTGTTTCCACAAATGCAGAAGAACCAGAAAGGACAGCAATCTGATGATGAAGAAGAGGTGAAGGGGGAAAAAGAAGAAAAAACGAGGTGCTGTCAGCCATCCAAACAGATGAGTTTGAAAAACGTTTCCAAGAATGGAATCACAGATTTGACAAATGTACTAAGTGTAATGGAGAGTACTTTGAAGGTGATAAGGTTGTTTTGTTAAAAAATTTAAATAAAAAGCCTTGAAATTTTTTTTCAGTGTTTTTGTGTGTGGGGGAACCCCTTTGTACTAAGAAAACATCCCAGCCCAGTCCAGATCAAGACCACAAGTATGATATTAGCCCATAAGTCCAATACTGATCCATAAACTCCTCTTCAGACTTACATAGCCACTGGCAATAATGCTGAATGAAGGAAGATCGCAGGCCGCACACAGATCCAGTGGCTCTGGCTGCCATCAGGGTGGCTCCATGTGGCTTGTCAACAGGATGATGAATCAGAGAGAGCGTGTGGCCCTCCTCCAGGGAGAAAGAGGGGAAGTTCCCAGAATCCTCATGAGAAGGCCACGCCCACAGGAAGCATCATCAGACTGTGAACTGATTGACAGGTGAGACTCCACCCCTTCACTCTATTTACCAAGTTGACATGAAATTGTGTAACCACCACAGTCGCTGTGAGTGGGATCCGACTGGATGGCAGTGAATTTGTTTTTATTTCCCGAAGATCATTACAGAACAGAACAGAACTATTCAGAAGGTCCCGAGAGCTCTAAACAGAATAGTTCCCAAAATGAAACCAGCAGGACCTATCATCATCCAACGTTCCAATTTTAAAGCACAGGAAACAAGCCCAAGCAGCAGCACAGCAAAAAAGAACAATCGTATAGAACGGCTGACCGATTCGGACACGTTCAGATTTTTCTGCTGAAATCCTTTAGGCAAGAAGACAACGGAATTATATGTTCAGAATTCTTAAAGAAAAACCGCCAACCAAGAATCCTATATCCAACAGAATTTTCCCTCAAGTATGTGGGAGAAATAAAATCCCTTTTCGATGAGGAAAAATTGAAGGAATTTATGAAAACACAGCCATCTTTACAAAAAAAATATAAAGGAATTCCATGGACAGAAAATCTACAATAAGAGCAGACAACAACCAGTAATATCAGGAAAGAAATCCTTATGGAAAAGAGATACTATTCAAATAATATTCCAAATGAACCAGAATTAAAGAATCAAATCAAGGAACCACAGGTAACATTCCACATTGAAAATAAAATCTAAATTTTAAAACCAAGGGACCAGAGTAGACAATAAACAGTGGAATGGAAAAGATACTGAACCATTCACAAAATGCCACATACTGTTGTGAACTTGGAAGAAGACCACCGAGAACAAGCAACCCCCTCAACCCCCTCGATGGGCACCTCAACAGAGCAAACACGATGAGAGCCGCGGAAGCAAGACAAACGCCGAGACGCAAACAGCCAGGCAAAGAGCACAGCAAGAAACCAACGAATGAAAGGAGCACGACATGGAAGCCAGCGCCACCGTCAGAAACAGAGCAAGGGCTTACCTGAGCAAGACTCTGGGCGCTTTGTGGGCGCAAAACCCAGCGGGGAAGGTGGCTGTGCTATCAAGCCCTCCTGCCCCTACTGCAGAAAGACCCCGCGTTCTCTGCCAACTGCCTTCCAAACCAGGGCTTCTGGAATTCGTCCACATCACAGCTGCCACGGACAAATGATCTCCAGCAGCTCACCGGAGCACCCACCGCTCCCCGGGTTTTGTGGGTAGGGAGTGTTTTAGTGACTGCGAGAGAGCGGGGACCTGTGGCGGGGACTCACAGACACGGGAGCTCGGCAACAATGACCACATGCTGCTGTCCCGCTTGGAGCTGGGAGGCATCACCAATGCTGACTGCACTGCGCTGGGCGGTGGATCTGCAACCTATTCTTTCTCGGCTATGGCAGGAGGTCACTGAAAATTTCAAAACACATTAACCGAGAACCTGACGGAGAGGGATTGTCATTTGGCAGAAACGACTATTCTCTGGATCAATATTAAAAGTGAACCACCTTACTTAAACAAACCAACAAGGGTGGAGGAGGAGTTCATGTGTGCTGTGGGGTTTCCTCTGGGTCCGCTGTGGGCCTCCAAAAGGGCCGGATCGAGTCCTGGCGTAGGACTCACTCACCCACCAGAAGGGAGAAATCTTTTGCACAAGTTGGTTTTTGTTCCCCTGGTAACTATTCTCCACGTGCCAGCATTTCTCTCCCTCTAAGCACACTGTGTCCTACCATGTCCATCCCAAGCCCTCCGGATGTGTCCGCAGCCGGTCTTCTGAGACTGCCCACAGCTTAAGTCATTTCTCTAATGCGGCCCTTCTCCTCGTCCCCTGTGGCCATCTCGCCCCGCCCCCTCTGGCGAGTCATGCTCTGAGCTGGTGTTCTCCTCCCTGAGAGCTGCCACATCTCATAGGAAATGCCCCGTCTGCCTGTGCAGGGCCTGGGGACCCAATCTGAGAAACTCTGCCGGAAAAGTGAGGCCCTGTGCACCTTGCTTGGTGCCACGGGGCGTGCAGGGATCAAGACCCTGTGGCCTTACTCCTACAAAAATGGGTCATCAGGTCATCCCGAACAAGTGTGTACTGCTGTGACTTGGGTTACCTCAAACTCTTAAATTACAGGCTTGTTGCTCCTGCCTTGGGAAAAAAAATTAAGTAAACGCCCCGGAAGGAGCCAAGTGGAGACATACTGTTCTTAAATTTCTCTCTTGACATTTTTTTGGGGACACTCTTGAAAAACTTTAATTTCTTACTGTAAGGTTTAATTTTTCTATTCAAGAATTAGAATGTTAAGTTCTGGGAAAAGGACCACTCTCCTTATGTGGTCTCTGGTACAAATGGTTAATTTTGTTTATAATAAAGAAATATGCATAAATGATTAAAAAAATAACAAAATTTATCAGTAACAACACTGAACGCAAATGAATTGAATTCACCAGTTAGGGGACAAGGACTATCAAAATGGATAAGACAACATGAACCTATAATATGCACTTACAAAAAACACATCTTAGATATAAAGAAAAAAACTGAAAATCAAAGGATGGAAAAGTATGTATCAAGCTACAGCAGTAAAAAGAATGCTAGGCAGCAATACTAACCTCAAACGAAATAGACATCAAAGTTAATGACATAATGAGACACCAAGAAGATCATTATATAATTATGAAAGTTTTAATTGAACAAGAAGTCATGATTATAATTAATACATATGCACCAAATGAAAGACCATCAACATACATTAATAAAATCCTTACAGAAATGAAGAGATAGACAAGTAGATCATGATTAGTAATACTAGGAGACCTCAATATGTCACTTTAGCCTAAAGATCAATTAACTAGGAAGAAAACCAATAAAGAATATATAGAAAAATGACTTCTACCTTACAAATCTGGCTAGAGCAGAGGATGTCCACTGGTACAGATAGGAACTGGAAACACAGGGAATCCAGGACCGATGATCCCTTCAGGACCAGTATTGCGAGTGGCAATACTGGGAGGGTGGAGGGAGGGTGGGGTGGAAAGGGGGAGCTGATTACAAGAATCTACTTATAACCTCCTCCCTGGGGGATGGACAACAGAAAAGTGGGTGAAGGGAGATGTCAGACAATGTAAGATATGACAAAATAATAATTTATAAATTATCAAGGGTTCATGAGAGAGTGGGGAGCAGGGAGGGAGGGGGGAAATGGGGAGCTGATATCAAGGGCTCAAGTAGAAAGAAAATGTTTTGAGAATGATGATGCCAATTAATGTACAAACGTGCTTGACACAATGGATGGATGTATGGATTGTGATAAGAATTGTATGAGCCCCCAATAAAATGATTAAATAAATAAATAACGAAGCAAAACAACCAATCAACTTCATGTCTTAGACTTACATAGAACACTTCACCCAACAAAAACCGACTTCGCTGTTTTCCCTGGAACTCATGGCATCTTCTCCAGAATAGACCCTACTTTGGGCCATTAAAAAAGCATCAACACATTTTAAACCATCGAGGTTCTACAAACCATCTTTTTGTATTGGAATGCTGTAAAATTAGAAACCAATCATAGAATGATCGACTCAAAAGACCAGATACATGGAAACTGAACAACACTTTACTTAAGAGCCACAGGGTAATCGAAGAAGCCAAGAACCTTATAAAAATCCCTCTGAACAAATAAAAATGAAAAGACAACATATCAAAACCTTTGGGACATGGCAAAAGCAGTTCCCTGACAGCCGTTTATAGCCAAAGCTGCAGAAACCAAAACGACAAAGATAATTAAACACCTCAGCACATCAACTACAAAAATTAGAAAAATACTAGCTTAAAAAAACCCTCAGATACTACAAGAAAAGAAATAATGATGATCGGGGAGAAATAAATGAATCTAAAAATTTTTAAACTATAGAAAAATCATCAAGACAAAAGTTGGTCCTTCAAAAAGATGAACAAAATTGATAACACAGTAGCAAAAACAAGGGCAAAGAATGAAGGGGAAAAGCAAATTCTGTAAAGAGAAATGTAATAGGTTATATTACAACAGAACCAAGTAAAATAGAGTAAAAATGTTCATACGTGTTATGAAAAATGGCATTTCCAACAAATTTGAAAATCTAGAAGAAATTGGTAAGTGTCTAGAAAGGCATTATTTACCATCGTGACCACAGACAGAGAAAACCTCAAAAAGCTTCCAATAAGGGAATAAATGGATATGTTGGTGCTCGGTGTCATCAGGTCCAGTTGGACTCAGAGTGACCCTCTGCACAACAGAACAAAACACTGCCCGGTCCTGCGCCGTCCTCACCGTGGGTCTACACTTGAGCTCACTGCTGCAGTCAGTGTGTCAATACAACTCACTGAGGGCCTTCATTAAAAACAAGCAAGCCAAAAAGCCTCCCAGCATCAAAAATCTTGGGAGAATGCTAGAAAACACTTAGAGAAGAGTTGATACCAATTTTATATAAAGTATTTCTTAAGCAACTATAACTCTGATACTTGAATACCTAATACCAGGCGAAGACATCACCCAATTTGAACATTACAGATCAATATCTCTAATTAATATAGATGCCCAGTTCTTCAATAAAACCCTAGTGAACCGAATTCAATAAAGCATAAAAACTAACACATCACAATCAAGTGGGATTCATACTAAATGTGCAAGGATGGCTTAATATTTAAAAAGCAATCAATGTAATTCATGACTTAACATAAAGCAGAACTCTATGTTTCTATCAATCAATGTAGAAGGGCATTCGATAAAAGTTAACATCCATTCCGACGCATGTATGTATTGTGATAAGAGCTGTATGCGCCCCCAATAAAGTTATATACAAAAAAAGTTAACGTTAATACCTGATAAAAACACTCAATAACATAGGAATAGAAAGGAAATTTCTCAACATAATAAAAGCCATACGCGTGAACCTAACTGCATGGATCTCACTTAATGGAGAGAAATTGAAAGCATCCTCCCTTAGAATGAAAACTAGACAGGTTTCCCTCTTTCACTGCATTTAGTTTACATAGTCTTGGAGGTTTTCACTAGAGCTATAAGATAACAAAAATACATTAAATGCATCCACATGGGCACAGAAGAAATAAAACTCTTAATCCGTAGATAATATAATCAAGCATTCAATTTAAAAATTGCTGTAACTAATTGAAAAATAAGATCAACATACAGAAATCAGTCAGATTCTTATATATTAAAGATGATACTGAAAAAGATATTAAATGGACAACTCCATTTACAATAACTATACAAAAAAATCAAAAATTAAGGAATACCTCTTCCTAGAGAAACAAGAAACTTATACAAGGAAAAGTACCTCGAGAAACTCACACAAAAAACAAGTTAGCATTTCTTGGATCGGTAGACCAAACGCGGTGAAAACATCAGTATTATCAAACACATTTTATAAATTCAACACAATTCCTATCCAAATCCCACTTCAATTCTTTAAAGAAATGGAAAAACTAGCCACCACCTTTCTATGGAAAGAAAAGAAACTCAAGATAAATTAAAACACTATCAAAAAATAAAAACTAAGTAGGAGGCCTTTCGCTCCCAGACCTTGTAGCCATGGCAATCAAAGCACCCTGGTACCGGTACAGTGACAGATATGAAGCCCAATGGATTAGAAGTGAAACCCCAGGAATACAGCCAAGTACTGACAGACATCTAGTCTTTGATAAAGAACTTAAATACAGTATGTGGGGAAGACATGGCCTTTTCAACAAATGGTGCTGGAGAACTGTATTTCCACCTCCAAAAAAAAGAAGCAAGACCCCTACCTCACACAATTTACAAAAACAAGCTTCAGTTGGGTAGAATACCTAAATAAAGTCAGACACACGTAACAGACCTCCAATGAAAAAGCAGGGACAAACTTAAGGACCCGTATGAAACCATAAACACCTACCAAATATGAGAATGATGAACAACACCCACACTATGGAAGACAAAATGAAGGCCCGAGATCTTCTAAAGATCCATTTATGCACGTCAAAAGACTTCATCAAAGGTGTTCAAAGAGCACCCACAGATTGGGGAAAATATGTAGTAATGATACATTAAATAATAGGAAAAATTCCAAAATTTGTAGAAAACTAACACCTGAACAAGAAAACTAAAAACAATCCAGTCCAAAAAATGGTCACAAGACACAAATAAACCACTTATCAAAGACAACATCCAGGCAGCCAACACGCATCTGAAGAAACGTCTGCCACTTTAGGGCCACTACTGGGCTCCTCTTTGGGGAGAGATTTAAATTTCTTCATCTTGGGGGTGGCATCTCTTCGAGATCGCTGCTGATCAACTCCGCCTTAGGAAAAAAATGGGTTTCTTTTTCTTGGGTTTGTGGAGAGCAGAGCTAGATATGTCTCCCATCCCATTTTCCCCTGGGACCTCCTGGGGCCTCTGCTTTTTCTTTTTCTCTTTTTTTGGAGGGTTGGGGGTGCCTTTCACCGTCTCCCGCCCACCAACCTCACGGTGCTACTGCTGGTTTCCAAAGACACGAGGGCAAGTGAAACCAGTGCTTTCGATTCCTTTCCCCAAGAAGTCTTGTCCTGCTTCCCCAGCTGCCTCCTCTTCCCTGAGCCCACGCCTCCTTCACCCAGATCGTTCCGAGGGAGGGACCCCTCCAGTCTCCTAGAAGGAGAAGCCGATCCTCGACTTGTTCTCAAAGCTTTCCCCCAAATACATGGTAGGCACCGCAGAGAAACAATCCATTCGCCAGACAATCCTGCATTTGTCTGCCAAATATCAAGATAAGCACCCTATGTCCTTGGCCGCTCCTCGGCCAATGAAAGTGAAGTGGAAAATGAGTCCGAATTTAGGGGTGTTTCCCCCGGTCTTGAACGCTCTGGGAGCGTGGGCCCTTTTCCTGGGCCCTTGGAATCATTCAGACACCAGGGCTTTAATATCCCTTAGTTATGTCCATATCTTACAGTGTTTAAGAGAGTTGTCATTGTTTCTTATTGATGCATAATATTCCATTGCATGATGTACAAGAGTTTATCTCTTTCTGTGTAATCAGAGGTTTTTTTTAAATTGCGTCCATGTTTTTGTTATTGTGGAAAGTGCTGCATGCATATGTCTGTTTGTGCTGTGTGCTTTATGGGATTTACCCAGTAGAGAGGCTGCTGGATCATACAGTACCTGTATCTGTTTACGGAAGTGCCATACTGAATTCCATGGTGGCTCTGCAATGGTACAATCCCACCAGCAATGTAAGAGCTTTTCAATCTCTGCAGCCGCTCCACCATGGATGATTTTCTGTTTTATTGAATTTTGCTAAAAGTGTCCGTGTGAGGTGGTATCTCATTTTTGTTTAAATTTGATTTTTCTTATGTCTAAAGAACTAATTCCCCTAGGGAGGTGCTCCCCAGCACGTCTCAATTAAAATAACAATAACTTTTAAAGAATAGTATGCTTAGCAGAGTTAGCCAGTCTTATTAAGAAATATATTGAATGGCACCATTGTTATATGGAAAAACAAAGAAATAATGTGCTTTTTATACCAACAGATAAGACTATTAGGAGGCCAGGGATTTGGGGGGGGGCGCGACAGGGGGGTGGGTAGGATGTACAAAGAGACAGAAGAAGGATGGGAGTGGGAGGGAAAAGGAGCGAATCCCATTTATGGTGGGCTTAATGGGTTATTATTACTGATTCCATTTGCTGAAATGGGTTGTGTAACCGTACACAACACGCTTCTCTAAAAGTCTAAATAGATTTTTAAAGGAGAACAAAACAAGAGTGAAGGCTCGTAGCCTTTAAAAAAAGCAACTTCAGATCCTTTACCCTTGAAACCTAAATATTTGTGGCTAAAAACAGAGGAAAGTCAAGCTGAACAAACAAGTTCACTACAAGCACAGGAAAGAACAAAGGGAAGTTCGACAGAGCAGAGCAGGCAGACCCGACACAGCCCGGGGTAACGGAGACGGGGGTGACTGGAGGAGAGGATCAAGTACTGGTTAGGGGCAGCCGCTACACGTTGGTGAGCAAGCAAACAAACTCTCAGTACGAATCTGCTGAGCTAAAATCATCCAGCGAGGAGCCGGAAGGGTGACTTGTCAGCGGGTTTGATGTCACGCGCCTTAATCAGCTCAGCTTTCAGTATCAATTCACGTGCCCACACCAGTGCCTGGCGATGAGAAATGTACTGAATTATTTTTCCTTGCTTTTCTCTGCTTGTTTTATGGTTTGCTTTTAATGTGAGGCCTCTTATTTTGTTTTGTTTCTTTTCTATATTCTCCTTCCACCTGATGGAAGAAGCCCAGTCACACCCATCTCTCCTACAGTCACACCTACTGCATGAGGGCCCCTACCTACTTCTCTATCACCTGATCATCAATAGGTAGCAGAAAATACCAAACTTCCTCAACGGCGCCCTATGATCAGCAAACAGACAGGTGCACCCCCAATCACTTCTCTCCCACACCCACCAAGAGACAGACCGGGAGTGACTAAGGTGGCATCTCCATACCTACTGCCCTTGAGTCCTTTCTGACTCCGAGCAAGCCTGCAGGGCAAGGTGGAACTGCCCCTGCAGGTTTCCCAGGTCGGAATTGTTTACAGGAGAGTAGAATGCCTCCTCTTTCTCTCTTGGAGGGTCTGGTCAGTTCGAACTTCTGACCTTGAGGTTAGCAGCCCCATCACCACACTGTCTCAAAGATGATTGACTACTTCAATCCACACAAAGAAACAAACGACATGACTCAACAAAGAAAAGAAAATATAGAGCCCGATTTTTCTCAGGAAGAAATGGCATCGAAGACTCTGGGGCCAGGGCGTGGCACCTCGTCAGACTCAACCGGAAAGCGCTCCTAAAGGCCAACAAACAGACCCTGAACTATTTACAGGCTTTTCCTTTTTTGTCATTGGTGTTTTGTTGTGCTTGTGGTTGTTTTGTTTTCTTTTGTTGCTTTGTTTTGCTCTGTCTTGTTTTTTGTGCATATTATTATCTCTGCAGGCCTATCTAGATAAGATAGG
>NW_022103935.1:1339570-1342437 GCF_000313985.2 Echinops telfairi | reverse complement strand
GTGGCATTACTGAGAAGGTGGAGGGAGGGTAGGGTGGAAAGGGGGAACGGATTACAAGGATCTACATATAACCTTCTCCCTGGGGGATGGACAACAGGAAAGAGGGTGAAGGTAGATGCCAGAGAGTATAAGATATGACAAAATAATAATAATTTATAAATTATCAAGGGTTCATGAAGGAGGAGGGGGCGGGGAGGGAGGAGGGAAAATGAGGAGCTGATACCAAGGGCTCAAGTAGAAAGCAAACATTTTGAGAATGATGATGGCAACAAATGTACAAATGTGCTTGACATACAACGGATGTATGCATGGATTGTGATAAGAGTTGTACAAGTCCCCAATAGAATTATTTTTTTTAAAAAAAGAAAAGAAAAGAAAAGGCAAATGAGTAGAGTTTATCAATGGAAGCTCGAATTGGTGAGCTTGAAAACAAATCTCCCAATACTAATGTGCTACCTGAAGAAAGCCTAAGGACTGAATGAGACTACTGTGAGAGGTCATTGACACATGGCTGGAATTCCAGAAGAGAAATGGAAAACAGGGAAATGTGCAGAAGAGTTGTTCAAAGAAAACCTCCACAAGGTTATGAAATATCAGTTGGCATCCAAGAAGCCAACTGAATCCTAAACAGGATAGACCCCAAAGGAATATCACCAAGACATAGCATAATCCAAAATTTCAAAGCCAAACACAGAGAGAGAAGGGGAGAAAACAGCTCAGGACAAAGTTACCTGCAATGGAAAACCATTAAGACAAAGTTTTGATCGAGCATGTCTGCCAATTGCTCATAAACCGGATGTATTTAAAAAAACACGTTGACAAGGGAAGCTCACCTCAACAGGGTCCGGTTCTCATGAGGAGGAGAGAGGAAGAAGCCCATCCGGTTCTGCCATATACCATTGCCCTATGGTCCTCCCCGATGAACAGACACTCCCGCAAGAGTGATTAGTGAGCATGTCTGGAAACTGAAGTCCAGCTGGGGGAGAGGCCTGTCCATCACCGAGAAGGAGACTACACTCCTGCTGGTGAAAACTAAACCAGGGGGGCAACTGCCATGGGGAAATGCTCAGCATCGGTCTACGGCCCCAATGAGAGAATAATCCCAGGATCGTGTTCCTAATTGGGCACCTTTGACCTCGTTTTATTCAACCATTGGTGACCCAAGCCTTGCATCAGAGACGACCAGGACTTTAGACTCTGTCCTTTGGAGATGCACAATATCCTTCAAAAGTCACACCAGAAAGAGCCACGCTGGAACTCCCACTGAAGAAGCTGGACTCGAATTTAAACCCACCTCCACCTGTAGCCGATGAGAGCAGCTGGACCACTCTCCGTGGTAAGGCTGAAACAGCACCATGTGAGGGAAAGATGATGACCCGACCCAAGGGTGTGGCTGTAGAAGTCACTGCACGTGGTCCAAAATGCTTGCTTTGGGGGCGCCCAGTAAGTGGTAACTGCAGACTATGGTGGGTTTGCTCTTTTCATACTCTGCCCTTCATGATGTTTTATTCCAGCAGGCATAGTTCTGGTGTAGTGGGTGAGCATTATCAAAAGCTACGCCCTGTCTCCAACCCTCACTGTTTGTGTAAACAGTGTCCAGCCCTAAGTTGATAAACTGTACAAATCAACAGCCAGGTACTGTAGTCTAAAAACCTGTCCTGTGATGCATACGTTCCCGTCCTCAAAGCTGATTTAAAGTCTATACCATTGACATCATTAGAACAACCATTTGCCCCTGCTGATGACCCACAATGCTTTCCAATGAAATTTACTGGTTCAGTAAATCATAGATATATGGATGGATTTTGAGCTTCACTTAATCAGAGCCCTAATCTAAGAACAATTCAGTTTCATGGTATGGCCCTGCTCAATGCCTGCTCTTAAGAAGAGATCACTGAGATACGGGTGCTATAGCAACGTGTGGCGAAGAAATCAGCTAGTCCTCAGCCATCAGGAAGAACAGTGGCTAGGACCTTAATGACTTAAAACAAGCAGCGTCTAAATGAGGCATAAGCTAAGTCCACGCGGAAGAAGCACACCAGTCTATATGATCCAAGGACAGTACATAATAAAATTGGAATCCAGAGGAGGGAACTGTATTAGACCATCATTCTAAACGTTGGTTTGCAGAAGGCTATGGATGACAGTGAAAACCCAGAGTCCCCTGGTGAATGCCCCGTGGCTCTGGGAATGGCCACACCTGACAGACTACATTGTAGGGCGCATAGTTGCAGTAGTAGCGAAACCATTTGATCTCCCTTTTGATCCGATATATTTTTCTTACTGTTTTTAATATTTTCTGCTTTCTTTTCTAAGGACGTTTTTCTCTGTTGTTGCACTGTTATTGCATTATTGTTGTTGGGTTGCTTTTGCATTTTCCCCCCCTCTGTATATGCAACCCAGTATAGCTAAATCTTTAGTCACAGTAGCTGGATTAATAGTTTCCTCAGGGCATGGCAGGGAAAATTGGTGGACAATGGGGAGCTAGCAGCCTGTGACAGAGGACATTTCTGGGGTCACATGGTGGGGAGGCAGTGCAGTCTGAATCCCCCAACACAGAGCGCATTCAGAAGGGAGCACACCAGATGAGCACTGGAGCGAGGCAGAGCTGCGAAGCCCCTGAGGAGCCCCCCAGGGGTGCTCCAGGCCGGGAGGGGCAGCTCCTGGACAGGCTTGAAGGCCAGCGAACAGACCGGGATTTTTGTATATTTTCTCCTCTCTTTTATTTTATTTTTATTTTTTCTTATTCAAAGTATAAAAATAAAACAAAAAATAAAAGCAGTCCATACAAACAATCACAATGAATGACCCATAACCACCACCCCACACACACACACACACACACACACACACACACACACACACAC
>NW_022103935.1:1337185-1339331 GCF_000313985.2 Echinops telfairi | reverse complement strand
AATATGCTTAATACAATTGATGTGTGGATTGGTATAAGAGCTGCAAGAGGCCCCAATAAAATTTTTTATTCAATCTTTTTTAAAAGTTCATAAGGAAGAAGAACTGTCCTGGAATTGATAGTGGTGGTGGTTGTACAGCTTTTATGAATATAACTGAACTATTAAAATGTGTGGTATTTGAATGATAGGTGGGTAAAGCTGATAAAAATAAACTAATATTTTTTAATTTTCTCATTGGCACGTCATCCACATACCATACATCTCAGAAGAGGTGTACAATCTTGACCACAATCAATTTTAGAACATTTTCTTTTTTCCCGTACTCATTGTTACTCATGTAATTTTTTTTCAGTTTTGAGAAAATATGCACAAGAAAACATTCCCCAGTTGAACAACTCCTCTATTTATAATCCAATACCACTGTGTACACTCCTCATGCTATACAAACATGATTGTTTTCCCTCTCCAAATTGTTCCACCACCATGAAAATTAACTCAATGCCCCTAAGCAAAATACTTCTCCCCCTTCACCCATGGCGTGTTAGTCCGGGTAGACTAGAGAAACAGATGCAGAGACATTCACATGTGTGTGGGGCAGAGCTTTATATTCCAGCAGTTGAATATGGAGGAAACATCCCAGCCCAGTCCAGATCAAGTCCATAAGTCCGATATTAGCCCATAGGTCTGATGCCAATCTATGAAGTCCTCGTCAGACTCACAAAACACATGCAATGACGCCAAGTGTGGGAAGATCACCAGCCAGTGGGTGGGGAGTCTTGTGGATCCAGTGGAGTTGTAAGCATCTCAGCACTGGCAGGGGTCTCCACGTGGCTCCTCCAGCTCCAGAGGTCTGGCTCCATCAGCCTCTCTCCATGTGTCTTCTCCACAGGGATGTCTCGCAGGGAGTGAGCAGAGAGAGAGATTGTCTCCCACCTCCAAGGAGGAAAAATAGGAGTTCCCAGAATTCTCAGGAGAAGGCCATGCCCACACAGAGGCCTCAATGGCTATCGCCTGATTGACAGGCTCGACTCCACCCCTTCACTCTCACAGAGACCTTATGTACAACAGAAGAGAACCGTGCCAGCCTTACAAATCATTCTTGTGCTTGAGTCCATCAATGCCACCACTATGTCCATCCATCTTTTCCCTCTATTTCACTTCTCCTCTACTATATCAAGCATGATATCATTCTCCAGGGACTGGTCTCTCTGACCACCTATCCAGAATATACATAAGACACAGTCTTACCATCCTTGCTTGTAAGAAACATTTTCTCTGTCCTTTTTCCAAGACAGATTTATTTATTCGTTTGGCTCATGCTCATCATTCCCACTAGATTCTCTTTATCAGAAGTACGTGCATCTGTCTGTTGATGTCTACCTATGTGTCTACCTACCTACCTCTTCAGAGAAGAGGGTGATTCATTTACAATCTCTCCCACCTTATTTGCCAATGTACTTCCATTTCATTTTGGGCCTGCTGCCTAGCTGAACTGGGGGACCTCTGCCTTTGATGTCTAGTTCACAGAAGCAGTCTTTTCCAGCTCTGATGACTGGACATGAACCTCTGCATTTTACCTTGGCCTCTGATATTGCCTGTGTCCCTGGCCCTTTCAGAAGCTGCTTTCCTTTCCTGAGGAGGCTGCTGGTGTGGCCCTCAGGTGAGGGGAGGTGCTGGAGCAGAGGCTCTCCAGCCCCGTGGCTACAGAGCCCTTTGTCACAGCACATCAGGCCAGCCAGAGATGCTCATTATCCCAACCAGAGAAAACAGCTTTCCTCTCCAGGCCTCCTTAAATCAGGCATATTGCAGCTTGATTACTTCTCCAAGGTACCTGCCATCTTTCCCCGGAAGGGGCTGAATTTACCATTGACCTATGGTAATTATGCATTGTGTTCCACCATCCCGGGAAGTGGGCACTTGTCTTTGAGAATACCAGCTCCCGGAAAGCAGGGCAAGTCGTTGCCCATGCAGTCACGTTTGGATGTGGAATTGCTTTCATGTTGTCAGCCTACCTCCTCCACATCAGCATCGACGGGAAAATGGGACCGCGGTTTGATGGGAATGTTGTATTAGATGAAATAGTCGAGTCTGCTCATTTTGTCTCACTTACTGCTCCTGTCCTTAGCAAGCTGAACAATGACAACAG
>NW_022103935.1:1334238-1337085 GCF_000313985.2 Echinops telfairi | reverse complement strand
TCCTCCAGCTCCAGAGGTCTGGCTCCATCAGCCTCTCCCCATGAGTCTTCTCCACAGGGATGTCTCACAGGGAGTGAGCAGAGCTAGAGAGGGTCTCCCGCCTCCAGGGAGGAATACGGGAATTCCCAAAGTCCTAGGAGAAGGCCATGCCCACACAGAGGCCTCATTGGCTATCACCAACCTGAGTGACAAGCTAACCTCCCCCCCTTCACTCCTCCTCCTCTCAAATTGGCAAACTATTACATCAGTTCAGCACCTGGTGATCATAGGTCAAGTTTGTTTCTCTTTCTTTTAGCAGTTTACTCCATGTAATGTTCATACGCCATACACGTTCATAGTTGAACCGCTTCTAAAAAGAGCTGCATAGACAACATCGCAATCCGCTCCAATGCTCCCTCGCCCCTGCCACGTCCACGGAACGTTCCCCAGTTCCCCGCACCGGCCCCCCTCCCCACCCCCCTCCCCAATGACCCTGCGTCAGCTATTGTCCCTGAGCATCCATCCACTCCCCTGCGCTTCCTAAACTGGGGGCCCAACAGAAACAATGAAAAACAAAAGCCAAATAGAACCAAAAGAAGAGAACAACAATAAGATAAGAATAAGAGGAAAGCTCAGCCATGGCCAAGGCCCAGCCCTTCCAACAAGAAGCAAGTGCTGCGGAAACCGCCGCAGGCTCTGAAGGTGCGGATGCCGGCTGCGCTGCGTCCAAGCTCTCCAACATCTCCGAGCTGTCCACAAACCCAGTGCTGGAGTTCTCCCCCTCATCAAGCAGACCCAGAAGGAAAACCTGGGGAAGGTCTACAACGGGAAGGAGTTCAAGGCCCTGGGGCTGCAGCCCGAGAAAACAAGGGCCATGCACCGCAGCTCAACCAGCACGAGGAGAGCCTGAGACCAGGAAGGAGCCGCTGCGCCCACTGCGCAAGCACGCGGTCAAGGCCTGAGCTGGCCGCGTCAATGAAACAAACTGACTGGAAGATTTAAGAGTAAGAAAGAATAAAAACACCAAGAAGATTTTAAAAGCCAAAAAAGAAAATTCTTTCTTGGACCACTTGAAACATATTTGAGCACAGCGCAAATTCATGTTGGGTCAAGAGAGAGGTCTGGCCTAATTTTCTTTTAAAATAGCTCAGTTGCTCAATCATATCAAGGAGAATTGTACACAAGAAATTACCACATCAATTTTTAGGGCTTTCCCGACTCCCACACCACATGGTTAAGTCACCTTTAAAAAGTGTTGTGCAGTCACAGTCAGCTCTCATGCGCCCTCCCCTCCTGTCTCCATTATCTACTCCCCAATCCCCGTTCCCTCCCTTTCCCCCACCCTCACCCCACACTCCCCTTGTATCAGTGATTATCTTTCGGCATCCGCTCCTCCTGCGCTTCACAGCTGGGAGACCCAACAGAAAAGAAACAATCGAACAAAAACAATACTAAGATTGCCCTAAGGCGATAAGGATAACATCCTCCTAGTATGAAGACGACAATCCAAATGATGCGGAAGAAGGAACAGACCCGTGGACATTCAAAGGGCCAGGAAGGCCTTTCTGTCGTGGAGCCAGTCAGACAGACTTGCACCCAGAACAAACTCAGGGCGTGTCTAGGGGAGGTCAACTGGCCGAGTATCGGGTTCGACCCAGCAGAGTCAAGATGAAAATGAACTCTACCTGCTTTTTAGGAGCTGGAGTGGCAACACGGACTTCTTATGAGATAGGCGCTAAGGTAAAATGCGGCACAAGTGACCAGGAAGACCGTATACAACGATTACAGTCTCCATGGCACAAGAGGACATAGCCGTACCAAATATCTATGCACCAATGAAAGAGTCTCAGAAGACATCCATCCAACTTTCACAGAACTGGAGAGAGAAACAGGCAGCTCTACAATCTTGGTAGTGCGGTAGGTGACTGTGTCCGCTTGAATTGGTATGAGAGTGTAGGAATAGAGCCCACCCTGTCAAGCAGGTCACAACCGATGATGCCTCTGTGGCGGTGCGGCCTTCGTATAAGGAGCAGCCTGGAAGCCTCCCTTTCGGTCTGCCCTTTGACCTCCTTGCTTGCTGGGACTCTGGCACCAACGCTGAGAGCTGTTGGTGCCCTTCTGGGATCCACTGACCTTCTTTCCGTCCAGGTGACTCTGTACCCACCAGCCTGGGAGCCAAGTGTCTGCATTCTGCATCACTTTCCTGTGCACTGGCGGGGCTGTGCGAGTCTGAAGAGGGACTTAGCGACTAGTATAGGACTTAGGGACTAGTATAGGACTTAGAGGCGAGTATGGGACTTAGGGACTAGTATAGGACTTAGAGGCAAGTATAGGACTTAGGGACTAGTATAGGACTTAGAGGCTAGTACAGGACTTAGGGACTAGTATAGGGCTTAGCGACTAGTATAGAACTTAGGGACTACTATAGGACTTAGGAACTAGTATAGGACTTAGGGGATAGTATAGGACTTAGGAACTAGAATAGGACTTAGTGACTAGTATAGGACTTAGGGACTGGTATAGGACTTAGGAACTAGTATAGAACTTAGGGACTACTATAGGACTTAGGAACTAGTATAGGACTTAGGGGATAGTATAGGACTTAGGGACTAGTATAGGACTTAGAGGCTAGTACAGGACTTAGGGACTAGTATAGGACTTAGAGGCTAGTATAGGACTTAGGGACTAGTATAGGACTTAGAGGCTAGTACAGGACTTAGGGACTAGTATAGGACTTAGAGGCTAGTACAGGACTTAGGGACTAGTATAGGACTTAGCGACTAGTATAGAACTTAGGGACTACTATAGGACTTAGGAACTAGTATAGGACTTAGGGGCTAGTATAGGACTTAGGAACTAGTATAGGAC
>NW_022103935.1:1331823-1334138 GCF_000313985.2 Echinops telfairi | reverse complement strand
ACTAGTATAGGACTTAGGGGCTAGTATAGGACTTAGGAACTAGTATAGGACTTAGTGACTAGTATAGGACTTAGGGACTGGTATAGGACTTAGGGACTACTATAGGACTTAGGGGCTAGTATAGAACTTAGGGGCTAGTATAGGACTTAGGGGCTAGTATAGGACTTATGGATAGTATAACACTTAGGGACTGGTATAGGACTTAGGGGCTAGTATAGGACTTAGAAGTTAGTATAGGGCTTAGGGACTAGTGTAGGACTTATAGATAGTATAGGATAGGGAATAGTATAGTACTAAGGGACTTTTATAGGACTTAGGGACTAGTATAGGACTTAGGGGCTAGTATGGGACTTAGGGGCTAGTATGGGACTTAGGAACTAGTATAGGATTTAGCGGCTAGTATAGGACGTAGGGATAGTATAGGACTTAGGGACTAGTATAGGACTTATAGATAGTATTGGATAGGGAATAGTATAGGACTTAGGGGCTAGTATGGGACGTAGGGACTAGTATAGGATTTAGGGGCTAGTATAGGACTTGGGGACTAGTATAGGACTTAGGGAATTTTATAGGACTTAGGGACTAGTATAGGACTTAAAGACTAGTATAGGACTTAGGGACTAGTATAGGACTTTGCGACTAGTATAGGACTTAGGGACTAGTATAGGACTTAGGGGCTAGTATAGGACTTAGGGGCTAGTATGGGAGTTAGGGACTAGTATAGGATTTAGGGGCTAGTATAGGACTTAGGGACTAGTATAGGACTTATAGATAGTACAGGATAGGGAATAGTATAGGGCTTAGGGGCTAGTATGGGACTTAGGGACTAGTATAGGATTTAGGGGCTAGTATAGGACTTAGGGACTAGTATAGGACTTAGGGACTAGTATGGGACTTAAGGGCTAGTATAGGACTTAGGGACATGAATTGGCCTGTGATGGAATACCTTCTTCATCTCTCATTACTTCTGGACAGGAAGTTCTCTGTTATAAACATAGGACTGTCACGGGATGTGTTTCCCCATTCAACCTGATGTATTAAAGTAATAGACATTTGATGAAAGATGGAACAATTACCTAGAAAACTCAACAATGAGGTGGAAGAATTAACCAACACCATCCACAATATTTACCCCTGACACGTTTACAGAATACTTCACCTGTGATAGTTAAGTTTTGTATCAACCTGGCTGGGTCAGGTTTTTCAGTAGTTTGGCAACTAAGGCCTCCCTGAAGATGTGGTGTTTTGTTTGTTTGCTTGCTTGTTTGTTTGTTTGTTTGAGATGAACTTGCTTGTCACTAAAAACTCCAAGTCCCTATCAGTTTTACTTTTCCTCCTTAAAAAATTATTCTTAGTCATTCACAACACTATGTAGATGAGTGTAAGGACTCTGGGGAGAGAGGATATAAATATATTATATCCATTATTTACACAGCCAATCCCAAGAAATGACATCAACAAGATCCTGTTTATAATTCCATATATGTGGACCTTTCCCAGGCCCCACCCTTCCTCGATAGCCTAGGCCCCCCTCTCCTTGTCCCCACATTCATTCCCATGCTTCTCAGAGTCATCAAAGTTGTGTCTTTGGGGGTACAAGCCACATTGCATTTTCTTTGTCTTTCATTATAATGGTGGCATTAAATGCGAATCTTTGTAAGATGGACTGAGTTTAAGCCTGGTCGTCTGGTGTTGTCCCTGGCTTGAGATGTTGAAGAGTTGTTGAGGTTTGTTGATCGATGCATGACATTCCACTGTGTGAATGCACTAGGGTTCATTTATCCACTCCTCTGTAGGAAGGGCGTTGGCTGTCTCCATGTTCATGTTATCATGAAACTGCTGCAATAACATAGGTGTGCATGTGTCTCAGAGAGCCTAGGTCCCCTGGATATCAGTTTCCATGAGTAGCATGCAAACAAGGGGTCAAAATTAGACCCACAGAAAGGACATTTCAGACCCAATGGGAGCCTCCTCGGGAAGAGAACAAGCACTCACATGCACGAAGCATGACCCAGGAAGCTCTCGTGACAGGAAGAAGGAACTTAGCCTGTTGAAGCCAGAGCTCAGGGCAGGGGTATAAAGGGTGGCTGGCACAAGAGACCCCATCACTCAACCTCCTCCCTCACTCTCTTCTACTCTAAGGAAACTCATCCTCTACCCACCAGAATCATGGGCTGCTGTGGTTGTTCCGGAGGCTGTGGGGGCTGTGGCTCCGGCTGTGGAAGCTGTGGTGGCTGTGGCTCCAGCTGTGGTGGCTGTGGGGGTTGTGGCTCCAGCTGCTGTGTGCCCGTGTGTTGCTGCAAGCCTGTGTGCTG
>NW_022103935.1:1321514-1331431 GCF_000313985.2 Echinops telfairi | reverse complement strand
TCCTCCGGCTGTGGGCAGTCCTGCTGCCAGTCCAGCTGCTGCAAACCTTGCTGCTGCTCCTCAGGCTGTGGGCAGTCCTGCTGCCAGTCCAGCTGTGGCAAGCCCAGCTGCTGTGGCCCCATTTGCTGTCAGTGCAAGATCTAAACCTCTTGGTTCCTTGTGCTCAGGAGCAGTCTGGCTAAAGATCCCTGAGCCACAACAGCTTGTTGTCTTTCCTCTGGGGATAGGTCACCTCAGCCCTGGGGCTCAGCGTCCAAAGGCACCCACATCTGAGAGAGACTAAGTGTCACCTCGTGTGATGTGACCCATCTTGGAACCAGCTCCTCATTCACATTTCTCCCCTACAGACTCACTTCTGCTGAGACTTAAGGCACCTGTCCCTTAAGACGCCCAGAGAACTCTCTGGGCAAGGATGTGCTCTGAAGACAACAAGCTTACCACTCCCCTTCCCCCACTTCCTCTTCCTTTCTCCTTCCCCTCAGCACCTCTAACACCTGGGGTGCAGGGGCTGTCAGGGCCCCGACACCCCGGGGGCCCACCAAGCTCCCCCAACCATTCTTCCTTTCCCTGCATCTTCTTCTTTAACAGCTGCTCACTCTGATGACCTGCCCTCCAATGTCCACTCGAGACCCTGCAAAGCCTCTAAATAAACTTGCTCTAAATAAACCGCAAGCCTTGCTCTCACTTCTCTGATTCTTCCTTCTCTGTGTTTTCCAGGGAAGAAGTTTCTGTTTGAGTGGAACCTGATGGTGTTTCACGATGTTTGCACATGTTCACTTATGTAAACTTTTGACTAAATGCATTTCTAAAGCTGTCCTAGGAAATGAATTCCATTCCTTTCAAAAACCATGTGAACAATCCTATCTTATACCTCATTTTCTATAGGAGGAAGAATTTTGGGGTTTACCTACAGTAGAGCAGCTGCAAGCTGTTTATTTGAACATGCTTTATCCTTAGAGATGACACTAAACCATGAAAGCAAACATCCCTGTAGGTATTGATGAGCTGAAATGACAGTGTTGGTGTTCGCGAGTGCCATGTCTAACACAAGCCATCTTGACTTCTGAACACCTATATCGTCACCAACCCTTCCAACATCTCCAGCTTCCTAACTCTCTATCTGGGAGCCTACACTGCTTCTCTTCCTCTGTTCTACCCACATGTTCCAGGGGGACTGTGACTAGCCTAGCTCACCCTGGTGCTCCTACCAGATCAACCAGCTGTCGCCAGAGGACAAAGCCCCCAAAACACCTCCCTGGTGGCTGTCATGACAACCACCAAGATGTTGGTGATGAACATTTTCAGACCTAACAGGACTCGAGGAATCCAAAATCAGGTATATTCTTGTGAGGGGTCATGCATAGTCCTTTCCCTTAGAAGTCCACGGTAAGACATCGGGGTCTGGGGTCCTGAACCCACCATAGTTCTCCACCCACCTCAAACATTTAAAGAAGAAAAGCCACCAATAGCAATCAACTCCTGCCAACCATAGTAACAGGGGGAACCCCTCCCAACTCACATTAGAGGGAGCCGAACGTTGACATCAAAAGCTGACAAGCAAATAGCAAGAGAACGATTTGTCTGGCCAACCTCTCTCTAAAACATAGACACAACACCCACCCACACCCCACCACTGTTTCTAGTCAATAGTTTCAGGCAATATATCAAGGCCAAGTTTGGTGGACTCAGAAGATCAAAGTTAGTCTACCACTGGAAACCCAATAGAAGCGGTCCAGTCCTGGGGTCAGTGGCGATGCACTGGGTGGCTCGGCAGAAGGTTTGGACTTGAAACTGCCCCGTGGCCTTGCCCAGGGGAGACCCAGGGACCAGCTCCCGTCAGCATGGCAGCCTAGAGAACACTGTAGCATCAGTCCACTCTGCTACTGTGACTACAGTTTCGTGTCACAGGAGACAAATGGGGGAAGTTATACAGTAATCTCAAGAATATTTCTATCTGCAAATAGGAATGAGAATGGCTATTGCCTATTTTCATTTAGCATTGTATGGGACTGCTTAGCAAACACAAAAAAAAAAAGAATAAGAAAAGTAATAAAAGAAAGCTCAAAAAAAAGAAAGAAACCATATTATCATGCTTCAAAAAATGTAACTGTGCATATAGAAGAGCCAAAATAATCTCCGAGTAAATTTGCAGAAGTAAACAATGAGTTCAGAAATATTGCCAGTCTTACCACTGTGGAGGCCTGCTAAGGCTTAACCTTAGCCCTGCCACAGATTAGGCCAGAGCCAGGATCCTTCAGCCAGTCCAAGGGCTTTAATTCAACATAGCCACAGCTTGCTGCCGCCTGTGGACAGGGTTTAAACCCCTCCAGCCCCACGGTCAGGCGATCGGGGCTCAGTTATATCCTTACTTTTATTTCTCTCTCTTCTCCCCTTACCCCCACAGTCTCAGCGGGTTCAACTGTTTTTTTTTCCTCCTCTCCTGTCACATGCCACTGCCAGCCTCCAGGCGACTCCCCTTTGCCTAGATCACTGACGCCTGCCCTCCACATAGCTTGGGAGCTCCTCCCTCTGAGGAGAAACACATGGCTGGGGAAATTCTGCCCCTCTTCCACTGCAGGAGCACTCACACCTACCATCCAAGGCCCTTAAAGCAGCTGGGGGAAGTCCCATCTGCCCAATGGAGTGCTCCACTGAACTGGGGGAACCTCTGCCCACCTTCCACAGTGTGCTCCATGTGCCTGGGGGGACCTTGGCTTGTCCTCCATGGTCCCATGTGGCTGAGGGAACTTCCTCCCACCTGCTGTAGTGCCTCACATGGCCTAAGGCAGCTGCTTCAGCATGCTCCAGTGATCCATGCTGCTGTGGGAACCAGTGCCCGACCTATGTGGCATCTAGCCCACTAGTGAAATTCCGCCCCACTCCGAGGGAGGTGCTATACACGAAAGGGGTCGCATGCAACTCCCCGCCATGGCACTCTGGTTGCAGCAGGCACCCCTGAACACCTTCTGAAGCCCCCCATGCCACCGTGGGCTTCTCCTCCATGGCTTCCTGTGAGACCATCCTGTGCAGCACCATCCTTGTGTGTCCACAACCACGCAACCAGCATCTCCCTGGGAGGATCATCCAACATGCCCTCCAAATAACAGAATGCTCGTTGGCCAGGAAAAGAGTGAAACGGCAGAAGGGTAAAGCAGTACCCCAGTCCCACAGTGCTATTAGCTGCACTCAGTTTGAAGAAGCAGTCCTACGAGTCTCCCAAAGAGAAAACCCAGGCTTCTATAACTCTCTGGAGAATGGCGCCTGGCTCCTCTAACACAACACAATGTAAACAGCAATCGGCCCCAAAAAGCTCAATGTAAAAAAAAACAAGAACAAAAAAAAACCAGGAGAAACAAAAGCCAGTGTTGGAAGAAATCTTGAACCTAATGATGTGCACAGAAGCAGCAGTCATCGCTACAATCCAGAGTCCAGAGTTACAGTAGCTACAGGGGGCCTTATTTTGGGGGAGGTCTTATTTTCAGGGGGTGCCTTATATTTCAGGGAGAGGCAAAACTGTAAGTAGGTCTTATTTTGGGGGGGATGTCTTACTCTCGCGGAAACAGGGTAGAAAATAACCAGACAGACTTCAACAAACAGGAAAGGAAGTCAAATAAGGTAATCTGAGAAGCTGAAGAAAACCTGAGATCTATGTCTGATGCTAGGAAGAGGTACAACATTAGAATAATGGGTCTACCTGAACATGACACAATGAATAAGTCAGAGGCACAAAATAGTAAGGGAACCCTTAGAGGAAAACTTCCGCAGCTTAATGAATGAAAACCAGGCAACCATTCAGGAGGCCGAAAGTACGCCAAGTAGACTGAATTCCAAGAAATCACCAAGGCACATAATAGTTAAACTATCCAACTTTGAGGAAGAGGAAGAGGAAAAAAATCGTGAGAGCTGCTAGGGAAAAACAAGCAGTAACCAATAAAGGTTCCCAAGTAAAAATATGCTCCACCCTATCAGCAGACACTATGAAGAAGAGGAGAGAGTGGAGTGACATATTCCAAAAATTGAAGGAAAATAACACAAACCCAAGAATACTCTATCCAGCCAAATTATCTATCAAGATAGATGGTGAAGAAGAGTCTTCCCAGACAAGGGAAATCTTAAAGAATACACTAAAGATACCCAGCCCTACAAAAAATCATTACCAACCCAGTATGGGCAGATGAACAGCACTCACCAAGCACAAATGAGAGACCAGCACATAGGAAAACCCCACCCAGAGGGCAACAAAGAAAAAACATGCCCCAAGATAGCACTGGCTCAAGGGTGGAAAAAAGGCAATAAAGAACCACATACACACACATGCAGAACACACTGATAAGAAAGGGAGGTAGGAAAACACCCAATACAAAAGGTACTAGGTAACATCACAGAGTCCACAGAGGGATGTAATAACCCTGAATATCAATGGACTGAACTCAGGCATTAAAAGGCGGAGGCTAGCAGACTAGCTCAGAAAACACAACCTGTCAATCTACAGGAGACACATCTCAAGATAACAGAAAAAACTAGGTTGAGAATCAGGCTGCAGAAAAATATACCAATCAAATGGCAATTCAAAAAAGCAGGACTTGCAGTACTAGTCTCAGACAAAATTGACCACAAGGTGCAAGTCATAACAAGTGATAAGGAGGGGCACTATACGATGCCCAAGGGAACAGTAGACCAAGAACCAGTTAGCATAATAAATATACACCCATCGAACGAGAGACCCATGAAATTTGTCAATCAAACACTAAAAAAAATGAAAAAAGAAATTACAGGCTCAACAATTAGAGTAGGTGACTTTAATACACCACTCTCCAAGAAAGTTAGATCACAGGGAAACAAACTTAACAAAGAGGCTACAGATCTAAACATTACAATTAGACGACTAGATCAATGGACCCTAATGATAGCTATTTTCAGAGCTCTCCACCCAAATGCAAAAAAGTCCACATTCTTTTAAAGCCCACATGGCACATACTCGAAGATAGACCACATGCTGGGACGCAAGCTGAACCTGTGTAAATTCATGCACATAGAGATCATACAGACATCTCTCTCTGACGACTATGCCATAAGGCTGGAAATCAACAAAAGGACGATTAAGAAAACAAGGGCAAACAATTGGAGGATTAATAACTCTCTATTGCAAAAGGAGTGGGTACTGGCCCAGGTCAGAGATGAACTTAGGAAGTTTCTAAAAGCCAATGAGAATGAGAATATGCCATACCAAAACCTTTGGGACACAGCAAAGGCAGTTGTCAGAGGAAAGCTGATAGCTTTTGCACACATGAGAGACTTATGATTGCTATGCTGACACAAAACTTACAGCAATTAGAGCAGAGTCAACAGGACAATCCTACTAATAGCAAAAGAAAAGAATAAAAATCATGAATCTCATGAGATTCATGAGAGGAAAAACAAAAAACGATGGGAAAAATTAAAGCAGCATTTAATTTAATTTAATTTAATAGGGGGTGGGATTAATGCAGCTAAAAGTTGGTTCTTTGAAAGGAATAACAGAATTGATATACCGCTGGCAACCCTAACCAATGAAAGGAAGGGACAAATTTCAACAGCAAGGATGAAACAAAGACCACTACAATGGACCCTAATGAAATCAAAAGGATAATTACACAGTACCACAAAGGCCTTACTCCAATGAATTCAACAACTTGGAAGACATGGACAGATACTTGGAAAAACAATCCCTTCCTAGACTATCGTAGATGGATGTCAAGAATCTCAATAGACCTATAGCAATAGAAGAAATAGACAAGGTTATCAAGGGATGACCAGCAAAACAATCGCCCGGGCCAGATGGCTTCATAGGAGAATTCTACCAAGCATTCAAGGAAGAAGTGACACCAATAGAATGTAGAAAAACACAACAAACTCCTGGACTCTTTTTATGAAGTTAGTATAACTCTGATACCGAAACCGGGCAAGGATCCCACAAGAACTGAGAATTACAGACCAATATCCCCAGTGACCATTAATGCAAAAATCCTGAAATAAAAAAAACACTGACCAGGGAGGAGACGAGCCAGTCAGGGTGCAGTGTAGCAACAATGAAACATACAACTTTCCTCTAGTTTTTAAATGCTTCCTCCCCCACCCCACCCCTATCATGATCCCAATTCTGCCTTACAAATCCTGCTAGACCAGAAGATGTACACTGGTGCAGATGAGAGATGAAACACAGGGAATCGAGAACAGATGCTCCCTTCAGGACCAGTGGTGAGAGTGGCGATACCAGGAGGGTAGATGGAAGGTGGGGTAGAAAGGAGGGGGCGATTACAAGGATCTGTATATAACCTCCTCCCTGGGGAACAGACAACAAAAAAGTGGGTGAAGGGAGACATCGGACAGTGTAAGACATGACAAAATAATAATGATTTATAAATTAAAATAATGCAAAAAAAATTATCCAGGGTTCATGAAGGAGGAGGTAGCAGGGAGGGAGGGTAAAAAATGAGGAGCTGATACCAAGGGCTCAAGTAGAAAGCAAATGTTTTGAGAATGATGATGGCAACAAATATACAAATGTGCTTGACACAATGGATGTATGTATGGATTGTGATAAGAGTTGTGCAAGCCCCCGATAAAATGATTTTTTTTAAAAAACACTGGCCAATAGAATACAAAAGTATATAAAACAAATAATTCACCATGACCAAGTGGAAGTCAGACCAGGGATGCAGGAATGAAAGATTATTAGGACCATTTGCCACACTGACATGAAAAATTATAAGAACACATGATAATATCAATAGATGCGGAAAAAGCATTTGACAACATCCAACACCAATTCCTGTTTAAGACACTCAAGAAGATAGGAATGGAAGGAAATTTCCTCAATATAATACAAGCTATATATGACAAAGCAACAGCCAATGTGGTAGTCAATGGAGAAAAGACAAAAACAATCCCACTAAAAAAGGGGGCCAGACAAGGATGCCCCTTGTCCCCACTCTTATTTAACATTGTACTGGAGGTCCTAACTAACAAGATAAGGTAAACAAAAGACATCAAAGATATTTGCCTGGGGAAGGAAGAGCTGAAAATATCATTGTTCACAGATGATATGATTTTATATATGGAAAATCCCAAAAGATCCACAGGGGAGTATTGGAAGCAATAGAAGAACATGGCAGAGTGGCAGGATACAAGATAAACAAACAGAAGTCTATCGGACTGCTATACATATCGGGCAAGACCATGGAAGAAGGGATAAACAAGGTAGTGTCCTTTGCAATAGCCAAGCACAAATTGAACTATCAAGAGATATACCTGACTACAAAAGCAAAACATTTGTACGAGGAAAACTACAGAACACTATTACAAGAAACCAAGAGTGACCTCCACAAGTGGAAGAACATCCCATGTTCATGGATCAGAAGACTGAATATAGTAAAGATGTCAGTTCTGCCAAGATATAAGTTCAATACTATTCCAATACAAATACCATCATCTTTCTTCAAAGAATTGGAAAAACTGACTTCCAACTTCATGGGAAGAAGCCCAGAATTAACAGAGAACTCCTCAAGGAGGACACATTGTGAGGGCTTGCTTTACCAGACTTTAGCATCTACTATACAGCCACAGAGATCAAAACAGTAGACAGATACTCAGACCAATTGAAAAGAACTGAAACCCCAGAAGTAAAATCATTAGCATACAGACAACTGATTTTTTATAAGGGCCCCCAAAATATCAATGAAGTCCCCAGAGAATACCAAAAATAGACTTTGGGGCCAGGGCGTGGCACTCCATCAGACTTGACCAGAAAATAACCCTAATGGTCAACAAACTGACCTGGAACTATTTATAGGTTTCCCTTTTTTTGTGGTGGGTTTTTATGTTGTTGTTGTTGTTTTGTTTTCCTCGGTCTTGCTTTTGTGCTTATTATTGTCTCTGCATGTCTATCTAGATAGGATAGGTGGGAGAAACAATCCGGAGGAGAAAAAAACAGGTCCGATGGTTTCAGGGAAACATGGCAAAGGGAAGGCAGAGAAAGGAAGTGGGTGTTAACAAACTCAGGGACAAGGGAATAGCAAATGATCTAAAATTGATGGCCAGGAGGATGTAGGATGCCTGGTAGGCCTTGATCAAGGGCAATATGGTCAATAGGAATTACTTAAACCCGAATGAAGGCCAAATTAATAGTGGGACAAGAGGAAAGGAAATAGAGGAAATAACTAGGAGGCAAATGGCATTTATAGAGGTCTAAATACAGGCATGTACATATGTAAATATATATTATATATAATAATAGGGAAGTAGATCTATGTACATATATTTATATGTTAAGTATTAAGGTAGCAAACAGACATTGGGCTTCCACTCAAATACTCCCTCAACACAAAAACACTTTGTTCTAATAACCTGGCATTCCAAGAGGCTCACCTTCTCAACACGATTGCTGAAGACAAAATAGTAAATGTGGTGAAGAAACCTGATGGTGCCCAGCTATCAAAAGATATAGGATCTGAAGTCTTAAAGGCTTGAAGATAAACAAGCGGCCATCTACCTGAGAAGCAACAAAGTCCACTTGGAAGAAGCACACCAGTCTGTGTTATCAAGAGGTGTCAATGGGATCAGTAATCAGGCATCAAAGACCCAGAAAAAAAATCACATCAATGTAAATAAGGGGGAGTGCAGAGTGGAGACCCAAAGTCCATCTGTAGACAATTGGACATCCCCTTAGAGAAGGGGCACAAGGAGGAGATGAGCCAGTCAGGGTGCAGTATAGCATTAATGAAACATACAACTTTCCTCTATTTAATGCTTCCTTCCCCGCACTATCATGACCCCAATTCTACCTTACAAATCTGGCTAGACCAGAGAATGTACATGGTACAGATAACAGCTGGAAACACAGGGAATCCAGGACAGACAAACCCCTCAGGATCAAGAATGAGAGTAGCCATACCAGGAGGGTAAGGGTGAGGTGGGGGAGGAAAGGGGAACTGATCACAATGATCTATCTATAACCCTCTCCCAGGGGGAGTGACAACAGAAAAGTGGGTGAAGGGAGACATTAGTCAGTGTAAGACATGAAAAAATAATAATTTATAAATTATCAAGGGTTCGTGAGGGAGGGAGGGAGGATGCAGGAGGAAGGGCAAAACAGGAGCTGATACCAAAGGCTCAAGTAGAAAGATAATGTACTGACAATGGTGATGGCAACAAATGTACAAATGTACTTGACACATGGATGGATGGATGGATTGTGACAAGAGCTGTATGAACCCCCAATCAAATGATTCAAAGGAGAGAAAAAAATAAATATTGCCAGTCTTCCAGGCCAGTATTATATATTTGTGTGTGAATGTGTGAGAGAGAATTTATAAATTTTAAATAATATTTATAACATAAATTATAATAAATTCCAATTTCTACATAAAAGTAAATATGAAAACCTTTCCATCAAGAAAATTATGAACTACTGAGGAATGTTTAATGAAGAGATGTACTATATTCATTGATTGAAAAACTCAGTTGTCGTATAAAGATGGCACTTTTCTGTCCTGGGCTCACTGTATTTCCAGTTCCTATCTGTGCCAGTGTTCATCCTCTGGTCCAGCAGGATATGTACGGTAGAATTGGGATCATGGTAGTGAGGGGGAGGAAGCATTTAAGAACTAGAGGAAAATTGCATATTTCATCATTACTACACTGTACTCTGATTTGCTCCTCTCCTCCCCGCAGCCCTTCTGCAAGGGGATGTCCAACTTCCCCCGGTGGGCCCTGGATCCCCACTCTGTACTCCCCCTCATTCACAGTGTTATGATTTTTTTTTTCTTTTGGTCTTTGATGCCTGATACCTGACCCCTTCGCCGCCTTGTCATCTTACAGGATGGTGTGCTTCTTCCATGTGGGCTTTGTTGTTTCTCAGTTAGATGGCCCCTTGTTTA
>NW_022103935.1:1318511-1320636 GCF_000313985.2 Echinops telfairi | reverse complement strand
TTAATATTGACCAGCTGATTCTATAACTTATATAAAAATATTTCTATAAAATTGCAAGAGGGCTTCAAAAATTTCATGGAAATGGGATTAAAATACAATGGACTCTTGTCCCATGAATTTTCTGAGCCTGTGACACAAAGAGGTAAGAAAACCAAGATTCTGTTGAAGAAGAAAAGGCCATAGAGAACCTTGTGTGCACCTGATTCAAAGGAAAAACAAAATAAAAGGCTGCCATTGAGTCTTTCCGATTCATAATGAGCCTACAGGACAGAGTAGAACTGCCCTTTCTGAGGTTCCCAGGTCCTCCAAGACCATAGACCCCCATGGGGCAGCCAGCCTCCTCTTTCTCCCGTGGAATGGCTGGTACGTTTGAACTGCTGACCCTGAGCCTGGTAGCCCAACTTGTGGCCCACGATACCACCAGGTCTCTCGTATATAGTCGCACTTATTAAGATTATGTGAGTATCGACACAAAGATAGAGATCGACCTTCATAGAACAGATATCCGAGAAAACTGACCCATAAATACCTGGACACTTTGCGGCAAAAGTGGCCTGGGCAACAAACAAACCAACAAACCATTTTGTTGAGGACCAGGGGTGTTGGAGCAGAGACCCAAAGCCCATCTGTAGACAATGGGCCCTCCCCTCACAGAAGGTCACAAGGAGGGAGGTGTCGACCAGGGCACAGTACAGCTCCGATGAAACACACAATATTCCTCTGGTTCCTTGTGGCTTCCTCATCCCAGCCCCCACTATCATGAACTAATGTTGCCTTTCACTGTGGGCTAAGCGGGAGCATGTGCGCAGGTACAGATAAGAGATAAGGGCGCACATCACCTGGAATACAAGAACAGGACTGAGAGTAGTGATCCCAGAAGGGTACGGGAAGGTGGGGAGAGAAGGGCGGGAAGGGAGAACAGATGGCAATGATGCACACAACCACACACACTCCCTCCAGGGGGGTGAACAACAGAAACCATGGGGGAAGGGAGACAGCCAATGGTGTAAGATATGAAAATAATAATAATTTACAATTTATCAAGGGGTCATGAGGGGGGTAGGGAAACAAGAGGAGCTGATACCAAGGGCTCAATAGAAAGTAAATGTCTAGAAAATAATGATGGCCACATATATGCAAATATGCTTGATCCAAGCAGTTTATGGATTGTGATAAGAGCTGTAAGAGCCCCCAATAAAATGATCTTTTAAGTAAAAGAAAGAAAGAAAGAAAGAAAACCATGGGACATCACAATAAAAACACCACTAATTCATATAGAACACCTGGGCCTGGACTCCTCATTGTACACAGAAATCGACTCCAGATGGAGTGTAGATCTGAACACAAAATGTTCTATGTAACAATCAGCTGCCGGACGGTAAAATGAGAATAGGACCATGATTCTGGAGTAAAAGTAAGCCTTCTTACACAGAACACAGTGTAACTCTGACCCGAAATGGAAAGAATCATAAATTAAATCTAATAAAACTAAGAGTATCCATCAAAAGACAGCACGGAGAGAATTAAAAGACAAGTTACAGCATAGATGACATTTGCGATGTATTTAACCAGCAAAAGGCTCTTCAAATCCAGTTAGAAAAAGCACAGTCGATGGAAAACTCAAACACAACAAAAGTTGATATATAAAGAACTAATAATTAACATATAAAAACACACTTAACCTCATTAGTCATCAGGGAAATGCCGGTCAAATCCCTGACACACCCGCCTGAGTAACTGAAATCAAAATACCAAGTGTTGGTCACGAGGGGACAACTGGAAGGGTGTACATTATTGTGGCCAACTCAGAGAACCTTTTGATGTGCACCCTATAATCCAGCAATTTATCTTCTCCTAGAACTAACAGAAATGTATGCACATGTGCACCCAAAGACCAGTGCAACAATTGCAAGACTATTTATAAAGATACTAGTAAGAAGCCCAAAGCGGGTGGGGAAGAAAGTGCAAGCGCTGGTGGCACTGTGGATTGGGCAGCAGGTGCTAACCAAAAGGTCATTGGTTCCAAACCACCACCAGCCACTTGCAGGGGAAAGAGGAGGCTTCGTAAAGATGTCTGGTCTGATCTGCTGTGGAAATCCCTTGTTATAAAAATTCCTTGTTCTAA
>NW_022103935.1:1316573-1317629 GCF_000313985.2 Echinops telfairi | reverse complement strand
CTGAGGTGTGCATATAGGAAATGAGCACAGAACCAACGTGTGTAAGGAAAATCCACCCATATTCTACCAACCTCAGTGGCAACTGTACCCCCCTGAGTAGCCAATGTTAGTGACTGGGTGGTCTGGGGGCACCACCCCCACTCCCATCTCTAGCTCATGCAATGTGTCTGTTTATACATTTATACATATTTTCATGAAAGGGAGAGTTTCATCAATTAGAACTACGTTATCAACAAAGATACCACTTTGAGGATTAAGGTGCACCTGGCCCAAGCCCTGGTACTTTCCGCCGTCTCGTCTGCCTGTGGAAGTTGAACCTTGATTAAAGAAGGCTGAAGAAGGATCAAGGCACTTAAACTGTGTGTGGTAGGGAATTGTGAAAGTACCACGAACTGCCAGAAGAACAAACAGATCTCTCTTGGAAGAAGTCCAGTCAGAACGCTCCTTAGAGCCGAGGGTGGGATGGAAGCTCGCCCTCAGGAAGGAAGCACAGAGGATATGGGTGCTAAAGCAAAGTGTGGTGAAGACATTAGATGGTGCCCGGCTATCAGATAAAGCAGCGTCTGGGGTCTTAACAGCTTGTTTCCAACGAGCAGCCATCTAAGTGAGATGTCAGTTCAGTCCATGTGGGAGGAGCGCACCATCACCAGTGCCTGAAGGGTTGTAAATCTCTTCATCTAAAGCCGAAGGAGAGAAGAGTATCAGAGCCCAAACAGTGAACATCTGGCTTGCAGAAGGCTGTGGATGACAAGCCGACACGGGCAATGAGCCTCTGGGGAGTTCCCTCGATCCATAATAGAGGGTGGGAAAGAAACTGGCTATCGGGGTGCGCTGGAGAGATGACTGTAGGAACCCAACATGATAAGCCTGACTTGAACCGTTAAGACCTTGTCAGTTGATTCCCCTCTGATGCACACTAGCCCTGATGTGGTTTTCAACGTTTTCTGTGTTTGTTTATTTGTTTCCTACTGGGGTTTGGGGGTAGCCCTATTGAATTTTTGTTACGTTTTTCGGTCTATGAAACCTAGGATTGATGCACCTATAAAGACAGAAAGT
>NW_022103935.1:1315083-1315940 GCF_000313985.2 Echinops telfairi | reverse complement strand
CCTCAGGGGGGGAATGCCTGCGTATCTGACCTCCCCCCACAGGAAGAGAATGTTTTGAAACTGATCATGGTTAGCAACTGTACAACACTGCTTGGTGTGGCTGAACTATGGAGTGATACGATGCCTGTATTAGCGCCCCATAAAATGGTTTTGAAGAAAGAACAAAGAACTGAGGACAGGGAGATTATCACGTGTCCTCAAGAGAGACCAGTCCTTCAACAAGAAGGATGGCCACAGCGGCTGCAAATATGGGCTCCAACATCGCAACCATGATTGTGCGATGGCACAGCACCAGGCAGTGTGCGCGTGTGCACGCGCGTGTGTCTGTTGAATATTGAGAATGGCTATGAGGCAGCAACTTGACAGCACTGAGCAACAACAACAGCCGCCTCCCCTTGCAACAGGAGCTTCTGACCACGGACACCTCTCGAAGGAAGTGGACGCACAGGTGACGATTTCCATGCTGATCCGTGCACATGCCCTGCAGACCTCATTTTTTATCAATAGGGTCACGGAGAGGAGGCCCGGGGGGCAGTGTGAACCACCAGCTGCTGTGTGGCGGGAAAGGTGTGGCATCCTGCTTCTGTCAAGGTCACTTCCTTGGAAACGCTCTGAAGCCACACTCCCATTCCACAGGGTCGCTCGGAGGTGAAATCCATTGGATAGCAATGGAGTGGGTCATGTGGCGTAATCCATTCATTTTTAGCACAGCCATTGTGAATTGGACAATCACGCAGTCCGGTCCGTTTCACCAGGCCACAACTCACCGGTCAGCTTGTCGTCCTCGGCAGCTTGCATGGCGGTGTGAGGCTAGAAACTATGGGACGGGTATTCCAAAAGCCCGCAGGGTCAAATCG
>NW_022103935.1:1298278-1299607 GCF_000313985.2 Echinops telfairi | reverse complement strand
TGAAGTCCTTTCAGAACAAGGTTTGGTGTTGACTTCATTTCTCGAGATGGGCTGTGTAACAATGAAAAAACACACCTTCCAGATTCCTCAAACCTGAACAGTGGTCTCGGTGGTGGGAGGAGGACGGGGGAGTAAAACAGGAATGGACATGGGTGGGGGGGTTTCTTTAGTGACAGGTTCATGGCAAACCACACCCCCCCCCCAAAAAAAGCTGTTTGGAAGAGTTGTAGCAACCACACGCAGTACTAAGTCCCAACTCGATTTCCCCGTGTTTGTAGGATCGGTTTGTTTAGCAGCATCAAAAGAAAAAGAAAGCCGCACGCATTACCTTCCGTGTACAAAGACAGCCCGCAGAGTGGGGGCAGGGCTGGGGAGAAGGATATTCAGAAATGACCTATGTAATGAGGGACAAATGTCTAATAACATGTAGCAAACATCGACAGGTCAGCAACAGAGGGACAGCAGCCCATTTGTCAAGAGCACTTCCCAGAGGAGACTTGAGTGGCCCACCAGGCACAGAGAAAATCAAAGCCCCTGCCAGGGGGAGACCAAGTCACCCCCAGATGCAAACCAGGACCGGCAGGAGGGGCGGTCTCCTCCAGGCCAGCATGGGGCTGGGCTCAGGGCTGGGCCAGGATGGGGGAGCTGGTGGTGCTGTAGCACAAAGATAAAATCCAGGCTGGGAAATGGCAGGGTGTTCTTCCCAAGCCCTAGAAGCAGATGGGAAGTCTCAGAAACCCCAAGGAAAGTGCTAAACTGTCCTGGAGGCTGGATTCCGTCAGGAGGGGCCCAGGGTCAAGGTTTGTGTGCGTGGGTGGGATGGCTGGGCCTCGGGAAGGTGTTTCCAGTGTAGGTTTTCAATGAAACTCCAGAGAGCGTTGTCATCATGGGTGTGTCGTTTCACAGTCCCGCAGACAGACACGCGCACTAGTGTGGCCTGTGTTATATAACTACTGAACTGTGTGCATGTGTGTGTGCACACTAGTATGGACTGGATTATATAACTACGGAGCTGTGCATGTGTGTGTGTGTGTGTGCACACTAGTATGGCCTGGATTATATAACTACGGAACTGTGCGTGTGTGTGTGTGTGTGTGTGTGTGTGCACACTAGTGTGGCCTGGTTTATATAACTACGGAGCTGTGCGTGTGTGTGTGCACACTAGTATGCCCTGGATTATATAACTACGGAACTGTGTGTGTGTGTGTGTGTGTGTGCGCTCACTAGTATGGCCTGGATTATATAACTACGGAACTGTGCGTGTGTGTGTGTGCACACCAGTATGGACTGGATTATATAACTACGGAAGTGTGTGTGTGTGTGTGTGTG
>NW_022103935.1:1294470-1297294 GCF_000313985.2 Echinops telfairi | reverse complement strand
AGTATGGACTGGATTATATATATACTGAATTGTGTGTGTTTCTGTGTGTGTGTGTGTGTGTGTGTGTAAGCACACTAGTATGGACTGAATTATCTACACACACACAGAGACTGAAGTGTGTGTGTGTGTGTGTGTGTGTGAACTTGGCTAGGTTAGGATTCTTAGTAGTGTGTAATCATCCCCCACGTTACGGTCTGGCATAATCATTCCATGTGTTACAAATTCTAACCTCCGTGAGGTTAATGAGGTAGATGAGTGGCGGTTGTGTTAATAAGGCAGGGTGTGGTCAATCTCAGGAGGTACAAAGAGCTTAAGCAACCAGGGAGAAAGCAGAGGGGCTTGACTTCCGCCGAGAGAGAAGAAAGAATGAGTCCTTGGGACTCAGGGCCCCTGAACTGAGAAGCTGCTAGACCCGAGGAAGATTGACGTCAAGACATGTGTGGCTCCCCCAGAAAAGGGACCTCCCCGCAGAGCCCAGAGAGAGAGAGATGTGTAGCCTCTTAAACCGTAAGAAAGCAGGCTTCTGTCTGTCTAGACCACCACTGCTGGTCTCTGTTCCAGCAGACACACACCCGTGTTCGTTGCCACATTATTCACAACGGCGATAAGAAAAGGAGACGACACACATGCCCATCAACAGATGAACAAAAACAAACACACACACTGCCATCCATCAAGTTGGTCCCGACTCATCCTGATCCTGCCGGAAGTGCAGAACTGCCCCTGTGGGTTTGCAAGACTGTCAGTCTTGACGGGAGTAGACGCCGCATCTTTCTCCCGAGAGGTGAATGGGTAAAGAAAACAGGATGGCACGGATTCCAGTGGAATGTTTCAGAACCTTAAAGAACCGTGGTGAGTCCCTGAGACAAACATTACATGAGACCCAGGATGGGCCTGGAGGACGGATTTACACAGAGACCAATGTGCGCTGGTGGTTCCAAGAAGTGGGGTGAACCACCTTCGAGATCAAACAGAACCTCACCCACTGCCACTGATCTACCCCAGCTCGCAGGGGCCTGACAGGCCCGACAGGCTGCTCCAGGGCCTTCCTGAGGCTGCAGATCTCCACAGAAGCAGACCGCCTCCTCTCTCCCCTCTGCAGGGGCTGCTAGGTTCAAACCACCACCCTTCGGGTTCGCTCACTGGCCCTCCGAGACTCCAGAGCACAGAGGCCTATTGCTTCTGGTGACAGGCGAAAGTGGGTGTACTGAGCACAGCACGGCCCAGGCATACGCTGTCTCGTGGGAAGTCTCAAGAAAAAAAGGTGAAAAGATCATGGAGTTTTCCATACAAGCTTTTGATGGCCCACCGTATATACGTGGGCGGCGACAGGTGTGCACAGATAGAGCTATCTGTCTATTCGTATGTGGATGCGCGGGTGTGCGTGTTGTTGTTGTTAGGGGCCATCGAGCCGGTTCCAGCCCATAGGGACCGTCCTCGCAGCGGTTCCCATGCCCGAGCCGAGGCTGCAGCCACTGTGTCGGTCCACCTCACTGAGGCTCTCCCTCTTGTTTCACTGCCCCTCGACTTCACCAAGCATGCGGTCCTTCTCCAAGGACCGGTGTTGCCTGATAACATGTCCAAAGCATACGCGGCGGCTGCTACATCGCCTCCTGTCAACTTGAGAAGGGGTGGAGTCTGGCCTGTCAATCAGGTCGCAGCCTGATGACCTCATTTGGAGGAGGGAAGGAGATAAACAGCCACTCTCTGCTTCGTCTCCCTGTTGACAAGACACAAGTCGCTCCGCTGATGGAACCAGAGCCCTGGAGCTGGAGGAGCCATGGGGAGCCCCTCACCAGCGCTGACATGCTTGTACCGCCTCTGGATCCACAAGACTTTCCACCCACTGGCCTGTGATCTTTCATTGCATGTGTTGTGTGAGTCTGAAGAGGAACTTATCGACTGGTATCGGACATATCAGACGTATGGACTTGTTCTGGACTGGGCTGGGATGGTTTCTTGATGTCCAATGACTCTTTGATATAAAGCTCTCCCTTACACACATAGAGTGTCCTGGATCTGTTTCTCCAGTCAACCTGAACTAACACAGCATACGAGGTGACGTTCCTCCATCGTTGCCTTTAAGGAGCATTCTGGAAGTCCAATTCCAAGACAGATCTATTTGCATGCATCTGTGTCCTTAGAGGACACCATTACGGGACCGTCTCAGACCAAACACTTTGAGAGGAGTTCTCTGGGTTTGACAGCTCGGGACCTTCGTCACACAGAGGGACCCAGTCAGTTGCCATCATCCGGGTCACAGAGATCAGGTCTGCACTGGGGGCTCTTCAAAGCTTGCAAGCAACCATCGAAGATGCAACTGCTGGCTTCCGTCAGCCAGAAGCCGAAGGAAAGAAGAAAACCAGTCTCGGAGAAGAGCCGCATCCGCAGAGCTGTCCTAGACAAGCCATGGCCGTCCACCAGAGACCAGCAGCACTAGATGGTGCCCGAGAACCGCCCAAGACCGTTCTGATCTGGGCTCCTGTAAAGAGAGACAGGAAGCCCACAGGGGCCGGTCTCGCCTGCCCTACAGGGTCACTGTGAATCAGTGGCCTGGACTCAGGGCAGCGAGTTGCTGCTGTAGTTATGTGTGAGTGGTAGGGGGCCGCTCAGGGTTAGATAGGATCCCAGTGAACACGGTTTCCTTATCTCATCCTACCTACGCTCCCCCAGGGACCACTGTGTTAGACAGGGTTCTCTAGAGAGATAAAACCAAATTCTTGATAATATAATATATTTATTTATAAAGGTAATTAATATATAACAAGAAATGAAATGTTAAATCATAAAGATAATTAGATATATAACGAGAAATGAAATGTTA
>NW_022103935.1:1281272-1294052 GCF_000313985.2 Echinops telfairi | reverse complement strand
GAGAGACAAGAAAGGCAAGGCTCACCAAGCCATCCATCTCTCCGCCCCTCAGTCAATCCCACCTGCGTTTATCAGCCAGGCTGGCACAATAAACTGTCTCAACCACCAAGACCTACACAGCCCACATCCGTCAGAATCCACCACACCTAGCAAACACCTGGAGCAGGTTCTCTTAGCAAAAAACGTACAAAATCTGAAAAACAAATCCTCGGTAGCAAAAGGATTCAGGGGCTTTAGAAACACGCAAAGCATCACCGAAAGATCTTAAATGTGGGGTGTGATGAAAGCGAGGCGCGAGAGCACACTAACCACACTGTGTCAGTCGCCAGACAATGACAGGGCCACGTTCCCTCGTCGAATCCATAAAATCTAACTCGTCGGGAAACGGTCTCGGGAAACGGTCTCACTGCTCCACACCCACTCCTACTTATGCAGACATTGAAATACAGCTCACTGCCCAGAACACAACAACAAATTAGAAAACAGATCAATAATTATCACCCCAGAAGGCTGCATGCAACCCAAATGCCATTTTTAACTGAAAGCAAACGAACGCCGTTTTCAGGGAAGGAAACCGACGAGATCACCCAGCTATCAGGTGCTCTGGAAACGGCACCGTCAAGGGCCCAGGTGGGGAGCGAGCAAGGAGCAGGGGTGTTGGACAGCACGTGGGGACGGCAGCAGGTGGTGGCTGTCCACGGAAACAAGGATGAATCAGGTGGAGGAGGAAAACAGGGTGGGGCCCAGGTGCCGGAGCCCCTGACACGGAAGCGGGGAAACTCAGAGTGAAGGTCTGGGAGGGACAGGTGGAGGCACAAATGACACTGAAGCCGTCATTTATTAGCAATGCATGCGACATGTATGGAGCGACCCCCGGTGCTGGGAATACAGTGTATGCTATCTGTTATGGGTTGATTGTGCCCCCCACCCACCCCCCAAAAAAAAACCAAACAGGAATTGGAGCCCCAGTCCCCAGACCTAAGGCTGTAAGCCTGTCTGAAAGCACTTTGCGGGGTGGCAGCTGTCCTGGGTGCGTCCTAGACCCAAGCACAGCTGGGTGGCCCAGAGACAGGAGAACACAGGAAGACAGACTCCCTGGGGACCAGGACAGTGGCACACGATTCTCCAAGCGCCGCAGGCCACCAGGAGCTGAAACGAGGTGGTCCCCATGGGCGTGGAGTGGCTGAAGCACTCAGCTGCTAACGGAGAGGTCAGCAGTTTGAACCCAGCAGCCGAACCAAGGGAGAAAGATGAGGCGGCCAGCTTCGCCAAGGATTAGTCTCAAAAACCCTTTGGGGCACGTCTCCTCTGCCCTCTGCCGGAGAGTCCCTCTGAGCTGAAATCCGTGTGACGGCAAAGGTTTGGAAAGCAGAAATAGACAGAGAATGACTTCCCCGATGGGAAATCCAGCCTCCCAAACTGTGGGAAAATCCTGTCTGCAGCTTTCTCTCACGTCCGAGATGGCAAAGAAAAAACAACTGAGGACCCATTCGCTGCGCGCCCAGCGCCCGCTGCGGCCCGAGGACGCGGCGTGAAGAAGCTCCTATTCCGAACCGGCGGAGGCGCAGCCGACAGAGACATTTCCGAGGCGAGGGTCTTCGACCACGCGTGCTTCCCAAGCAGTCCGCGAAGCCACGTGATCGTGGGAGTTGTGCCACTCACAACAGGGGTGGGGGTCGGGAATCAGTCACGAGGAACCCCGAAGGGCTGAACACCCCACCACTACCACCCCGATTTAGACCTGCAGGTGCCGCCCCTGATCTCCTCCAAAGCCGGTGCAAAGACAAGAGGCCGACGGAATAAAATGGAAATTGATCTTTACGAAAAAGGAAGCATCCCGTCTACAGGTGAACGCCAACACCTGTGTGTTTCCACCAGCGTAGCACCTGGAGACTCAGACTAGAGCCGCACAGGGGATTGGGGGTGGGGGCACCTTAGAGCCCCATCTAAAAGAACTTCCCACGTGGCAGCAAGGCACGGGAGGGGTGAAATACGTACAGAGGGACAAACGGGCAGCCATCAGTCAACGCCGACGCACAGCGAGTCCCGTGGGTTTCCGACCGTGACCACTGACGGGAGAGAAGGCCCTGTCTTTCTCCCTCGGAGCCGCCCGTGGTTTCGAACTGCCAACCACTCGGATCGCAGCCCGATGACACCTCTCCACCGGACTTTGACACAAAGTCCATCGCCCTAGGTGGTGGGACTACCCCCTAAAGCAGCGTTTCCCAACCTGTGGGTCGCGACCCCTTTGGGGGTCGAAGGACACGTTCACAGGGGTCGCCTGATTCATCACAGTAGCAAAATGACAGTGATGAAGTAGCAACGAGAATAATTTTATGGCTGGGGGGGGTCACCCCAACACAAGGACTGTATGAAAGGGTCGCGGCATGAGGAAGGTTGAGAACCACTGCCTCAAAGCATCTAAACACAATAACTACAGTACGTTAAATAGTGGGGGGGGACCAACACCGTAAATTAAATTGATTTATTTTTCATCATGCTCTGTTGCTTAAAACCCGTGGGTTTTCGGAATGGTAGGCGAGCACAGGCTTCACTGCAAACCCTGCCCAACATGCACCTGCATCCCGAGCACTGGGCACACGCTGGCAGAGAGACCAGTGAGCCCGTCTTTCCTCTCATTGGCTGGTGGCACGCCAATGCCTTTTCCTGTTTAGTAAGGAAGGTCCTACTGGGCCATTTTCCCCCCAAAAAAACTCCAGTTTCATCACAGTTTAACACTTCCTGCAGAAGAAGCCCCTCGGCCCCCATGTCTTCAGCAAATCCGGCCAGGAGTTTATCGGCTCCACCTTGACTGGCACCCGTGCCTCACGCGCTGTGCACATCACCCTGGGGGCTTTCCACCTTCTGGCACTTCACCGTCTCGGATACACTAGCACAGTGGTTCTCAACCTTCCTCACGCCACGACCCTTTCATACAGCGCCTCATGTGGTGGTGACCCCCAACCATAACATTAGTGTCGTTGCTACTTCATCACAGTAATTTCGCTACTGTTATGAATGGTCATGTAAATATCTGATAGGCAGGATGTATTTTCATGGTTACAAATTGAACATCATTAAAGCATCGTGATGAGTCACAAAACATGTCATTATATATTGTGAAATATTTATTTCTAATGACAAATAAATGAAATGTTGTCTTGAAGCATGGCGCAGCACGGGTACCAGGCTTCCCGCCCGGTACTTGCAGGTGCGTGTATCTGCGTGTGGGCGGACCCGCCTGCAGACGGACAGAGGAGCGGTGTCTCGGTTCCTAAGACCATCGGAAATAGGTGCTTTCCGGTGGTCTTAGGCGACCCCCGTGAAAGGGTCGTTCACCCTCAGGTTGAGAACCGCTGCACTGTCACCGTAGAGCTGTTTCTGACTTGCCCAACGTTACAGTCGCTTCGGCCTCTTCCACGGCCTGGGTCCTTTGCTTCCTGGTTCACGCCTTTCTCTGGGTTAGCGGCTTTCCTCACGTTTTTTCCATACACGTGGACCGATTGATCACGTCGACTTAGCCACGATTGATCACATCGACTTAGCCACGTTGTAGTCAGCCGTCAAATCAGACACGTGGCGACCCGACTCAAATTCCACATCGGGTTCTCTCTTTCACGCTGTAGTCGTTCCCCCAGCTCTCCTCTTAGCGTTACTTCTGGTACCACTGACGTCCTGTGGGGCCGCAGATACGCTATCTTACAAAACCAAGTGCCAGGCAACCACGAAAGACTGAGCGCAGCAACGCAAGCCCCGATGCCGTCTGAGCGAGCGCTGAGCGAGCACGTCAGTGAGACGGGTCACCGTCTATGTCCTCCGCGTGACTCACTCCCAGCCGGACAGGGTTTTTCCAGAGCGGATGTTCTGTTCGTCTTGAGCACAGTTCCCAACACTGAGCAGGGTTTGTGTGTGTGTGTGTGTGTGTCTGTGTGTGTGTGAGAGAGAGAGAGAGAGAGAAAGAGAGACCAAGACCCAATGCCTATATGCCTGCAGAAACTGGGGGAAGTGGGGGACCGAGGAGAACCGGTGCGTTTGAGATACGATGCGGGGACAGATGTGGAAGGGAGAGGCAGCCACTCTGCCTTGGCAGAAGCCCAGCAGCCAGACGCTCGTTCAGTGCCAGGACGGCGATGCCCTCGCCTATGCTTTGGGCATGTCATCAGGAGCAATGTCCCTGGGGAAGGACATCACACTCGGTGAAGTGTGGGGTCAGCTGGACCGAGGAAGGCCATGGAGGAGGCGACGGACACAGTGCTACAACCGCGGGCTCAGACGTAACGTCTGTGGGGACGGCGTGTCGTGCTGTTGTGCACAGAGTCCCTGTCCACCAGCACCAACAGTAGCAATGATTCGGCTCCGGATGAGCTCCGCTCGTCGGTTAGGGAACCAAACGCACTACAAACGGCAATCTTCACAGCAGCTCTGCAGTAGCCAAACGAGGCAAACAAAGAGCCCAAGGGCGTGGGTTGAGAGAGTCAGAAGGGAGCCAGACACGCCAGCTGGTCGTCAACAGAAGACGGGAGCTGGCGTTGTCACTGGCGTTGTCACTGGCGTTGCTGCTGCGAGGTGCCACCAAGCAGGCTCTGACTCGTCGTGACCCTGTGGACAACAGGGGGAGACGCGGGGGCGGGGGGTCCCCCTGGGTCATCTTCACAAGTGTGACTCTGTCTGGGCCCACGGCCACAGCTACCGTGTCAACCGTCTCAAGGAAGGCCTTCCTCTTGTTGCTGACCCTCCACTGGACCAAGCACGGTGTCCTCCCCTAGGGACTGATCCCTCTTGATGACGTGTCCACAGTACATGTGAAAGTGTGGCGGTTACAGAATCTCTGGTCAACTTGAGGAAGGAGTGGAGTCCAGCCTGCCAATCAGGTCGCAGTTTGATGCCCTCGTTTGGAGGCGTGACAGATAAATAGCTCACTGGAGGCCAGAAACACACTCACCCTGGGAGACTTTCCTGTTGACAAGCCACATGGGGCTACGCTGATGGCAACCAGAGCCCTGGAGCTGGAGGAGCCACATGGAGAGCCACGCCAGCACTGAGATGCTTCCACCTCCACTGGATCCACAAGACTTTCCACCTACTGGCCTGCAATCTTCCGGCATTCAGCGTCATTGCATGGCTGCATGAATCTAAAGAGGAATTTATGGACTAGTATCAACCTATGGGGTAATATCGGGCATACAGACTTGATCTGGACAGGGCTAGGGTGTTTTCTTAATGTACAATTGCTCTTTGATATAAAGCTCATTCTTATCCGCAGCTGAGTGTCTATGAATTTGCTTCTCTAGTCTGCCCGGAGTAACACAGATAGTCTCCCCATCCTTACTTCTAAGGAGCCTTCTGGCTGTACTTCCTCCAGACAGACTGGTTTGCTCGGAGATGCCGTGGTACCTTCAGTCATCTTCGTCAGCGCCAGGACAAACGCACACAGTCTTCTCCTGTCTTCTTTATTCCTTGTCCATCTTTCACAGGTCCATGTAAATATTGAAAATGCCATGACTCGTGGGCCAGGCCCCAAAGTGCGATCTTTGATCATCCACACCTTAAAGAGGTCCTGGGCAGCAGATGTGCCCCACACAAGACATCGTTTGAGCTCTTGACTGCTGCACCTAGGAACACGGGTTGTGGGGTGGGGCCCAAGCAAAATGAAATCCAGGTCACCTCCAGTAATCCCTCCGCTGATCCTGATGTGGTCTGTTGGTCCGGTTGTGCGGATTTTTGTTTTCTTCACATGGAGACATAATCCATCTCTGAGGCTTTTCTCGCTGATCTTCATCAGCAGGTGCTTCAAGGCTGCTTCTCTTGCAGCAAGCGAGGTTGTGTATCTGCTTATCGCAGATTGCTACTGAGCTTCCCCCAGCCTGAATATGTCCTTCTTCTTCACAGCGTCTCTGATTACAACAAGCAGCCTGGCTAGACCGTCACGGCGATGCAGTTGGGTTAAAACAGAGCACCGTATCAATTGATCTGCGACCCAGTTTTTAATATTTTCTGCTTTCTTTTCCATCTGCTTTCTTTTCCATTGAGGTTTTTCTGTTCTGTTTTGTCATTGGTGTTGGGTGTGTGTGTGTGTGTGTGTGTCTATGAAGATCAGGACAGTCAAGCTATAGCGACAGTCACAGGATTCAGCGTCACCAGGAGACACGGCAGGGGAGGCTGGGGAAACGGGGAGCTAACAACGGTAACTACAAGAAAAAAGAAAAAGTTCTGAAACCGATTGGGATGATGATTGCACCGCTCAACATGACTTAGCAATCAAATGGTATGATATGTGACTTAACTGCCAATAAAGTTTGTTTTTTTTAAAGCCTGACAAGCAGGAGAGGCATTGCCAGTGCTGAAGGTTGGAATCTGCCAGGAGAAGAGACCAATTCCAAATCCCTATGCTCCTTTTAGCAGAGCCCCCACCTCTTGCTTTTGAGAGGTGGGAGGACTGACCCGCCGTGTGGAACTCCAGGACTGGGGCCGGGGAAGGGCTGGGGTGTTGATCAAGGAAGGAGGCAAGATGAGGGAGGTGATGAATGTGTCCACAGCACCGAGAGGCTGCTGTGCAGGGCAGGTTGAGACTGCGGGACACACTGGGTCCTTGGACACCGCGCAGGCCACTCACAAAACACTCCCCCTCACCAGCCACTCAAGCAAACCTCCGCAGAGAGCCAGGCAGACAGCACGGGCGGAGCCCGCACATTTCAGCTGGCCCCCCACGCAGAGGGGCCATCCACCACATCTAGAGAACTCACAGGTCACCATGACATCAGGACAGGAAGCAGAAAGCAATCCTGAGCAGAAATGAAAATGTGATGTATCAAGGCTGGGGTTCAGCTACAACCCTTCAAAGGAAGTTCACCCTATCCACAGTCTCAGGTCCCCAGGACTCTCCACTCGCTGGCCGTTGAGCCTCCTGCTACCTGCGTCACCATCTGCATGACCAGCATGTGGCTGCGTGAGTCTGAAGAGGACTTAAGGACTAGTATCAATCAGACTTACGGACTCCAGGGGGCTGGGCTGGGCTGCCTTCTGGGGAGACAGTTGCTTCCTGATATAAAGCTCTCTTGTACATCAGAGAGAGAGAGAATTAGTTCCCCCTACACACTTGTTGCTGAAGAAAGCAGCCACATGAACAAAGTGGAAAATTAGAATCAGAGGAAAACCACACGGAAGAGTGGAAGGAAATAAAGAACCGAACGCTAAGAAAATGAACAAAACCTCCCGAGACAAAGAGAGCGCTGGTGGAGCAACGGAGCCTGGGAAATATGGAGCCTGGACAGGTGGACACCTGTCAGAGAAAGAGCATTCAAATACCTCCCACTTAAAGGAGTGATCCAAGGGCGGTCAAAGACAGCATTTTCCAGACCTGGGGAAAAAAAACAACAAACAAGACCAACCACGAGGTGGGTGGTTCACACCCACCAGCTCCTCTGAGGGATAAAGATGAGGCTGTCTGCCCCCATGAAAGCTGGTCTCAGAGACCCTAGTGAGCACTCCTCCTCTGTCCTCTGGGGCAGCTGCGAGTCGGGTGGGGCTCAGTGGGTGGGGGGGCTGGGGAGTCCCTGGGTGGCACAAATGGTTAAGTACTCGCTCTGCAATTAGCTGTGAGGTTGGCAGTTTAAAGCCGGCCAGAGGAACCCAGAGGAAAGGCCTGGTACTCTGCTCCTGAAAGATCACCTGAAAGTGGAACCTGTAGAGCACGGCTCTGCCTGAAGTGGACCTGAGTTCACCGGGCCTCGGGGCCAGGGCAGGGGGCAAGTCCAGGGGCAGCAGAGCTGAGGAGAGGAGGGGTCTGGCCACCTGGATCCATGGACCCTGGGGAACAGTCGGACTTGTGGCTGGAGGCATGTGTGCAGAGTGGACCGCATGCTCCAGGCCGCAGTCAGGCTGTGTGGCACAGGAGTGCCTCCGCGGGCCTGCCCCTGTGGGTGCTGTTTCTGCGACCACGTCCTGTGAATGGGAAGATGGCACTAAGGCTGATAAAGCCGCGGGAAGCCGGGGGGCGAGCTGGGGCTGCTCAGGTGGCGGAATCACTGATGTCCTGAAGCTGGTGGCCGTAGAGTGAGGACGCCCCTGCCCACCTTCCTGTTAGAATCCACAATCACCAGAAACCAAAGTGTGTCCCCCACCGCTGCCCCCAAACCAGGCAGAATCTGCACCCTGAGAGCCCATCAAAGTCAGGAGCGAGGTCCCCAGAGCTAGGGTGATGGCAGAGGGTGCTGGGGAAACCACCACAGCCAGAGCCACGAGGCCCCCAGGCAGGCACAGGGGCAGAGCCCAGCGCACACCGGGCATCTCTGCTGGAGGACCTGAGCGCCCTGCGGCCCCCTCACTTGGCAGCCCCATCACCCGCTGAGGATCCCTGGTAGCGTAGCGGTTACACGGTGGTCGACAGTTCGAAACCACCAGGCACTCCACCAGACAGAGATGAGGCTTCCATCAAGAATGACCATCTTGGGAGCCCACGGGCCAGTTCTGCTTAGTCCTAGAGGCTTGCTAGGAGTTGGAACAGCGGTGAGAAAAGACACTCCCCTGCCTCAGGAACAGCGGGATAAACGGCAAGGAAAGTGGAGTAGTCGGGATTTCAGGCTTCCCGGATCCGCAATCAGCGCTCACAGAAGCAGCCGTCAAGCAATTGAACGGCGTATTGCTGGGCAGACACCGGGAGCAAAAGCAGCTCCGTGTGGAAAGGAAGCAGAGATCGGTGCTCAGTCACGTTGTTGGTGCAAGTGGACTAGCTCCAGGTGCCCACGGGTAAAACTGATCAAAGCCACCCCCAGAGGCTGGCTACGTCAGCAAAGGTGCGGACCTGCATGCAGCAGAGCCCTCCCGGTGGCAGACGAGCCCCAGAGCTCCTTCAACCCGAGGGGACACCGCGCCCCTCGGAGCCCTCTGCCGGTCAGGGGAGCCACCTGGGATGCACTGCCTGGTGTGTGGCGGTGTGTGCTTTAACTTAAGTGGTGTATAGTCATACAAGACGTGTGTTACCCGTGAGCTCCCCATGGGTCAGGGACGCCACCTCGCATGTACTGCCTGGTGTGTGGCTGTGTACGCTTTGACTCAAGTTGCAGTATAGTTGGTACAAGACGTGTTACCTCTTTGGTGAATAAAGGTGTGAGTCCGGCCCCATCAAACGTCTCTGGACGTGGTCCTTTGGGCGTGCTGGAGACAGCAGATCTGCTGCGCAAGCCCTCCTGAGCGCGTTGAAGAGCAAGATGTCGCTTGGGAACCGCCATGCCCTGGTGTTGTCGGTCCCCTCCTCCTGTGCTCCAGGCAGCTCGACAAGGAGCGAAGGAGGCTGTGGAGGAACGGATGCCTTTGAGTCAGGCGGTTGGCGGAGAGGGCTGAAAGTCCCGTGGACTCCCAGAAAACAAACAAACAAACAAATCTGTCTTGGAAGCAGTCCGGCCAGGATGCCCCTTAGACGGGAGCATGATGAGACTTCATCCCACCTATTTTGGACACGTTCTTAGGAGGGACCAGTCCCTTCCGCTGGGTCAAGCAGAAGGTCCATGCCCAAGAGGAAGGCCCTTAAGGAGCCGGACAAACATGACGGCAACAACAACGGACGCAGGCAGAGCAGAGCGTGCAGAGGGCTGGAGTGCAGGCGAGGGAGTGGGCCTGGAAGGTGGGGGCACTAAAGGGGCCTGCAGACCCGCGGCCAGCCCTCCAGACTGGCCAGCAAAGCAGTCACTCCTCAAGGAGTTGGTTGGTACAGACAGGCAGCCAGAGGGTTGAGAGGGGGTAGTCACCCACAGACATCCACCTCCCTCTGTCCTGGCTCATGTTCCATCTCCCTCACCTCCGCCTCCCCAAGCCTCCCCTCACCCCCCATCTTCCCCCACCCCGGTGTGGTGGTTCAGTGATTTGATGGCAACTTGAAGGTGTGTGAGAGTGTAGGGGTGGAATCCCACCTGTCGGTCCAGGCACAGCCTGGTGATGTCTCCTGGGGGGGGGGGTGTCTTCTCATTACAGGAGGACTGGGATCCTCCCCTGCTCTCTCTGCCCTTCACCTTCCTGCTGGCCTGGACTCCGTCACTGACCCTGAAAGCTACTGGAGCCTGGTTCGCAGCATCACGGCATGTGGCTGATGGGTCTGGAGAGGGGCCTGGGGACCAGTAAGGAACTTCCTGGCCTCAGGTGGACTGGACTGGGATGCCTTCGTGATATATAGCCACATTTGGACATTGAGCTGCTTCTTAAACAGAGATGGGGGTCACTCACCCTAACATGCCCCCAGGTGCCTTGGAGTGCACACCGGCTCAGATGCACGTCATCTAGCGATGGACAGTTAGTTAGTACACGAGTGTATACACCTGGACAGCAGGGAGTTTGGGGTGGGGTTGTTTGGTTGGTTGGTTTACACAGTGGAACTTCACACCTGAGAAGTGACTGTGTGCTAACTCTGATGGCGACGTGGGTTAAGCATTGGGATGTTAGCTGAAAGGTCGGCGGTCCGTGGGCAGGAGGTGAGGCTGTCTGCTCACGGACAGCTCTGCTCTATTTCATAATAAGGTCACTATGGATTGGAATCTACCAGGGAGTTTGTTCGAGGTTGGACGTGCGCTGCAGCCTGTGGACGGCAGAGGGCGCGAGCGGACCTCCAACGGATGCGCCCCTCCCCTCTGGCCCTGCATCCCTGGACCTCAGCCGGCCCTGCGCAGGTCTTGGGTCAACTCTTGCCGTGAGCACCAGTGAGCCCTGGACGGCGCTCGCACCCACAGGCAGTGCTCAGCGGGACCCCGAGTTTACAGTGCAGTACCCGTCCCAGCGGGCGACCTCTGCTCCCCAGACGTCCACGAGCTCAGCCCCACCCCGGTCCATCAGCAGTGCTGAGCCGATCTGGGTCTGTGGGCGTGAACTGCAGGACCTTGCGCCCCCATAGATGGCTGCTGGCATTCCCAAAGAAGCCCTGAATTAGGGGAGTGTAGAACCTCACACACACACCCTTAAAGATAACTAGGCTAGAGACAGGGGCTGCCTCCAAGGTGGGGGACCCTGACACTCCCACCCACCACCCTGTGGTTGGCAGAATCCACGCTTCTCAGCGACCACGTTACAATAAGAAGTGACCCCATGGGATAAAAAACAAAAACAATCATGCCCACTCACCCACCAGGCACTCCCAGAGAGGGCAAGAGGGCACCACAGGGCCTGCCTGTACTGGCACCAACTCTGGCCAGGCAAGAAGCCGCCCAAGCGATAGAGGTATGGGCATTCCCAGGCCACTTGCTAGCTACAGGCCCCACGGGCCCATCCCTGCTGGACAGAGGAGGAACACAGGGAAGGAATCCAACTGGACCTGTCCATCCCTCTAGTCCCTGGGTTCATCCTGGGCCAGTCAGGGGGACCAGCTGACATCTAACCCCCAAGGGACCATCCTACCACCCAGCCACCAACAGTAACCCTCCTCTGGTCCCAGTCCCTGCCCCCACACACCCCAAACTGAAGCTATCTCTCACAGCCCCACCCCCAGAGTTCCACCTGGATCCCCCAGCCTCCTCAACTTGTACAACAGCAGGAGCCTCCTTCCCAGCCCCCTGCTAACCTGGCCACATGGGGGTCCACCTCCGGCAGGGCCTCTCTTCGCCACAGAGCCACACTGGAACCTCCTGGTCCAGCCAATGAGGAAAGGCCTGGCCAAGACCCAGCCCCAAACAGCCCCTGGGCTCCCGGCTTCCTTCCGGGACAGCTGAACCACCCCCTCCCAGAGTGTTTTTCTGGCCCTGAGCCAGGAACACCCCCACCCACATAGCAGGGTGCCCAGCCTCCTACCAGGCTGAGGAGGCCAGCCAGAGTCATGTGTCAGTAGTCTGGTTCCTCTTGTCCAAGCAGAACAGACTGGGGTCCATCTCCCAGCACCTTGCTCCCTCCCCAGGGAGGGAGACTGCCCGGCTGTGGGCTCGGCTGGAGGAGGTCCACCCCTTCTCCATAGGGCAGGCCCAACACATACAACCTACACCCCAGAGCAACTGCCTGCATAGGGCTAGGTCCTCTGTACCCTGTAGGCGACCTGCCCTGAGTGGAGGCCCCATGGATTGTGGAGCTGCGAGGCCATCCCCACCCCTACCCCCACCCCACCTTAGGGGCCCTCCATCTCCATGTCGCTGCTGGCCTGTCACACACACACACACACACACACACACACACTCCGCCTGTGCGAGTCTCTGGCCCCTGTTGGCTTCCGGGGGAACGCCACCCCAAGGTGTAATTACACGTGCTGGGTTCCCGCTGTGGACCGCCAGCTTCCAGCCGGCCACGTGCCTTCTTTTCCCGGGCTCTGGGCGCCGACACCGACAGCCTGGGGGCAGGGTATGGGAGGAGGAGAAGCCAGAGGCCTGGGTAGGGAAGGTTTTCACAGCAGGTCAAGAGCTGGGTGTCAGTCGGTGGGGCTTGAGGCTTAGCACGTGGAAGCACGTGGGCTTGGGGGACCCCCCACCTCACATAGTTCGTAGGAACGTGGCTTCCTGTTTCCATTCCAATAGAGTGGGAGAAGGGGTCCTGGTCCTCACTCCCAAGGGTCGCAGAAAGGGTGGACCGGTAAGGCTGGAGCGCTCACGATGGGTGCCTAGGAGCGCGAGGGTGGGGGATGGTCACTGGAACAAAAGCGGACCCTTCTGGGAGAGCTAGCGACCTGGCACCCTCTCTGTGGGCCACTCCGTGGGGCCAGGCTGAGGGGCCAGTGAAGTCGAGTCCAGGCCGGAAAGCTTCCTGGAAGCGGGGGCCCGGGCAAGTCCGCCGGGCTTGAGACGCGCCGCGAGGGCCCTTTAAGAGCCGCCTCGAGGTGAG
>NW_022103935.1:1267102-1280679 GCF_000313985.2 Echinops telfairi | reverse complement strand
GCGGAGCCAGGTGAGCAGCCGGCGAGGAAGGGGTTAACCGGCGGGTTCGGGAGTCGTGGCGCAGCTCCGGGGTCAGCGGTGCAGGGTGGCTGCGCTTGGAGGTGCCTGAGGGCTCGGCACCACCGGCTGCCCAAGCCCACTTGCTGGGACGGGCCGAGGGTCTCCGCCCCCCTCCCAACCCCCTTTCCCCAGCGACAGCAGCACCAGGCCACCTTCGCCTTTCTCTTGGCAAGTATTTTGGGGGTGGGGGTGGCATCCATCAAAGACCAAAGGGGCCGTTTGGATCCTTTGGGATCTGGCATCGGACTCCCACCTACAGCCTGGGCTGTGACCCAGAATCCGAGTGGGGAGTCCTTTCTGCGCGATGAGGGCGACTATAGAAAGGCCTTTGACCCGTGAGGGGCGTGGGGTGGGCGAAGGATGCGGAGGACCGCTGTCCCCCGCTCTGGGCCGTGCACCGGCCTCTGCAGGATAAAGACCAGCCGCCGCTGCAGAAGCCGCGCAGACGGGGGGAGGGGCTGGCAGTGCCAGGCTGAGTGCCCTAGCCTCCCCTGCTTATCTGTCCACCTGGGGAGCGGGCCCAAGTGGGGTGCCTGCGGCCAGAGCATTGGATGACAAGAACTCAACCCCGACAGGGCGGCCCTTCGCCTCTGGCTCCCGCAGCTGCCCGCCGACTTCTGCAGAAGGCAGTGGCTTTTGCCGCTGCAGTGAGGTGAGGGATGGAGAAGAGAAGTAGCCCTGGCTTGTTGGCAGGCAGACTTGGGGGCAGCTGGGTTCCTGCCCTAGGCCCTGGCCCCTGGAGCTTCTGTGGATGCCCCAGGGCCCTCTCTCCTCCCTGGGACTCTCCTCCCACCCCTCCCCTCCCCAGGGCTGCCTGTAGCATCCAGTGCCCAAGCCCTACAAGGCAGATCATGTGACATGGAGCTGCGAGTTCTCCCTGGAGTCTGGTTGAATACATCCTGCTGCAGTCGGCCTAGGGCAGGTTCTGTGCCCCGGGGGAGCAGTGTGTTTTGTGTGTGCAGAGATGGGGGAGATGCAGGGTGCCCAAGCCTTGCTGCAGTCGCCCTTCCCTGCACAGTGGGGGCAAAGGTAGGGAATCAGAAGGTGTAGCTGGACGCAGGGCCCAGGGGACACTGGCTGGATCCAGGGGACCAGGGGGTGTCCTGGACATGCCTCCCACATGTGGAGCCACAAGGAAAGCAGAGAGGGGAGTCTGCTGGGGCAGGAGAGAGGGGAGCCAGCCTGTGACTGTGAGGGCCAAGGCCACCTCAGGCTTGTGACAAGGGGACAGTGGCTGGAAAAGGCTTGGGCTGTCTGGGTCTATAATGGGAGGTGGGGGAGATGGGCTACAGAAGCAGGTCCCGAATGGTCGGATCTTGCCTCCCCCACCATTCCAACCCGTGCTCCAGCCTGAGCCCCACTCCCAGGGGCTGAGCGTGGCCAGTCTCCAGCCCACTGTGTCCCCTTGCAGCCTGACCCTGCTTGGCCTCTCGCTGCCCAAGCCTGGAATAAAGTGGAGGCCAGCCTGGACCCTGTCCCAGTGCAGCCCAGGGGCAAGGGGGTGTGAGAGGCATGGAGAGGTGGGAAGCCTGGTAGTGCTGTGGCTTCAGCACTGAGCCGCCTAGGAGGCTAGCAATGCCAACGCCCGCCCGGGACTACATGTTGGAGCTGGCTGCATAAAAATGTGGAGGCGGGCAGCCCCTGTCTGCCCTGTCCTGGTGGAGGCGTGGGTTTGGTTTGGGAAAGTGCATGAGGAGAAGGCAGGAGGTGCGGACGCTCCTCCCTCTCCCCCAGCCCCTTCACACTCTCTTTCTTCCCCAGAGATGGCTGGGCGGTGAGGAAGTATGGGGGCTCCCCATGGGGGGCCCTTTTCCAGAAGCTGGAGTACAAACAATGCAGAACTATAATGCCCACCTAAAGGTGGGAGTGTCAAGTCTATCAGGAGGGGGGCCTTGAAGAAAAGTCTAGCCAAGAAAAGAAAAGCCATCTACTTCCGGAAGCCCCCACCCCATTCCCCTGTAGAACCCAGTTCTCGGACACGTGGGGCCGTGAATGGACGTGGACCCCGCCCGCGGGTTTTGTTTTGCCCACGCATGCCAGGCCCCCTGCAGGGTGCCGATCTCGGAGTGTGGGGTGAGCCCAGGTCTCTAGCTGTGACCGGTCACGTGCGTGCGTGTGCTCTGGGGGCCTTGAGCGCGCCTCGTGAGGCGCCCCTGTGTGCAGAGCAGTGAGGTGAGGAGGTACACGCGCAGCCAGCACTTGGGGTCGCAGGTCCTGGAGGTATGAGCGTGTCCGTGCGTGTGGGCATGCGGCCATGAATACATGTAAGTGCACACATTCCCCGTGCGTGCTGTGCTATGGGAACCCCGTGCCCGCCAGGGCCAGTGTGTCTGCGCAGTGCTCTCCGGGGCGTGTTCCTTCTCCTGCTCCGCTGCACCGGCTCCGGGGGACCAGGCCGCTTCAGTTATGGGAGGTGGGGGGGCACCGGGCGGGAGGGAGCGGGGAGGCCCTGCCGCTGCCTGGGAGGGGCCTCCTTCTGGCTTTGGGTGGGGAGCAGCTGCCCCCTGGGCTGGCTCAAAGTCCTTTGATAAGAGCAGGTGGGGCTGACCCTGGGAAGCCACTCCCCTCTGCTCCAGGGTGTTGTGTGGCGGAGGGGGTGGGGGTGGGGGGGCCTGGTTTGGGAGGGTCTGGGTACAAGGTCCCTGACAGTGCAGTCTCAGGTCCTACCTATAGCGACCTTCATCTGCGTGCGCTGCCAGGAGCGCAGGCTAGCGCTCCCCGCAGCTCTGCCCCGAAAGCCCTGTAGTTAGCTCCGTTCTGGGAAGGTTTTCCCGCAGGGGGACCAGGGTAGGCAGACCAGGACGAGAGGGCATGCGTGCGGCCCAGTAGGCTGGGTCCCCGGCTCCGGGCACCTGCTCGGGGTGGGCCAGAGCGAGGGGGAGGGGCCTTGGTGGCTCCGCAGCCCGAGCCTGCTCTGTGGCTGCTGCGGCAGGAGCAGTGGTTGCCTGGCACCTCTGCTGTTGCCATGGCGATGGCGGAGGCGCTAACTTACTAATGAGTCCCCCTGGCTGCAAATAGCAGTGCTGCAGTGGCTAATAGGGCCGAGCTGGGAGGATGCTTTGGGAGTCAGGACGGACCAGGTAGCAGGCGGAGGAGCCCATCTGCCTGCCCTCTAGCCCTGCCCACTGCCCCCCACCTCTGGACTCCCCTCCCCGAACCACGCCCCCTCCAGGGCACCCATCCTCCAGCCTTGATTTCTGGGGCATTGCACCGCCTGGGACCCCAACTGCTCTGTACCCCCAGAGGGTGGGAGCCGGGCTTGCATGGGCTGAGACCAGCGATGATTGCAGTATCAGCTCTCGGGCCCCCTCCACAGGGTCCCAGGCCCGGGTCCCAGCCCCTGGGTCTCAGAGCCTGCCTCGTGGTCCCAAGTTCCCAGGGAAGGAGAACTCTGCCCCTCACCTTGTCAGCCTGTCACCATGGGGGTGGGGGGTGAGGGTGCCCCGAAGTATTTGAGAAATCAGACAGCAGTGGGATGGTGATGCCCCTCACTGGATGGGGACCTCCCTCAGGCCAGCAGACACCCCTTGGAGGGATAGGCAGAGACCCCTCCCTCAGCAGGCAGAGACCCCACCCTGTCATCTTTGCCTCGTGTGGTCTAACTGCCCCCACAGTGGAAAAGACCCCGAGGATACTGGGGCAGTGAGGGGGGAGGTCTGTCCACCAAACCTCATGTCTCTGACACTGACCAGGCATGCAGCCACCCAGATATTGGGTCCGCAGCCTCCAGCTGCCTGTCCAGCCAGGACAACAATAGGCCCAAGTGGGAAAGGACAGCCAAGCCGGAGGCAGGGAGGGCCAAATGGCGGGAATAGAGTGGAGTGAGACTCTTGGGGTAGCTCACCTTGTTCTGGAGCTTGGCCAGGTGGGTATGCAGCCCACACCTGCTGCTATGAGACCCCTTCCCCCCACCTCCTCTACTGTGGCTCTGGGGCCCCCAGAATTGTTAAGGGTCAAGGATGATGGATGGAACTCCAGCCTGGGGGACACTGATGTCAGGTAACTATGATGTCTGAGAACTAGGGGCCTCTCTGGGGGTCCTTCTGTCTGCCCGTCTTCCTGGATCCCACACTGGGGGCTGGGAGGTCCTGGTTCCATGGGCCCTCTTTACATGTGACCTTGCACTGACAATACTCTTAACACTGAACCTCAGTTTCCCCCATATTTAAAGCAAGCTCATCACCCTGCGGTGTGGGGGTTATGATACTTGGGGTGGGCTAGAGAAGGTCCCATCCTGGTGGGAGTGGGGACTCAGGTACTAACAGGGTGGGGTAAGGCAAAGACTGGCCCCCAAGTATATAGAGGAGGGTCTGGAGCCCACAGGTCCCCAGCATCTGCCCCCCTCTTTCTGCCATACACTCCTTAGCCCAAAGCTGGGAGGTCAGGCTGGGAGGGGCCCAGCATCCAGAGGGGTTCAGTGTGCAGACGTTCATCCCCTGATGCCCTCACCCCAGCTCACTCTGATACCCCCAGTGCTACCACCCTTGTAGGGCACCTGCTCCTCACTAGTCCTGCAAGTGTGTGGGACACTAGTGGCGACAGTGGTGGTGGCTGGGGAGCTCCGCCCAATTCCCCTCTGAGCCCCACCTGTGGAGTGCAACCCACTGTCCGCCTCCATGATCCCCCCCACTACCCCCGGCTTGTTGGGGCTCCAGGATCGTGGGCTCAGAGCTGCTGTCCACAGGAAGGCTGGAAGGGTGCTCAGGAAGGGTGGGGTGGGTGAGGGCCAACTGGCTAGTGAGAACTCAGAGCTAAGAAGAGAATTCAGGGCATGTCCTGGGTCCTTGTCTTGACCAGGGTCCTGAAGCTGAAGTCGAAGGATGAGGTCTGTATTCAAGATGGGTGTGGCATGTTCTGGGGTGTGTCTGGAACCCTGTTCTGCCTCGGCCCAGTTGGCACAGGATGGGAACCTCTTTGGGTCTGTGACTGCTTGCTGAGGAGGGCAGCACAGGGGCCTCCACAACCCAGAGGGACAAGCTTCCCCAGAAGGGCGTGCTGTTTTGTAGACACCAGTCTGACTCCCTCCCCCATGAAGCTGGTGGGACTTGGTCTTCCTAAAGCAGTCAGAGGAACCATGCTGGGTGTCCCAGCCCACCCCAGCCTTCTGAGGCTGGCCCTGCCCAGCTGACCTCCCTTTCACCCCCACAGGTCTGACACCATGCCCAGTCATTCCAAACTCTAGACCAGAACCCGGGCCATCCGACAACCCCTCATTGCTTCAGGGGTCCCTCCCTCCTGCCACCCCAACTGCCCACTATGGCTGGGGACCGGCTCCCACGGAAGGTGATGGACGCCAAGAAGCTAGCCAGCCTGCTGCGGGGCGGGCCTGGGGGGCCACTAGTCATCGACAGTCGCTCCTTCGTGGAGTACAACAGCTGGCACGTGCTCAGCTCCATCAACATCTGCTGCTCCAAGCTGGTGCGGCGCCGGCTACTGCAGGGCAAGGTCACCATCGCCGAGCTCGTCCAGCCTGCCTCTCGAAGCCAGGTACCAGTCAGGCCAGGCAGGACCTCGCCTCCTCCGGGGGTTCCCACCTCCTCTGGTGCCCCCACATCCTCCAGGAGCTCCCAGCTACCTGCAGACCCCTCACCCCGGAGCCATCTGCCAGTCCCTCAGCACTGCATGGATGCCCCCTGTGGGATACCCCTCCCCCAGCATTGACTCTGTCGGGTTTGCTCTCAGCCCCCCAGGGGTGCCCTCATGGCATTTGTGCCCCACATCCCTGGCCTATCGGGGACACAGAATAAATGGGGGTGAAGTGGGTGTGACAGCAAGGACCCACACACAGGGTGCAGGCTGCCGTGGGGCTTGGGCAGGGCAGATGCCCATGGGGGACAGGACTGCGGAGTCGGTCGCAGGCCTTGGGGAGTGGCCCAGGGGTCCACGGAGCCGCTGTGTAGTCACCACACAGCTAATGCTCACATTTGCCTGCGGTAGGCTTATCGAGGGAAACCACAGCGCTGCTGTCCACCCAGTGCAGACCCCAGCCAGGCTCGCCCATCTTTGAGGGCGAGTGGCCCCCTTGCTTCCTCAGGAAAAGCTGGGAGGGGGGTGGGTGTTCTAGGGTCCTCTCTCTCTGCAGAGCAGAGCAAGGTCACACGGTCTGATTTGACCTTGGTCACGTAGTGTGTCGGAGAGGACTGTGCTGAGTAAACGTGCTGCGCTGTGATCCCTCGGCTGGTGGCGCAGACGAGGTTCATAGACCAGCTCAATGGCCTACTTAGCCACCCCTCTGCCTTCCCGCCTGGGGGCTTCCGTGGCTCCCAGGGACATTGGAGGTTAATTTGGGGGCTGCTGCGACTGTTGAAAGCCAGTAGTCCCTCCTTAGGAGAAGGAGGAGGCTTTCTGCACCAGCCATAGATTGCGGTCCGGAAACCCTGTGAAGCATTTTACTCTGTCCTCTGGGATCAGTGGGAGTCGGCCTCCACTGTACCACAGTGATGGACGCTGAGTGGAGGTCTCTGACACACACACACACACACACACACACACACACACACACACACACACTGGGGGAACCCCCAGAGACAGCAAATTCTGTTCTGGGAAGGGACCACCAGGACAATGGGTTTGGAAGGGGTGCGCCCCCCTCCCCCACTGCCTCCCCAGCCTCAGGAATGCCACCTCTATGGCCTGGGGGCCGGGGAAGGACGGGAGGTGGCACCGGGTGGCTTAGAGGGAGAGCCGAGGTCTGCGCGCGCGCGCGGACCCAGGTGGGGCAACCCTATAGGCGCCCTCCCTCCCCCACCCCCCGCCACAATCCAGCAGAGCCGCTCCAAGGGCCCCCAGGCAGGGAATCCGTCCAGTGATTAAAGGGCCAGAGAGGACGCGGCCAGAGAGCGTTCCCATTGGCTGCCGGTGACATCATCCGCGGCTGGCAGCGGGGCTGCGCGTGCTGGGGGCGGGGCCACAGCCCTCCTGAGTAGTCTACTAGGCATCCAGCGCCCCGTGGCCCACACAGATCCCAGGGGAGGGGAGTCCTGCTTCCAGCGCTGTCTTCTGAGCAAGCAGCCGCTGGGGTTCTCCTGCAGCCTCAGCTCCCCCCATCACTGCAGGGGGGCTGGGAGCGGGGCTAGCTCAGTTGCTGCTGTCCAGGTGTGGGGGTACCAGGCAGGTAAGGAGGCTAGTGCCTGCTCTGGCCCTGCCCACAGGAGGCAAGGTGACAGCTCCTTCCCCTGGGCCGGTGGACATGGGCAGCAGCAGTGCGGGGTGGCCGAGCCCCTGACCTCTGTCCGCATGGCCCCCAGGTGGAGTCGGCAGAGCCCCAGGACGTGGTGGTCTATGACCAGAGCACGCACGACGCCAGCGTGCTGGCCGCGGACAGCTTCCTCTCGCTGCTGCTCAGCAAACTGGACGGCTGCTTCGACAGCGTCGCCATCCTTACTGGTGAGTCCAGGTCCCTGGCATGGTCAGGAGGAGGGGGGCCACAGTTGGTACCACTCTCCACCATCCTGCCCCCACAGCACCCCAGATCTTTCTCCTCACCCCCCAGCCTCCACCGGTCCTCCCCTGGGCCCTCTGGTGGAACCAGAAGAAGGGAGTTAGATGGAGGTATGCACCCCTTCCAGACTCCAGGCCTAGTGGCGGTGTCCCCCTGCCATCTGGAAAACTCCTGCTGACACAGAGTTCGGCCGGTCCAGGGAAATCCCCAGAAAAACTGACTCAGTCCCTGCCATTCGCCTAGCAACAGCCTAGCCAATCACAGCTGCCGCCAGAGGATGAGCAGAGCCCGCCACCCCCCCACCCCCATCTGACCCATTCTCCAAAAGCACCTGGCCAACCAGCCCTGCACAGACACACGCACATGCACACATGACACACACACGTGCACACACACACAGACACACACATGCACACTCCACACACACACCCACACACATGCACACTCCCCACAAAGATACACACGCACGTGCACTGCATGCTCACATGAGCACACACAAACATACTCACGCACACTGCCCACAGGAGCACACGGACTCAGTGAGGGTTCTAGACAGTCCTATCCTAGGAGAGCCACATGGGGGAAGCTTCCGTGACCCCAACCCCCAGACGGCAGGAGCCTGGTGGGGCTGGTCTGTCTTGGAGCCAGCAGGGATCTGGGGCATACATGCCAGGTGAGGGTGGGCATGGGGGACGTGGAGATGCTATCCCAAGCCCTCTCCCTCACGGCAATCAAGTGCTGACCCCTCACACCTGTGTCCTAAGGCTCAGAGGATCCTGGTCAGACATCAGGGGCTAGGGGGTCACTCTGAGGCAATACCCCCACCAGGCAGACCCAGGTGAGCCAAGTCCACCAGGAGAGAGAATGCAGAGGGGAAGATGTGGAGGAAGGGCAGGGGTGAGGCTGGGGTAGGTGCCAGATTTCAGACAGGGGTCAGTGCCAGTGCAAGCAGACAGACAGCCTGGAGACGGGGCTGGGAGGGTCCGCAGGCCTGACAGGTCAGCAGAGTGGGTTTGCTGCAGGGGACAGGGAGCCTGCCGTCGGTTGCGGTAGCTGGCAACACTGTCGGCCTTCTCCCTCCACCTGGGGCCCGAGCTCTGCATGCAGGGCCACCCAGCCCTTACCAGCTCGCATGCTCCTTGGCTGTTGGGCCCGTGACCCCAGCCTTGTGTCCTCCCCTCCTGTCTCTGTCACTTCTAGAGATACCACTCATGGGGGGAGCATTAGGGCCCCCCTGTACCCCCTCCGCCCAAACCCCTACAGGGTCCTAGTTCCAAACAAGGTCACCTTCACGGGGGCCAGGGCCAGGACTCGGGTGTGTTTGGGGACCATTCGCACCGTGACACTGGCTCTGTCTGAGACTGTCTGCCACGGTGAGGGTGGTGACGTCACTGGACTTGCCCATGGTTTCTGGCGAGAGTGGAGACAGAGGCCACCCTAAATCAGCACTAGTTCTTTTCCTTGGCACACAGGTCAGTGGGGTGGCCAGATGGGACTCTGTACCTCTCCTTTGGGCACAATGTATGACACCCCAGTAGAGGTATGTGAGCATCTGGGCTCCCTCCACCAAGTCCCCAAGGCCACCACATTCTCCTGCACCTCTCTCAGCCAGGGCACACCTGGGCCCTCTGCAAGCTTGCCTCGCCCAGACGCGTGCACACAGACATGTACAGGACCACCTTGTGCTCATATACACACACAGACACGCACAGGACCAGCATGCACACAGACAGGACCACTGTGTACACAGACATGCAGAGGGCCAGCATGCTTGTACACAGGGCCACCACATGCACACACAGAAACAGACATGTACACAACCACCACACACAGGTGTACCGGACCATGGTGCACAACATGCACACACAACCCAGGTGGGGAGGCACAGACATGCACACTCATGCTCACAGAGCCATGTCCAGGGCCTCCGGCCTATGCCCTCTAAGACCAGACCCATCAAGGGCTGGCCACCCACTCAGATGGCAGCTCAGCGGGCAGTGTGCGCACAGGCCACCCATTTCTGCCCTCTCCCTCCTCCAGAGGGAGCCCCCACCATGGCTGTCACTTGAGGGAGGGTGCTCAGAAGCCTTGGGGGGCCCCACCACCACTCCCCTCCCCTCCTGGCCTCCCTGTCCCTGGTGAAACTCAACTACACTAGCCAAGCAGCTCAGAGGGTGGGGCACAAGCAAGGGAGGCTGGAGGGGTGTGTCTGGGTCTCTGCTGGCCCCACGCCCCCCAGCCCTGGACACCCAGCTCATGCTCAACCCCTGCTGTCAGGACCAGGAAATTCTGGGAGGGCACCTCCTCCATGCCTCCCCAGCCACTGCCACTGCCTCCACTCCCCAGCTGGAAACCTCAGGGTCCAGCTCCCATGGGGCCTCAGGGTGCCCCTTCAGGCATTCTAATGGGAGGTACTCACAATTTGGCCCTGGAGTGTGGTCAAGAATAAAGATGGGGCCCAAGGTTTCTCTGTCTTTGGGGTCATTGGGCCCCTGGTCACTGACCGCCTCAGAAGGACAGGGTAGAAACAACTTTTGGGGTCTGAGGTCCGAGCACCACCCTCCCCGCACCCACCCCTCTGGTGGGTGGTATCGTGGCCTCTGTGTGATGCATGAGACCGGCTGTGCTTGTGGCCGGCGGAGCATCACACGCATAAGGACCACCTGTGCCCAGCAGTGTGGTCAGTTTGCGGCGCCGCCTCCCTCACGCTGCCCAGGGACTGGTGGATGCTCGGTGCTGCCAACCAGTTGATTGGAGCCACAGGTCACTCCCAGCTCCAGGACCAGCCCTCCGAGTCTGGCTGGCTGTGCCAGCCCTGTGACAAGACCACCCACAAGCCCCTTGCAGTCAGAGGACACACTGGCTATGGGACATGCCTGGGACTTGGACCCAGTGGATAGGTTCCTTCTGCCCCACCTGTGGGCTAGGACACCTGCATCAGTAGGGGGAAGCCACAGGCAGAGCTGGCCCCACTGTACCCTGTGTGGTCCCTGTCCCCAGGGTGGACTGTAGCCAGAGTCACAGCACAGATGCCCCTGCAGGCGATGCCAACCCCAGGGGGGTGATGTCATTCAGGGGGAGGGGCCCTCAGAAGCCCAGGCCTCCTGGTCCTGGCACGTCAGTCCGGCCCGGGGCCCCTGCCAGCTTACGGCCAGAATTGCATCAGCGCAGGTGCAGGAAGCACGGCCTGGCCGCTGGCCACAGTGTTGGGAGCTGGGAGACAAGCACCGGCCGGGGCTACATGAGCCAGATTCCCACTCAGGACCCTGGTGGTCAGGGCCCCACGCCTGACTGCCCTGCCACCACAGCCACTTTTATGGGCATTGGCCATGGCATCCTCAGCCAGCCCCTAATTAGTCAGTGGAGTCGCCTGTGGGTAGGCAGCAGTGTCTACATGTGAACACTGGCAGGCTGCCTCTGCTGGAGGCACTGTGGCTGGAACCCGGCTCTGCGGGGAGGGGGGCCACATTGGGTCACCTGTCACAATGGCCTCCCTCTGACCACATGCTCCGTGGCCCCCTCCCCTGCAGGTGGCTTCGCTACCTTCTCTTCCTGCTTCCCCGGCCTCTGCGAGGGCAAGCCGGCCACCCTGATGCCCATGAGCCTCTCCCAGCCCTGCCTGCCGGTGCCCAGCGTGGGCCTGACCCGCATCCTGCCTCACCTCTACCTGGGCTCTCAGAAAGATGTCCTGAACAAGGTGTGTGGCCACCAGGGGCTCTGGTGGGAGGCAGGGAGCTGGGGGCTGAGCTGGGCCGTGGACAGGAGCAGACTGGGCTGGAGGGGGACCCACAGGGGCTGGGGAGGGCCGGAGGGGGCTGGGCTGCGTGACAATGGAGTAGGCATGCCCCACTGCTGATGTCACCGGGCCCCTGGCCAGCCCTGAAATGATCTGTGTTTTAAAATGGTGAGGAGGGAGAAGGGATTCGTAGGGCTCCCTCTGGCTGCCCCCAAGGCCTCCTGTCCACCCTCCCCGCACCCAGGACTGTGGGCGGGGACATAGCCAGAGACCTTGGGAGGGAGGGGTCTGTGGGTGTCAAGAGGGGCAGAGCTGGACTCCTGACCAAGCCCCCACACACGTCATGCCTGACCCAAGCTGACCTAGCATGCTTCTCAGGTGACTCACGGCGCGCCCCTACACAGGGAGCAGTCAGTCAGCCCAAGCCTCAAGTTCCTGGGTCCTGCCCAGCTCCACAGAAGAAGGTTTCTCTCCTCCCTATAACCCTCCCCCGTTCCCTTCCTCCTCCTGCTTCCGCTCCCCAGGATTTGATGACCCAGAACGGTATAAGCTACGTCCTCAACGCCAGCAACTCCTGCCCCAAGCCAGACTTCATCTGTGAGAGCCACTTCATGCGCGTCCCCGTCAACGACAGCTACTGCGAGAAGCTGCTGCCCTGGCTGGACAAGTCGGTGGAGTTCATCGGTGAGCGAGGGGGTGTGGCCACAGCTGTGGTGTGTACTCATCCTTTCGGGGAGCCAGCAGGGCAGTCTGCCGTGTGCATGTGCATGGAGATTGAGTGTGCAGGAGTAGGAGGGGCCTGCATGGGCACATGTATTCATGTGTGAGTATGGTAACTAATGTGTGCACACACTGTAAACCCTAGTGTGCATATATGCTATATGTGTGTGTGGCTGGGCTGTTCCTATCTGTGAGTATGCATGTACATGTGGCCAGGATGTACGTGCATGTGTCACAGCTATGTCTGTGTGGTTCATGCACACGTGTCCATGTACTGAGCGTGTGCATGCATGTGTAGGAGTGGCCAACATCAGCCCATGTAGGTGTGTGTACATACTGTGTGTCATCTGGTGTGCACATATGCTGTGTATATGTGGAGGGGGCTGAGATGCCTGTGTATGAGTGTGCACATGTGTATGTTTATCAAGCTTGTGTGTACATGTGTAGGAGTGGCTAGCATGAGCTCATGTGTTTGTATTCGTGTGTGTGCCGTAGTTGTATAGCCTGATGTGGGTGCATGCTGTATGTACTGGGATGTGCACATGTACATGTTCTGAGCTGGTACATGCATGTGTAGGAGCGGCCAGCATCAGCACATGTATTTGTGTGTGCACATGTAGGGGGTGGCTGTGCACGCACTGTGTGTGCCCGGTGCGTGTGCATGCTGTGTGTGTGTGTGCAGCTGGGGTGTATATGTGTGTGTGCCTGCATACCCATGAGCGTGCGTGTGTGTGTGTGCGCTGGCACACACGCAGTGTCCCCCAGAGGGCAGCTGCTCCTGCCAGAAGAAGGTGAGGCACCCTGAGAAGCAGCTGGGGACTTCGCAGGAAGGGGGTGGGTCCCCTAAGGCTACTGCCTTGGTAAGGAGGGGCATTGGAACCCCAGGCCTCCCACACACCACTGCCAACCTGCCCCTAGATAAAGCCAAGCTGTCCAGCTGCCAGGTCATCGTCCACTGTCTAGCCGGCATCTCCCGCTCTGCCACCATCGCCATCGCCTACATCATGAAGACCATGGGTTTATCCTCAGATGAGGCCTACAGGTAGCCCCCCATCCCTTCGGGCCCTTCCTCCGTGGCCACCTCGCTCCCCTCCTCCCACCCCCGGCCAGGGTTGGATGCTGGGTGTGGGACTCACTCAGGGGCAGAGACCGGCAGGCAGGGCCCTGCCTCACCCTGACCACCCTGCCCCCAGGTTCGTGAAGGACCGGCGCCCCACCATCTCTCCCAACTTCAACTTCCTGGGCCAGCTGCTGGAGTATGAACGCAGTCTGAAGCTGCTGGCCGCCTTGCAGGCCGACGGGACGCCCCTCCCGGGCCCCTCAGCCCCTCTGCCACCGCCGCTGCCACCACCTACCTCAGAGAGCACCCCCGCCGCCGCCCCCGGAGTCTGGGAGGGCGCGCCCGCCACAATCGGGGAGCCCCTGGCACAGGCCTCGGCCCCCGCCACCAGCGCCCTGCAGCAGGGCCTGCGAGGCCTGCACCTCTCCTCCGACCGCCTGCAGGACGCCAGCCGCCTCAAGCGCTCCTTCTCGCTGGACATCAAGTCGGCCTACGCACCCAGCCGGCGGCCCGACGGCCCCGAGCCTCCGGACCCAGGAGAGGTCCCCAAGCTCTACAAG
>NW_022103935.1:1260418-1266400 GCF_000313985.2 Echinops telfairi | reverse complement strand
GGGCTCCGGCAGTGCGACCGACCGAGATGCGGTTTCTATCTGGGACCCAGGAGGAAGGAGGGGTCCGCGCGGTTTTTATGGAGAAGCAAATATTTCGGTTTTTTATTTATTGAAGTTGTTCGTCTGGCAGTGAGAAGCACCGAAGCAGGCGCCCCTTTGTTTTCACTGTCTGTTATTCGAACTGAAACGCTGGTTTCTAAGCAATATGAGGCTACCTGCGGCCAGAGCTGGGTGCCAGGCCTGGGCCCCTCCCCGACCCCCACCCCACAGGAAGCCCTTGCGTGCACTTTTTACATAAGATAAAGGGAAGGAAAGAAAGCAAAAACACAACCTTCTTTGCCACAAACTGAGCCACTGAACCTCCTGCTCCCCACCCCCTCCTTGCCCCTCCAGCCCCCTCCTCTCTGCTCCTTTCTCTGGCTCTGCGCCAAAGCCATAGGATTTGGGGGCGGGGTGTGGGGCGGGGAGGCTGGCCCCAGGAGCCAGGGGGTGACCAAGGATGCTGGCCAGACCCCTTGACAGTTTAGTGGCCATTCCCACTTGCCACCCACCTCAGACCAAGTCCCTGTTAGTCTTCTGGGCATTGGCTGGACAGGGTCAGGGTTTAGGGGGGTGGTGAATGGACCAGAGGGGGCTCAGTAGAGGGGCCTCTTGCGGGTGGTCCAGTGATGCAAGCCCCCAGGGTGGGTGGGATGGGACTCCTGGACTTCCTGGAGACTGACCCCTTTGCAGCTCCTGGACTGTAGCCCCTGCCCCCCTACTCTCAGCCCCTGCCTAGGGGGAAAAACAGCAGGGGGGAGCAGTGTCTAGCTCAAGGCTAGAGGAGTGGAGTAAGCAATGCAGGCCTGGGCCCAGCTCTGAGCAACAGCTTCAGAGCCCTGTCCTGCCCCCCCACCGCTAGCTCCAGGCCCCTGGGAAGCATATGGATATAGGGGTGTACCTGTGGGCAGAGGGACCAGAGCAAACCGGTCTTGCTTTGGGGGGTGGGGACCTAGCACCACTCAGACCCTTATCCTTGGGTGGCAGTGGACAGCAGGGGGAGGTCCTTGCTTTGAGAGAGCTGTCTCTTGGCATATAGAGGCAATAGGTGCCCCATGTTTGCCCCACATCTTGGTGGGCAGCGTGGTGGGGAGAGTAGCCTCCCAGGGTAGAAAGGCCTCTGCACAGCCCCCTCCCAGGGCTGCTCCCACAGTATCTGCGGGCCACAGGCCTGCCCCCCATCCTACCCCCAGCCAGGAGCTGAGGACAAGAGGAGAGCCCCAGAGAGCCCCTTGGGATCCAAGGCTTTGGGGGCACTCGTCTTTGGGTTTGGTAATGGGGATTGGTGACCCCAGGCAGGACAGGGTCCCCGTGCCGGCTGAGCTGCACCCCTCCCCGATTCCCTCTCTGTTCTTCTTTTGCCCCCAGTCCTCCTCAAAGCGAAAGTCCTGCTCCTGCCCTCGCCCTACCCGCTCCCCAAGAAAATAAGCTATCATTGTGTTGTATTTGCAATCTACGGATTAGAGGTTTAAGTATTTATTATCATTGGTTAATTATTATTATTATTATTATTAATTATGTAAGTGTGCCCCTGTCTGTCTGTCTGTCTGTCTGTCGCATCGGGTGACCCTGGGTGTGGAGGATCCATCTTCTACCTTCTCGACACCCCCCCCCACCCCTCCCTGTGCTGTCCAGGAGACAGTGCTCTGGGGCTCATGGTTGGGCCCTGAAACCCAGGAGGCAGGTCCCCCGGCCCCACTTTCTCCCACTCCTTCCTGTCCCCAGGCCACCTCCTTCACGGTGGCTTCCCCTGAGATGTGGGGGCCTTGGGGCCCTAATCTGTCCTGGTTCTTGTTCTTGAGGCATTGATCACCCCAAGTGAGCAGCCCAGGGCAGGAGATGCCCCACTGTCCAGTGTGGGAGGGCTGGACCACAGCATCCTTGCCAAACCTCTGTCCACCCTGCCCCAGCTCAGTGGTTGGCATGGGGGCTCCCCACTAGAATGTATCTGCCCCCTCTGCGGCTTTCTGGAAACAGCAGCTGCAGGGAGGAGGCAGGTCCCCTTCAGGCCCTCTGGGGGGGGCTGGCCACCCCCCAACCCCTCCTGCCTCAAACCTGGACTGAGAGAGGACAAACCTTCCTCTCTGTCTGTCCACCCGTCCTGTCCCTCCTTTTGTATTTGGAAACAATGTGTTGTAATAAATCCGGACGTGGATGTTTCTCCCGACTCCAGCGGCCTCTTTCTTGGGCTGGTGAAGGGCCGAGGGGGCACGGGGATGAGAGGCTTGGGGGTCCCAGGGACAGTGCTGAAGAACAGCTCCTGTGAAGCTGGGAGCTGCTTTGTTGCGTCTGAGTGGCCTTGGCGGAGCCAGTCACGCACAGAACTCCAAGGAGGGGTGTTGGGAGGCAAGGGACGGGAATCTGTGAGGGGGACCTCCTTTCTCATCTGGACCTCTGTCAGCAAGTGCTGCAGCCCCCAGCTGCACCCCTCAGGAGAAGTACTCTGACACACCAAACCAAAACCCCTGCTGTCCATGTGACGCGTTCTGTGGTGTCAGGGCTGCCCCTCGGAACGGGGGCACTCATCTTTCACCCTCAGAGTAGCTGGTGGGCTCGAACCACTGACCGTGGGGTTATCAGCCCAATACCAGACCCACAGTGCCACCAGGGCTCCTCTGTGGTTGTTACGTAATAGCCAACGTTTAAACCACGCTGAGCAGGGAAGTGAGAACGCAGCAAAGCGGATGCTGATGGGGAGAGTCTGGTGGAAGTGGGAGACGGCAGCCTCCCGTATCCCCAACTCCTTGTCCGCTCTGTTCTCTCCCCCTGCTCTTGAACGGAGGCTTTGGGGGTTCATTTGTTGTCACCATGGGGGGTTTGGATAGGTGAGTCTACAGCGACAGTACCTAGTCATCGTTCCTTAGGGTGATGGCAGGGGGAGTTGGGGGGTAATGGGGAGCTAATAAGGGGGACAAGAATGAAGAAAGTGTTCTCAAATTGATTGTGGCCATGACTGCACAACCCTTTTTAATATGTTTAAGCCGTTGAACTGTATGGTACGTGGATTATATGCCAATAAAACTGTCTGGGGAAAATGAGTCTGGCTCAGTGTTTTCTCCAGTGGACAAGAGCAGGGCCAGCGGCGGCTGCTGCCGGAGGAGCCCCCGGAGGCAGACACCTGCACCGGGCCCCCGATGGCGGTGGGAGCACAAATGCGTCTCAATGCCAGTGGAGTGGGGGCGCTGGGCCGTTGGTTTGCTTCTTTGTTTTCTGAAAAGGGGGAGCCGGCCAGATAAGCAGGAGTCGTTAAAGTCCTCTCAAACCACGTGATATTAATGCTTCATTTTCACCTTTCCCAACGTCCCAGCTCCGCAGCAGTGGCCACTGTGCAGTCCACCATATCTCAGTGTGTGTGTGTGTGCGTGCATGTCCACACACCCACACACACATCACACAAATCACCCATCACACATATACACACCATACACTAGACACGCTGTATTAGTCTGGGAACTTTAGAGAAACAAATCCACAGAAACTCGTGTATCAGAGAGAGTTTTATATAAAGGTTAAGTGTGCATCAAGAAAACATCCCAACCCAGTGCTGCCCAAGCCCACAAGTCCAACATTAACCCATATGTCTGACACCAATCCACAACGTCCTCCTGCATCTCACAAAACAGAGGCAATGATGCCGACTGCAGGAGGAAAGCCAAGTCAGTGAATATGTAAGCATCTCAGTGCTGGCAGGGGTCTCCATACAGCTGCTCCAGCACCCAGGGCTGCATCGGGGTAGGTCCATGTGGCTTCTCCTTGGGGATGTCTTGCAGGAAGTCAGCCTTGTGAGCTGAAGCAGGGAACTGCTAAGGCAGCTGCACCCTGGTGCGACCATCAGAAAGCGAGAGGCCCGAGAACTAGAAAGGCCAGGCTCACTGAGCTATTTATCCCTGCGCCCTTCAATTAATCCCACATGTGTTTATTGGCCAGGTTGGCACAATAAACTAACTCACTCACCATATACATACACACACACACACCACACCACACCTCCCCACACACATCACGTACCACACACACCACACACACCACACACACCACACACCACACACATACACATCACAAACACCACATACACATCACACTTCACACACACCACATACATATTACACACACTGCACACACATTCACACACGTGCATGCGTGCTTCCTTCTCAGCCATCACAGGGCTGGCAGTAGAGAATCTTCAGCCAGCTTTTCTTTCCTGGACAAGTTTAAGGAGGAGGCGCCCCAGTGAGGATTTAGCTACACAGAGGGCATTTGGGGACAAGCACTGAATGTCCCCTCTCTTCAGCACAGGACGGGTCCTGACCCGAGCCCTCCGTCTCTGCCCGTGTCTCTGTGACAGCACAGATGCTCAGCGTTCCAACGCTCACCCTCCTGTTCCTGACCCAGGTCCCCCGGGCTGGCCAGCAGCCCGCAGCCAGCACCAGAGCCATCCTGGAGCCCTGTGCAGCGGGTCCCCTCCCAGGGGTGGGTTTTCAGGCATGATCTTTGGGACCTCTCCAGAGTTGGACTGGGCACTACTGAGACAACAACCTGTGTCTTGAGTGTCGGCCACCAGCCAGTCTCCAACCAGTGCCCCGTTCCTGGGCTCTGTTCTCAGCCCCAAAGCCCTGCGGCCCACGCAGGGGGTCTGGCTCTTTCTCAGAAGCTGCCCGTTCACAAAGCCCAAGCTGTGTGAGTGACTGTGTGCACGTGTGTGCCGGCAGACGGGGGCACACGCACGTGTGTATATGTTTGCACACATGCACAGGGGTGCAGGTGAGCATTTACTCTGTGTGTGTGTGTGTGTGTGTGTGTGTGTGTGTGTCTCGCATGTTTCTGTAGGAAGCAGCCAGAGAACAGAGCCCACTCTCTGGGGGCGTGAAGGGAGGTGGTCTCCTTGAATCCTGCATCGTTAAGAATCTCCAAAAAGGCGACAGCTAGAACCAGGGGCTCTGGCTGCAGCTGGCTATTTTTAGCGCGAGGACATCTATTTATAACCCTGGCAGCCCCTCGGAGTCAGTAAGCCCGGGACGCAAGAGAAGCTGACCATGGTGTCAAGAAGCGTGGTAGGACACACTTGGCTGTAGGAGGTGGGTGGCCACGCCATTCCTGTCACACTCCCTGGGGTGGGGCAGGTCTGAGGACCCTGGGGTGTGGTGAGACTCGTGGGGTGGCACGTTGCCCTCTCCGCCGGTCCTTGGCCCACAGACCGCACAGAGTGCCACGTGAAACCAGATTTGAGGACCAGCCAGTGTTTTGCCATCTGTTCCCGACAGCAGACACCTGCTGTCTGGGGTCTCCCAAAGGCTGAGCACCCTGCCCTCTCCTCTGGGCCTTCCCTGTTCCTGGCCCAAGGGTGGTTGGACCTCATTGGTCTTGGATGAGCAGGTAGGAGGGTGAATGGGGGGTTGATTAATGAGTGTGTGGGTGCAAGGGTGGGAGAACTGACAGGAAGATAGAGGGATGGGTGGATGGGTATATGGAATGAATAGATTGGCAGGTACGTGGTGGTTAGAGCGCAGATGAGAAAGTGGGGGCAAATCATAGATGGAGGGATGGGAAGGTGGGTAGATGACTGGGTAGATAGGAAGACGGTTGATTGGATAGATAGGTAGGTAGGTGGATGAATTGGCTTGTGGATGGATGAGTGGCTAGGTAGGTAGATGGGTGGATAATGCACAGTTGAATGGGTAAGTGGATGGATGGATGGACAGATGGATGGATGGATGAGTGGGTGGGTGGGTGGGTAGACAGACTGATGTATAAATGTGTGAGTAAATAGATGGATGGACTTATGTGTGGTTGATTGGTGGATAGATTGGATGGATGAGTAGTAAAAGGGTAGATGGGTAGGTGGATGGGTGGGTAGATAGGAGGGTGGGTAGTTGAATGAACTGATGGATGGATGGATGGATGGATGGATGGATGGATGGATGGATGGATGTTTGGATGGATGGA
>NW_022103935.1:1254287-1259843 GCF_000313985.2 Echinops telfairi | reverse complement strand
ATTAAGAAAACATCCCATCCCAGTTCAGATCAAGTCCATAAGTCTGATATTCGCCCATAGGTCCGATACCAATCTATAAATTCTTCTTCAGACTCACGAAACACATGCAATGACACCAAATGCAGGACAATCACAGGTCAGTGGATGGAAAGTCTTGTGGATCCAGTGGTGGTGTAAGCATCCCAGCGCTGCCGTGGGTTTCCACGTGGCTGCTCTAGCATAGCCCCATGTGTCTTGTCATCAGAAATACAAAGCAGAGAGTGTGTCCAGCCTCTAGCGAGCTATTTATCTGTAACACCTCCAGTTGAGGTCATCAAGCTATGACCTGATCGACAGACTAAACTCCACCCTTCACTCTTAATAGTCTCAAGTTGGCACCAGATTATGTAACTACCACACCCATTGTGTTCATCTATCCATCCGCCTATCTACCCACCCACCAGTGGGTGGGTGGATAGATGGGTGATTAAGCAAAAGGATGCATGAGTGGGTGGCTGTGTGTGGGTACTTCTGTGAGTCAGCTGTGTGCTAAAGCTGCGTCTGCAGCGCTCAGTCCCCGCAGTGGCTGTGGTAGATGTGTGAGGTGCCCTGGTATGCACAAGGCATGCAGTGATTGTCCAATGAGAAAGCCATAGGAGAGTTCTTTCTTGGAGCTCAGAACGCCACGGCATCCAGCGCAGCCCCTTCTCGAGTCTAGGAGGGTGGCCGACTTCAGGTTCCAGAGCAGCCTGCACTCCTTCTCCTTCCAATAATTTTCAGCTCAGACCACACTTGTGCAGGTGGGTCTGCACAGACAACCTCTGACGCTCAGCACAGAGGAAGCCCCAGGCCGTGTGGAGAGAGCAAGCTTCTGGGAGGCGAAGGGGTTCTCTTGGCCTTTGGAAGCTGCTTGGCTATGGGGTGGCCCCAGGATAGTGCAGGCAGAGGGCAAAGAGTGGGAGGAAGGAAAGAGGAGAGAGTGAGCCTGGCTGAGGGGCAGTGTGGAAGCTGATCCCCTCAGCTGAACAGGATGCCCAGGTGAGGTGCGATGGCAGCAGTGGCACGGTTCTGGGTGTCTCTGGAAGGCAGGTGGGTTGGAAGCGATCCATCCACTCTGCAAAAAGGGGTCCCAGTGGTCCTGAGCAGGGGCATCAGGGAGCAGGCCCAAACCAGTATCTGAAGAGCATAAATGGCCAGTGGATATCCCATGAACTGGACCCAGTTCAGATGAGCAGGTAAGTGGGCCAAAGTGGGGGCCCAAAGTAGCTGCCAGAATACTTGGAAGGGTGCAGACATGCATACACACACACACACACACACACACACAAGTCAGCAGGGGCTGAGTGAGAAGTTTCTTTCATGGCAGGGGTTCTAGAACAGAGAGGCACGGAACCCAATACTGGCTCCTGGTCTCAGGGATGGGAGCAGGGAGTGTCTCCATCTATGGGGTCAAGTGCCAAGGAGTGGTCACCAGACTCTAATGATGGATGGTGGCTTCAGGAGGGAGGAGCGAGAAGGGAGTATTGCCCAGAGAATAGGGACCCAGGTCTCCCTGAAGGCTCATGGACAGAACCCGATCAAGATGGGGCTCCTGCAGCCTCCAGCTCCAGAAGGTGGTCCTGAAGGGTGTTTTCTCCAGCTCCCTGCCCCGCTCACAACCGCCACGCAGGCCACAGAACAAGGTGAAGCCAGGCACAGGCCACTATCCAAAGGTAGGTGGTGCCTGGGTCAGGGCTCCCAGTACTTCAAAGCCAGGATGAGGGCTTGTCTACGTTCAAATGTCCCATCCTTGGGGGCTTAAGGGAGTGCTGGGGCCAGTCTACCAAGCCATGGTATTTTCCATCACCTCCTGTGGTAGTTACATAATCTGGTGTCAATTTGAGGTTTAAGAGTGTGGGGATGGAGTCTAGGCTGTCAATCAGGATATAGTCAATGAGGCCTCTGGGTGGGCATGACCTTCCCCTAAGGAAGAAGGAGAAGCTACATGGACCTACCCTGATGCAGCCCTGGGAACTGGAGAAGCCACGTGGACACCCCTGCCTGTGCTGAGATGCTTACACCACCCCTGGAGCCAAAGACTTTCTACTCACTGGCCTGTGATCATCCTGCATTTGGCATCATTGCATGTGTTGTGTGAGTCTGAAGAGGACTTTATAGATTGATATCAGGCATATGGGCTAATATCGGACTTATGGACTTGATCGAGATTGGGCTGGGATGTTTTCTCAATATTCAATCACTCTTGTTTATACACGTCTTTCTTATATACATATGTGAGTTTACGAATTTGTTTCTCTAGTCTACCCGGACTAACACGCCCCCTAAGCATGTGAGAGTTGGACATGGAATAAGGAAGACCGGGGAAGAATCGGTGCATTTTGATGATGGTACCAGGGAAGAATATTGGAAGAACCGTCGCTTGCCAAAGAAGCGAGCACTCTTCTCTTGGAAGAAGGAGGGGCAGAGGGCTCCTCAGAGGCCCGGATGCTTGGACATGTTGTCAGGGGAGCTCATTCTCTGGTAAAGTAGATGGGCAGCAAAACAGAGGGAGGCCTTTGACAAGACAGCATGGCACAGCGGCCGCAGTGTACTTCGGGTCACCGTGAGTCAGAACCGGCTCCGCAGCCCGGTACCTAACAACAAGGACGGAAGGAACTGAGCTGGCGCTGGGTGGGAAGGCAGGCGGGGAGACCCGTGGGGAGCGGTGCATGGATGTCTTCAGATGGAGACCCCATTCTGCCTGACCCATGCACAGGCCCTGCGGGGCTCACAAAGCCACTGTTCAGCCCAGAGGCTGTCTCCTGGGCCCCTGTACTGGTGGGGCTGCAGCAGCAGCTAAGGCCTTGCTGAGGGTTCTGGGCCAGAAGGTGGGCCCGCTCCACAGACTCGGTCCACCCACCCTCACCAAGCAGAGTCCAAACTCCTTTGATTGTCGCGGGCACCTGCGCCCCCTTCCCCCACCCTCCAGGGCACCCCAGCCCGGCAGCTGGAAGGTGCCTCCTGCAAAGGCATGCCTCACAGGGACGCCCAGGACTGGGAAAGTGATGATTCAGGACAGGGGTGGCAGCACTGTTGGCACCAGGACCCGCTGAGGCCAGACTGGACCGGATGCAGTTGGAAGTTTGGGGAACCCAGGAGAGCGTGAAATAGATGGGAGGGGAGGGGGTGAGGAGGCAAGTTCCGGAGCTGGTCCTGGGGCTGTCATCCTGAGCCCTGCTCTGATCCAAGGCAGCAAGGCAAAGGCCCATTTTAGGGCGCCACACCCAACCCTCGCCCTTGGGCATTCCAGCCAGGAAACAGCAGGGGCAGGGTGAGGCCAAGAACTGTGTGGCAGGTGCAGTGACCCAGAGCCACCCAGCTGTAGGGAGGGATGAGGGTGTCAGATAGGCACCTGTGCCCAAAGCCCTCTGCACTCTGGCTGCGTCCCCCTCCTCCCCTCCCTGAAGCTCAGCCCCACAGCTCATGTCCACAGGCACCATAGGCACCCCTGGACACAGAACCAGGGACCTTTCTGCTAGAATTTCTCCACAGCACCTTACTGGATGGCCACCCCACCACCACCCAGGTCAGTGCAGGGACTGGGCTCAGGGGGCAGACTCCCCAGGGCTCATGTGGTCAGGAGGGAACCTAGGTGCCCAAGAGCCCCCAATCCCTCACCCCAGCTGTTCTCTGGCCCAGGGCATCTGCAAACCAGCTCTGAGGTCACAGATGAGGGGCAAGGATGTGGGGCACATGCCCCCTCACCCACCCCAGGGGACCCAAGGTCAACAGAAGGACGCAAGCAGGTTTCAGCGTGGGCCAACATTCCCTGACATCCCCCAGCCAGGGTCCTACCCGCCCTCAGGGTCAGTGAGGGACACACAGGCCAGGGTCCTTCTAGGGAGTAAGAAGGTGGGGCAGTAGGCCGCAGGGGGAGAAGACACATCAGGACCCTCTCCAGTATGGCAGGCAGCCACCTGCCCTGCATGGCACCACAACCCCAGCCTAAGGCCCCAGAGGGGAGGGGCCAGGTGTCTCCTGCAGCAGCTACCCCCACCCCCACCCCACCCCTTGGGTATGGTTGGGCGGGGAGTGGGGTGTGTGGTGTGGGGGATGAATCAGTAACTGGATCAGCGTGTCCTCTCCACACCCCGGTCCTGGGGAGCCCACCTCAGTGGGAGCCCAGGCGGAGACAGCTCGGACTCAGAGGCCGCGGGGACGCCGCCCCCGATGATCTCACGCGGGAAGGCAGCGCCCACACCCCAGACGCCCTGCCTCTCCGCCCTTCATTCTCCAGAGCTGTGGCCACGCCCTCGCTCCAGTCATCTGCCTCTGGGCGGGGCGGGCTCGCAGAGCGCATACCTGCGCGGGCAGCGCCCACCAGCATCAGCCTGTCCCGGGGTCCATGTGCGCACCGCCCCAGCCCACTGGCCCAGGCTCGCCAGCTGTGGGGGACGCCCAGGGAACCAGTCGTGTCCTGGGGCCCGGGCAGGGCTACTACTGGCCGGTGGTACCCACCCACCCACCCTTGTCTGAGGCCCATCGCTGCCCTGTCCGCCCAGACCACTGCCGCAGGGACAACCCCATGCCACCAACAGCCCCAGCTCTTGGCCGGGCCAGCTTCCTTCCTTGACCTTTGGACCCGGAAATGCCCAGGCTCGAGTGATGGGTGTCTCCCACTAAAGTTGGGTGCCCCTGGCCTCACACCACTGACTTCCTGCTGCGCTCTCGCCTCCCCATACACACCCCAAAGTTCACTGCCATCGAGTCAATGCCAACCCACAGCGACCCCATAGGACAGGGTAGAGCTTCCCTGGTGGGTCCCCAAGACTGTCACTCTTTGGGGGAGTGGAAAGCCTCCCCTGTCTCCCACAGAGGGCCTGGTGGTTTCAAACTGCAGACCTTGCGGTCAACAGCCCAAGGCTCAACCACTGTGAGACCAGGCTCCTCCTCTGCTTCCTCCAGGAGCTGTAGATCCAGCCGTCAGAATGAACTTCAGAGCCTCCCCAATGACACGCATGGCCACCTCTACACCGACCTCCTCCACCTACCCTGAAAGTGACTCCAGCCTCTCTGGGGCTCCCCCCACCCACCTGCACCCCTCCAGACCTCCCCCCACCCACCTGCGCCCCTCTGGGGCTCCCCCCACTCACCTGCACCCCTCCGGGCCTCCAGTCCCTTTCTGCTCCTGCCTGGGCTCCCCAGCTGCTCCAGTGCTCGCCCCTCCCCACCACCCACACATCTGCTGGGACTGAGCTGTGTAGTCCTGGTCTGTTGGGGGTCTGTCTCTGCCAAGCCTGGGCCTGGTACTGCGAGCCCAAGCTGGTCTCCCAGCCAAGGGAGGGAGGGAAGGAGGGGCGGTGGCGCTCGAAACACACACGCACACACTTTCACAGTCTCACACTCACACATACACACTCTCTCTCTCTCTCTCACACACACTCACACACGCACTCTCACGCACACACTCTCACACTCACACACACTCACACACGCACATTCTCACATTCACACACACAGTTACACCCTCACTCAATCTCTCTCTCACACACACTGACACACACACACACACACACACACACACACACACACACACAC
>NW_022103935.1:1249888-1251081 GCF_000313985.2 Echinops telfairi | reverse complement strand
GACTATGTGGTAGTTATGTAATCTGGTGTCAATCTGAGGATTCAGAGTGAAGGGGTGGAGTCTAGCCTGGTCATCAGGCGGTAGCTCGATGACCTCATTTGGAGACGCTGAGGAGATAAATAGCTCCCTGGAGGCAGGACACATGCTCACTCCCTGGGAGACATTGCAGCTGACAATACACATGGAACTACCTAGTGCCCAGCGCTGGAGGAGCTACGTGGAGACCCCTGCCAGCGCTCAGATGCTTACAATGCCACCACTTGCCTGTGATCTTCCTGCATTCGGCGTCATTGCATGTGTTTCATGAGTCTGAAGTGGACTTTATAGATTGATATCGGACATATGGGCTAATATCAGTCTTATGGACTCAATCTGGACTGGGCTGGGCTGTTTTCTCAATGTAAAACTGCTCTTTCTATAAAGCTCTTCCTTATACACATATGAGTGTCTTTGAATTTGTTTCTCTGGTCTACCCGGACTCACACAGACTGCCCAAAGGACAAACACGTCTGTCTTGGAAAAAGTACGGCTCGAGTGCTCCTTAGAGGCCAGCCTGACAAGGCTGCGTCCGAAGCACCTCGGACATGTTGTCGGAAGAGACCAGTCCCCGGAGACTTTGGAAATGATGCTCGGTGAAGTAGAGGGGCAACAGCAACCAAAAAGAAGACCCTCAATGAGATGAATCGGCACCGTGGCTGCAACCGTGGGCTCAGGCAGAACAACAGAGGTGAGGATGCTCGGCCGAGCAGTGCTTTGTTCTAGCACGCCCAGGCTCACTGCGCACCTCATGGGCAGCAGCCCCCAGCCACAATGACAGCATCGTGCTTCCGTGACCATTTCCTTTGAGCCCCCACCCCTCATGTACTTTTGACGTCCCTGGCCCTCAGCAAGCCCTGGGACACCATTATGACGTCATCCTAATGGCCTTTGTTTTTGTTTGTGTCTTGTCTCCTGTTTAAGGCTCTGTGTGAGTCTGGGTAGACCAGAGAAACAAATCCAGAGACATTCATATGTGTACAAGAGAGAGTTTTCTACCAAAGAGCAATTGTGTCCCCTCACCCACTTTTCGGTTGTCCGTCCCCCAGGGAGGAGGTCACATACAGTTCCTTGTAATCGGTTCCCTCTTTCCTACCCACTCGGACAGGGCAAGATATGACAAAATAACAATTTATAAATTATCAAGGGCTCATGAG
>NW_022103935.1:1244387-1248993 GCF_000313985.2 Echinops telfairi | reverse complement strand
GTCTGCAGCCCAACATTTCACTCACTGCACCGCCAGGACTCCCTCCCCAAGGGGGCAGTGTCCCCCCAGGAGGCCTGCCACAGCCTATTGATGAGGCCTGGGTGGGCCACACAGGGGTGAGCCTGAGCTGGTGTCCCCAGAGCCCAGAGAGGACTGGGTCCTGATGTCCTCCAAGCCCTGCTTGTCCTCCACCATGTTCCCCAAAGGCCATGGCAGAGCCTTTGGCTGGAAGGGCAATCGGAACTGGGGGAGGGAGCCCCGAGGCCCCTGGCCCATGACTTACAGCTGGCCTGGGTCCAGAGTGGGGTGTTCTGCTGTATGCCAGGGCAAAGGAGGTGTGTGGGGGAAATGGGAGAGCCCTGGAGGAAGGGGTAAGAAAGGGGAGGTCTTGTGGGTTTCAGAAGTTGTGAAGGACTCCCCACACACACTGCCCCTGAGAGGGGTCCGAGGGCCCCTTAAGGACCCCTGAGATCTGAGGCAAAACTGGTGCCCAGAGGAAAGGTGCAGGCAGGAGGCAGCCTGGAGGAGGGGCATTTCAGAGGCTCTGAGAGATGAGCAGGAGTTGGGGGGGGGTGCCCAGAGAGCAGGCATGGCAGTGCAAGACCATGCAGAGTCCCCAACCCTGGGCCAGCATGGGCCCCAGAGGCGGCCACAGGTTGGGAAGGGCACAGTGGGTGCCCACCTGAGCAGCTGGGACTCTGTCCCCTGGACCAGGTGAGCGGTTGGGACCCACCAGTAACTAAAGAAAGTCGTGGGGAGGGGGAGGGCGGGCAGTGTGGGACCAAGGGGGCCATTCTAAACTCAGAGTGTCAGCGGCCTCCTCTTGATTTGTGGGGTAGGGGATGCTGGTGGACGCCTGCCAGTCTGTGCTGAAGATTCATGGGGAGGCAGAAGGAATGAGGGTTAGCACCTGGGTGTGTGTGTGTGTGTGCATGAGGGTGGATGGCACTTAGGCAAGCCCCACCCCACCCCCCCCCACCCCCGCACCTGCTTCCCTCCCACGACTGCTGGATGACCTGCGGGACCAGGCGCACCTTCCCTGGGCACTGCCCCACTACGGTGCTTCTCCGCACCGCCGCAGTGGGCGGGACCCCCAGGGAGGCGGCGTGGAGGCCGGGAGGGGGGCGGGGTGTAAGTGAAGGTGAGCGTGGAGCCCTGTCCACCGGGTGGGCGCAGGGGCGGCGCGAGCGAGGCGCGGGTGCCCTCTGCAGGCCAGCACCGGGGCCGCAGCCGCCGCCCTGCCACCACGGGCATGCGGACGCTGGGGCGTGGGCTGCGTGGGGACACAGGGGACAGGGGCTGCAGGTGCCTCCCAGACCGAGGGAGAGCAGCTCTGAGCCTGGGGAGCGAGCGCCTCGGGCTTGTGCCCTGGGCCTGAGCCGGCGACCCCACGGGGGCGGGGGTGAGAACCGTGGTCCCTGTAGGCGCCCCCTCCCCCGGCGGGCTTCTCCTTGCCTGTCCTGTCCCTGCGCTCGCCTAGGGAACGGCTCTCTCCGGGGTGGCTGTGGCCACCCCACCGGACCGAGGGGTCCCCCACCCCCACCCCGGTGCTCATCTTTCCGGGGAGGAGCAGGTTGGTGGTGTGCACGGAGCTGGACAGAGGTGAGGGCCTTGCCCTCGACCCACAGGATCTCTCTGACCGTGAACCTGGCGGAGGGTTCGGGTCCTGGAATCTCTTTCAGCCAGTGGCCAGGTCATTAACCCTTGAGCCACCAGGACCCCTCAGTGCCGCTGGGACTTCCCCTGGCATGTCTACGCTTTCACCTTCTCCTGAAACCCTGAAGTTCCAGCCGCCCCAGTATCAGCAGGAGACGTCCCTGCAGGTGAGACACCCCAACCTTCATCCTCAGCGCCTCCTGAACTCACCTCCCTGCTCTCCCGCCCCCCAATAGGCTAGTGGGCTGGGCCTGGGGAACTTGCGCCCCCACGTGGTCACAGCAGAAGGAACGCAGCCCAGTCCTGTGCCATCCCTGGGGCCCCTGGAGAACCACAGGGCTTTCCATGGCCGGCTCTTGGCAGCTGGCATCCAGGCCTTTCCCAGCCTGCCTTAGTCTGGAAATGCCCCAAGCCCTGCTCAGCAGCATGGCCATGTGCCAGCCTCCATAGACAGACCACAGATGGGCCACGCTGCCTGCGCAGCCCTGGCTGAGAAGCAGGTCAGGCTCTCCCTGCAGGAGGTGAGGGTTCTCATCAGGATCCTCAGAACACGATATTTATCTCTAAGTTGAGATGGCGCAAGGATGTCTCGTGGTTGGGCTGTGGTGTCTGGAGAGGTCGGTCCCTGGAGGAGGACATCGTGCCTAGTCTAAGGTAGAGGGGTCAGAGACAAAGAGGAAGTCCCAACGAGATGGCCGGACACCGTGGCTGCCACTTATGGGCTCAGGCGTAGGAGCCACTGCTGTCGGCGCAGGACTGGGTGGTGTTTCTTTGGCTATGGGGACCCCTAACAACAGCAGCAGCAGCAACAGATGCTGAACGTAGACAAGGACTGTGAAAGGGAGGCTTATTGTGCTAACCTGGCCAATAGGAACACGTGGGATTCATCAGGTCACAGTTTGAGGGGAGGGCAAAGAGTTAAATGGCTTGGCAAGGCCCGCCCCTCACTCTCTTGCGCACTGGTGATCGGACCAGTGTGTGGCTGCTTTTAGCTAGTTCTCGGCCTCGACTTGTGAACTACACTACCTGTGAGACAGCCAACCCGTGGATCGTGTCACTAGAGCTTGAGGTTCCTTCGAGACCCGCTTCACCATGCTGCTGGTGTGCACATCACTAGAGCTTGAGGCTGGTGGATCCTGTCGTCTTGCATTGCTGGAGTTCGCTATCCTATCGGGCCAGCTTCACTAAGCTCCTGTGCTGCTGACTATTGGGGACTCGCCCTGCTGTTTGCTGCCTGTGGCCGGACTGCCTGAATTGCTGGCAGTCCTTGGACCTTGACCTTGGACCTGGCAACCCTCCTTCTGTTCCACAGAAGTGAGTTGAGCTGAGTCTTCTGTATGCTATGTGGACTAATTATTTGTTATATTCTTTCGTGCTGTCTATATATAGCCATATAGATATGGATATATGCGTCTTGGTTTTGTTTCTCTAGAGAGCCCTGTCTAGCACAATCGGTACAAGGACCTTACTCCTAACCTGTGGGCCAGCAGAGAGAAGCCAGCCTGATCCCTGGTTCAGACGTCTAGCCCCTAAACTCACACAGAAGGGCTCTTCTGCTTGTCAGAGCATGTGCTGAAGCGGCTGGGTTGTAGTGATTCCAGATAAAGCAGGCAGAAGCCACAAAAACTCCGAGGCAGCCCCTCAACAACATCCACCCCCATCTCATTGTCCACCCTGCCTACCGGCAGGCACGAAAAGCTCAGTAGTAAATATTCGTGCCACCCCATCGCCGGGGCTCTTTGTGAAAGAATAAGAAAGTAGATAAAACCAGGCGTTGGGTGGGTCATGTCTAATCCCTGACCAGGGCTCCCAAGGGCGCTGTTTCAAGCCCATGAGCAGGAGACCCAAGAGCCCATGGGCTTTGCATGTGTCCCGGATGCAGCCAAGGAGATGGACTGATGCAGCGGCTGCTACCAGGCCTCGGCACAGGAGCGGCTGTGAGGACGGTGCAGGGTTTGCTCTGCTGTGCGCAGAGTCATTACGGGTAGGAACCGACTCCATCACGCCTAACAGCACACGCTTTGGAAGTGCCCCGGTCAAGGCCGGACCTTCACGGAGGCTGCCGAGGACGCAGGTCCGTCGCTCAGCACCGGCAGCCCCAGAGGCCCAGGTGCACTGCGGCACCGCGGCCCTGCGGCCCTGCCTCGCGCTGATGGGAGACTGGATGAGACGGGAGGGCTCCCGTGACTGGAGTAAAGCCATTCTCTCTCAGGAAACAGCAGCTGAGTCTTTAAGAAGCAAGTTCTGGCTTGTCGTCGGGCTCAGGTTCAGACTGTGCCTAAGGCCAAGGGAGGTCACCTGACCTGGCAATCTGAACTGCCCATTATGGGGAGGTGGCATAAAGCCACAGAGAGGGGTGTGTCCAGCCGCACCCCGTGAGCAAGGGGAGTGTGGGCTCAAGCGTGAGCCTGGGGAAACGGCAGGAGCAGGTGGCCGGGCACCCAGCACCCTGCACACCTGCTGGTACTTCACTGCGTCTCCACCTGAGACCTCGCTGCGAAGGCCCTCTTTCAAGCCTGAGCCCTGCCCTCAGAGCTGCAGGGCCTGAGGCCACAGCGACGCTCCAGGACTGAGGGCTGGTGGGGGAGCTCAGACTCGACCCTCAGGTGTTATGGGGACTCACTGGGGACAGAGAGAAATAGGACAGCCCTGGGGTTGCATGTCCAGGGGTAACAGGGTGCACCCCAATAGAGGCAGGACCTCCCAGGGCTGATTCCCCAGGAACAATGGCGTGGGCCACTGTACAACCTGCTGCAGGAGAAGCCAGGCACCAGAGAAGCACATCTCACTTGGCAAAGGTGGAGGAAGACCCTCAATGAGACCGGCTGACACCGCGTCTGCAACAATGGGTGAGATAGTTTATTGTGCCAGCCTGGCTGATAAACGCAGGTGGGATTGACTGAGGGGCGGAGAGATGGATGGCTTGGTGAGCCTCGCCTTTCTTGTCTCT
>NW_022103935.1:1240500-1243500 GCF_000313985.2 Echinops telfairi | reverse complement strand
AGGCCAGTGGGTAGGAAGTCTTTGGGTCCAGTGGCGTTGTAAGCATCTCAGTGCTGGCAGGGGTCTCTCTGTGGCTTCTCCAGCTTCCAAGGTCTAGTTGCATCCATGTGGCTTGTCTTCTGCAGTGTCTCCCAGGGAGTAGCCAAGAGAGACAGAGAGACAGACACACAGAGAGAATGTCTTCTGCCTCCAAGGAGGAAGTACCAGATTTCCCAGAATTCTCAGGAGGCCATGCCCACAGAAGTCTGGTTGGTTATCTCCAGATTGACAGCCTAGACTCCACCCCTCCATTCTTAATCCTCATATTGACACCAGATCAGGTGACTCCCACAACCAGGATCTACCGCGTCACAGGACCAGAAAGGAAGATCTTGGCCGGCCATTACCTAGGTTCCCCCTTCCTGAGATGAACACCCAAAGCTGGACCTGGGGCCGGGGGTCAGTTCTGACTGCGTCAGGGCCAGACTGCCCCGAGTGGCGGTACCCCGTGGGTGTCGGGTCGGACTGACACCTTGCAGTTGGAACAGAGGGCTTTGTTTGTTTCTTTGTGTTTCACAGTGGAGACTAAGGTATGCCTGATGCACACCAGGGTCTTTCCAGTCGCCTCACAGGTAGGTGGGGGTCGGACACTGCAGGAGAAAGATCAAAGCGGCACCGATGCCTTTGGATGACGGTGCTGATGAAGGATACTGACGGCACCACGGCTGCCCAAAGACCAAAGCACGCAGTCTTCAAAGAAGGACAGGAAGAAGGCTCCTCAGGGCCGGGAGGGTGAGGCTGCGTCTCATGTACGTGGGTGTGTGGTCAGGAGAGACCAGTCCGTCCTGCGTGGTGAAGTCGAGGGGCAGAGAGAAAGGAGGTCCTGGGGAGTTGGACGGACCGTGGCCGCCAGCATGGCTCACACACAGGACCAAGTGTGGAGATGGCGTGGGACCGGGTTGTGCTGTGTCAGCCTCCAACGGCAGCTCGAGTCAGGACGGTGGTCCGGGCTGTGAGGACCCCTTAGTTCTTGTTACTCCAGCCTTGGTGATCAGATCTATGTGCGTCTGGTCTATAATGGTCTTTGGGGGTTGGAAACACGAGCGCTGACAATGGTCCCATGCCGTGTTGCATGCCGGGACAGTATGGCATACACCGGCATATCACCAACAGTCAGACACACCACCAGGGGAAACGCAGTCACGTGTGCAGCAGCTGGGTGTAACTTGGATGCGCTGTGGACGGAGGCCCCCAGGATGCCTGGGGTACAGGAGGAGGGAAGGGTCTCACCCAGAGCCTGCCAGTAACTGATGCGAGGGGCTGGACCCTCATGGAGGGGTGAGCATGTTCTCAGGGTCGCCTTGGACAGCTGTGTGATGGAGGCAGGAGGCTTCAGCCCCCCCAGGGGGCGGGGAGCAGAAGCATTCTTGCTTTTGAAGGCCAGGCAGGGTGTCTGTCGGCATAAATCAGCCAAACGGGTGGGGGTTTGAACCTCCTCCTGGTGAATCCCTTCCGACAGACCTGCCTGTTGCTCCCTCCTCCCTCCCTCACTCCCTCAGGCAGCCAGGATGTGGTCAGTGGCCTCAGCACCGCCCCAGCCTAGAAGGTCCCCGCCCAGACTTCAAACTGTAAGGAGGATGGCGCATAATCCATTCTGGCAGCAGCTGCCCACACTTCACCCCCTCCTTTTTCTAGGGCAGCGGGCTGGGGAGGAGCACTGGCTTTGGGGGCCCCCTCCCCTCCAGCAGAAGGTGGTTTCAGCTGTGAGGAGCAGAAACCCCGATGGGGACAGACATCCCTGCTGCTCAGGAGCTCTGAAGGAAGGTGGCTTAGTGGCAGCGCTGCAGTCCCCTCCTTGTTTGGGGCCCACAGTGTCCCGCATTGTGGCCCAGCAGAGCTCAGCGCCTCTCCCTGCCAGGCCGCCCCTTATCAGGGAGGGAAGCACCCCAGGGCTGCCCCTCTTCTCACCAGACCGCAAGCTGCCAGGGCATCCCCGGTTGGACTGTGTGCCCCGCTGGCTTCTCCTGTGGAGGGGATGCCACAGAGGGGCTCACAATGGAGACCACTATAACGGGAACTGGGTACAGGTCTCAGAAGCCAGTCCTTCACGTCAGACCCCTCTGTGGGTGCAGCGTGGAGCCCCCTAGGCCTCTGGGCCTGGAGAGAAGGCAGGTGTGCAGGAGGAGAAAGGGACAGAGGCCTGGGAGGCCAGAGGGTTTCCTCTGGGTGAGAAGGGTGAATGGTGGGCCCTGGGGCCCTTTCTCTGCCTGATGTCTGTGGCTGGCTCTGGCTGTGGAGCTGACCTTTGGGGCAGGCAGCAGTGGGTAGAAGACTGGGGCCCAGTATTCTCAGTGGGTCCAGCTAACGCCATGGGGAGACCCAACCATTCATGGCAGTCCAGGCCTGTGGCCTCTGGGTGTCAGCCATGGTCCCTGGCAATGGCCCCCTAGAGCCCACTGGAGCTCACATGGGGAGAAGGCAGGGCGGCTTCCACCAAAGGTGGAGACCCAGTCCATTTGGGATGATGGGCACTGTAGCTTTTTGGAGGCTGGGACAGCGGGCCATAGGCAGAGTGGTGGCCCATGGTTCTGTCCCCTCTGCAGACACTGAGAGGAGATGTCTGCTCTCAGGGGGCGAAGGGCCAGGAAGAGCCACCGAGACAAAACCACTTCAGTTTGGTTTTTGACATGTGCCATGGGGAGGGCCACTTTGTCCCCTGGGGTGGGGCTGGTCGGGGCAGGACGGAGGGTGTGCTAACCCCAACCACCCACTCCCCTCCTCCACCCCCAGCCTCCCACCCCGACCTTGCAGTGCAGCAGACCATTCCTGAGGACCCAGGCCACCTCCATATCTGGGGCTCTGGCAGCCGGGCCTCCGCTCACGTTCTCTGCTCCGAGTCACAGCTTCCAGGATAGGGGAATGTGGGCCCCTGCTGTTGTACAGGGGTCCCTGAGCACCCACGGCAGAACAGGGGTGTGGGGGTCTGGGGACCCACTTTGAACACACTGGGGGCCCAGGGCT
>NW_022103935.1:1219871-1239654 GCF_000313985.2 Echinops telfairi | reverse complement strand
GGGGTCGTGCCCGGGTGACCCGCCGCCGGGGGCCGAGCGGGCTCGGGGAGTCCGCCGAGTGAGCCCGGCGCTCCGGTCGCGGCGAGAAGCTCGCTCCCGGCGTAGAGAAGGTCACCGCCGGCCAGGAGCCCGTCCTTTCAAAGAAGACTAATAATCCCGCGAGGGCACCCAACTTTTCTGGCACATCCGCGGGGCCGGTGTGAGCGGGGCGCCGGGGCGGGGGGCGCATCCGGCAACGGGTCCCCTGCGGCCGCCGAAGGGAGGAAGGAACTGCCCGGCTTCCCCTCCGCCTGCTTTTGCGCTTCGCTGGGTGGAAATGAGGTTGCGGGGACGCAGGGTGGAAAGTGGCCCTGCCTTCAGAAAGTGACTTGCGGCGACGCGAGCTTGCCTTTCTCCTTTTGCGGAACCAGAAAAGCAAGCGTGTTCCCATCCAGTAACCCGGTCCGTGCAGTCAGGGTGGCAGTCCCCCGGCTTGAGTTGGGGCCAGGGGCCCCAAGTGGTGGAAATGGGCTAAGTGCTCTTTTGCCGACCCAAAGCATGGACGTTTGAGTGGACCCAGGGGAACCTCAGAAGAAAGGTCTGGTTACCTACGTAGGACAGACCTCTCGACGACGGACAGCGCTGCCCTGACACGTGTGGGCTCGGGGTTGATTCAATGAATCAGAGTTGATTCGGCAGCACCTGGTTTGGGGTGGGGTCCAGGGAGTGGTTGCTTTTGGTTTGGGGCTATCCGAAAGGCCTGTGTGGACATGAAGCCAACAGGTGAGGTGAGGGGTTGACGCACAATGAACACTTAGTGCCCCGCAAGCCCCTGCGTCACCTTGAGTGATGTGGTGACTGTCAAGATGGACAAGGAGATGCCCCAGGGGGTAGGGAGGGCAGGAGAACGGGCCGCCAAAGGAAAGCGCCGAGTGTGGCAGGGCTGGGTACCAGCAGGATTGTGGGAGTCTGCACCCACCCGTGGGTGCCCAGGAGACAGCCCTGGGGCAGAGAGAGACAGCAAACTGGAAGAGGCCACCTGGCTTCTAAGCCCAGTTCTTCTGCCTCGTGGTTGTCTGACTCTGGGTGGTGGCCTAGCCTCTCTAGACCTGCAGCAGCCGGCCTCATCCTTCCCCTCCCCGTCCGTGATGAGCTGTGAAATGGCCATGCACGGTCCTGGCAGTAAGTATGCACCATCAGCTGGGGGTGGCACCGGTTGGGCAGGTGATGCATGTTGGCTGCATAGGCATGGAAGGGCCAGGGAACCAACAGACTAAGGGCTGGCAGTTTGAAGCCACCTAGCGGGCACCCCTGTGGAGCTGCTCCTGCAGGGAAGGCCTTGCGGGCGGGCACCATGCTTCGTTCAGAAAGGGGACAGCCGAGACAGCCACGGGCAGTGCCGCCCTCTGCAAACCAGAGGTCAGAGTTCTGCACCTCCCCAGAGGGGCTGTGGAGGAAAGGCCGGGCTGTCCACTCCTGACAAGTCAGCCCTGGGCAGTGCCATGAAGGCTGTCCTGTTTGGCACACGTGTGGCGTGGCTGTGAATCAGCGTGAACCTGACAGCAACTGGCCGGGGGCATGAAATCACAGAACGGACTTATTGTCAGAAGGGCTAGTGGCACGGGGGTGTCACTCTAGGGCCTGTAAGTTGACCGCCGGACCCGCCTGTGGACACCACTGGTAGAGTCAGGCTTCTGCTCTGCCCACGTCGCAGCCCTCGGGTCTGCAGGAGTCCTCAGCTCTGGGTCCTTATTGGGAGAGGCCAGATCCTGGGCATCTACCATCCTCTGGGTCAGCGGGAGCCTTTGGCCCCAGGATGCTCAGCAGGGTTGGCCAGGCTGTGACAGTCTGCTGCCCATGCTCCAGGAGGAGACATGGCCAGGAGCTGCTGTTTCGACAGGCCCTGGGATGGAGGCCCTGCCTGTGTCCACCCCGGGCTCCAGAGAGGTTTGTCCAGAAGGGCTGGGTGGAGTTTGCTTACCCCCCAGTGTTCCCTGAAGGTTGCAATTGCACGCTGGGCGTCTGGGTCATCAGTTCACTGATGCCCCTCCTCGAACACGGCCCCTGCTCTTTGGAAGCGTCCACCTCGGAGGGGGGAGCGAGAGCCAGGGGGCCAGCTGTGCCTCCGCTTCCTCCCGGGCCTCTATGCTCTGTCCCTTTTACTCACTCACCCCCAAACCCAACGTGCCTCTCGTTGCCCCTCTCCGAGAAGGCAGATCTTCACAGGAGAGGTTGGGAAGCAGACACCCCACCTTTCTCCCGCAGGGTGCTGGCAGGTTTCAGTGGTCGGCCCCAGTGCCTGACTCACAGCACTACCAGAAGTCCTTCGCTTACTTTCCCACCAGGCCCAGACCAGACTCACTGCCAGCTCACTGTGAGTGACCGCACAGGACAGGGAGACCTGACCTAGGGTTTCCAAGAAGGCAGCTTTTTACCGGAGCAGAAAGCCCCATCTTTACCCCGAGGAGCAGCTGGTGGTTTCGAACTGCAGCCCGACACTTGGCCACTGTACTGCATAACCAAGCTCCTGAAAACAAACTGAAGACACCGCCCTGGCTCTTCAGCCCAAGCTCCGGCCTCGCCATGTGGGGGCCGAGGGGCCGAGGGGCGGGTTCCTGTACTCTGGCAGGAGGAAGTAGGGTGGCGTGGCGTTTGTGGCTGCTTCTCTGTGATCCTGCGAGAGATGCGGAGTAGCCGCAGTGCTGCACAGAACTTCAGAGCCCCAGCCTTGCTCCGTCGGGACCCTGTCCAGGGTGGCGGTGCTCAGAGGGGACACGACAATGGGATTGGTTGGTGTTTCATCATTTCAGCCATTTGTTGTCGGCCAGGTGGTATGGGCACAGCTCTGCCTGCTGCTTACAGGGGTCATTTTGAAAGAAGGATCCCTCTGCATCTGCCACCTCCCCCTGGGTACTGCTAGCCTGGCTGGGCAGCATCTTCCCGGGCGGCCTGCCCAGGCCCACAGCAGCCTACCACCCGCCTCGCTGCTTAGCCGAGGGAGCCCTGGCAGGAAGTGGGAGCCAGCGTGCCAGCACACCTCGCCCAGTCTCACTGCCTGCCTGCCCCAGGGCAGCACCGGGCTAGACCATGGCCTCCCGAAGACCAGTTTCCTTTACTGATGGTCTTTTATTAGGGCCAGCCAGGCACCAGCCCGAGGTTTTCCCACTGTCCCTCAGTAACTCACGAGCACCAGCCGCCCTGCCAAGGAGAAGCAGCACCGGCATGGCCACCTGACGTGTGTGTGTGTCTGTGGCTGTGTGTGTGTGCCCATGTCCATGTCTCTATATATGTGTGTGCTTATCTGTCTGACTGTTTCTGTGTGTCTATGACTGTGTAGACCAGTGTCTATGCTTGTGTGTGTGTGACCACGCAGAGCCCGAGGTGCCAGAGACTGTCCTTGGGACAGAGCTACAGTGGGGGCTGGCAAGGGCTCTTGCACCTGGCAGTACTGGCAGGGACCCAGGCTGATGGGAGTGTGGCCTCTGGTGGGCGGGCAGGAAGGGAGCTGGAGTGGGTGGGGTTCAGGTGTGCTTGCAGGGACCCGCCCCATGGGCAGGCCCTGCTGCTCCTGGCTGCCTGGCCCCTGGCAGAAGGAAGGCTCTCCTTTGCTTCCGAGCAGCACACCAGGTGTGGCCAGCGGGGCGGAGTCCGAGCTCTGGGGGCTGGGGAGAGTAGGTAGAGGCCTGCTCCTTGGGAGGCTCCCTGGCTGGCTCGCTGGGCTGCCCACAGGTGTCTTCCCCCAAGGGAAGGAAGCAGGTGAAGCCAGAGAGTGTCTTCCCTTTCCCTGCCTCCTGGGAGGAGCTACTTGTTGGATCACGGGGACACTGGACCTGGCTGGCGAGGTCTGCAGACGGTTTCAGACCCTTGGCGCCCCTTTGGGGCAGAGGACTGTGGTCTCTGCAGAGCAGGCAGCCTGTCTTTCTCTCACTCGGCACCAGCAGGGCTCCTTTGACAGCGAGCTGTCTTCTCGCTGCATGTCACTCGTCACTCAGTGGGTACAAGGCAGACCACCACCACGTTGCCCTTAGCCCAGTTCAGTGGCCTGGCACTCACAACCATCCAGGCCAGGGAGTTTTGCCTCACCCCCAAACAGACCCCTTGCCCCACATTCCTGATCACCCCCCATCTACCTGCTGCCCTAACCAGCCCGAGGAGCCTGGCAGGAAGGGGTGCATGATCTCCTGTCCCTGCGAGTCAGATGGCACCCGACTGCCTAGGCTGTTCCACGCGAGCGCGGGCAGTATGTGCGTCCCACAGCTGCACATGCGACAGCCGGGCCCTGACGCCCTTCTCTATACAGAGTGAGGGTGCAGGGCTTGAGGGAGCCCTGGACAGGGGTGCCTTTGGCTCAGAGCAGCACTGCAGGGGCCGCTGCGTCTCTACAGTCGGGGAGATGCCTGTCTTGCCTGGTGAAGGAGAGGGCTGCCACAGAGGCCGCCACAGCAAGTGGGTCAGACAGCCCTGTGGTGAGGAGGGCGCAGGGCTCGGCGAGGTTCCGTCCCCTGGTCCACGGGCTGACTGTGCGTGGGTACTGACTTGGCGCCACCTCTCAGGGACAGCATGTCTATTCTGGGTCTGTCTTTTTGAGGTACCCCGGCCGGGTCACTTACGTAATGGGGCTGCCCGACTGTCCCTTACCACCCACAGTGGGCAGGCATCCCGGTTTCCCCGAGTGCTCTCCGGCCCTGGTCTTCATGATGAGGTGCTCACTGTGATGTGGAAGCATCGCCAGGCATGCTGCAGGGTGCTCATCCTGGGGGGAGGGGGGCCCGTCACTCCCTGTGCCCCCTTGACAGCAGGCGGTTTGCCTGTAGATGTTAGCTGGCGCTGTCTGCGCCCTTAATGAGCTAGCTGGGGTGTGGTCGCAGCCCCTCCCCCACCTGTCACCTGGCTCCTCACGTGAAGCCCTTTGGTGCATAGCATGCTATTGCGATGACGTCCTGTTTGTCTGGGTTTCCCCTTTTGCTGAGGCTCAGTTATTTCAACCATGTGCCTCGACGTGTCCCAGTATAATTTCAAGATTCCTGCATGTGGTCACTCTCCGCTTCCCAGCTGGGCTCTGCAGTTCACTTCAGTGACCACGCAGGTTTGTCATGGAAGGTACAGATTACAGTTCAGGTGAGAGGCACTCGGGACACAGTTGTTCTTTAGGGCTTGTTATAAAGTTGTTTCTGAGCTGCTAGTACGTGTCCAGAGGGCAAGCCTCTCCACAGTGAGCCTCCACTCAAAGGCAGTTGGCTCCAGTTCTGGGGACCAGTGCGCCCAGTTCTGCCAGGTAGGTGCCCAGAGGACATACCACTCCACAAGCCAGCCTCCTTCCCACCCCAAAGCACTCAGCTTGCTTTGCTCTGTGGCTCAGGAAGTCCACCGCTCTGTCCCCTGCCCTGGCTCCTGGTTCTCCTCTGCTGTTGCTGCTGCCTTATGGATCCAGGAGGTTTGCTGCACAGGGGTCTTGGGAACAGAGGATGCACTCCACCCTTGGCTCTTGCTGGTAATGAGACACCCACCCCACCTCTGCTTGTGCGAGGACTCGGTTTATACCCAGAAGGGTGGCATTCACTCACAGCTCTTTCCCAGCTACTTACCCGGATCCATCAAGAAAGTGGGGTCTCTTGGTGACAGCAGCAAAGGCCAGGGCTCGAGAGCCACACGGGACCTTTCACATTGCAGTTAGCTTTACCTTAGTCTGCCAATGAGCCGCACCTTCATCCAGTTCATCAGAAACCCACGGTGCTATCCTGTCCTATAGGGTTGCTATGCGTTGGCAGTGACTTGATGGCAGTGAGCTTGGTTAGTCTAATTTTAGAAACTTGCCACTCCCCCCTTCCAGGACTGTATCCGCCTGTATGGGCCAGCAGCTTCTCTGCCTCCCAGCCTGAGCACTGCCTGCCCTGGCCACACTGGGCCTTTGTGCGCAGCTCGCACTGTGTGGTCTCTGGCTGGAGTCCACGAGCGCTTCCACGGGTCTCTTCTGTAGCCCAGTGGTAGCTGAGGCATGGGCAGCGGGCGCTTGTGTGCCTGGTGATCGGGGACATGCTGCAGTGGGCTGCCCTGGGACGAAGGACCCTGAAGTTGGTTGTGGGTGGAGCCTGTGAACAGGGGGGTCTTTGGAAGAAGCCTGCTTGCTCTTGAGGGAAGCCCATCCCCAGTGAACCTGAGCTAGAGTGGGCAGCATTGGGCCCCGTGGCCTCTTCCAGCACCCCCCACCCCCACCCCCCGGGATAGCTCTGTCCTGAACGACAGGGCGCACACTTGGTGGTCCCAGCTTTTGAAGGCGTCTCCTCTGTGGCTAGAAACCTCCATCCGGGCTCCCCTGGGGTACAGGCCACAGGGTGGAAGTAGGGTGTGGCAGCACAGGGTGTGGACAGCAGAGGGTCGCCGGCTGTGTTAGGAAGGTGGTGGGTCCTGGGGACAGTCCTGGGAAGGCGCAGCTTGGAGGCCAGCGTGGTCCTGCCTCAGCAGCGTCGGGCCAGTGAGGACAGTGCTGACTACACAGCAGGTAGGCTTTTTCCATCATAAGGAAGTGAGTGGTACCGCACGGCCCCTCCGGGCACACCTTGGAACTGCACTCAACGGTGGGTGGCACCCAGGTGCTGAGGGTGCACCCTGAAAGGACCGAGTGCCCAGGCCTGAGCCTCCAGCTGGAGGACCAAGCAGGGCAGCGGGCAAGTTCGTGGCCCCATCCAGAGTCGAGTCTTTGGCCACTTGTTTATTTTCTGGGCTGTAAAATTCCACACAGCCCCCCCCCCCCCTTTCCCGCTTCCTGGTGTTGGCCTCGGGGCTATCAGTTACATCCGTCCATTGTGTAGCCCTTCTGACACCTAGCCACCTGTGCTGAAAGGTCCTGAGGCTGTACATCAGAACAGGAGCAGGCAGCCTCCTCCTCCCTCAGAGTGGCTGGTAGGTTTGAACAGACAACCTTGCAGTCAGCAGCCCCACGCTGCCCGGCAGCTTCAGGTGTGATTGCCTCTCTCAGCCGTAGACCAGGGTGGGGAACCGTTTTCTGCTGAGGGCCGTCTGGATGTTTGCCGTGGGCTAACATCTGTGAACTCACTCCAGCGCGAGTTTGCCTCTTTTGTTGCCGGAATGTGTGGTCTTGTCACTATGAAGATTTTGCCTGGCCAAGGCCACGCAGCCCTGGGGGTGTAGTGCTTACACCCTGGGCTCTGAACCACAGCACCCGGGAGAGACGCGGCAGTCTTGAGAACAAACCACAGGGGCCAGCGTCCTCCGTCCTCCGGGGCCACTGGGAGTCCAAATCCGCTCACTCGGCGGCAGGGAGCTTGAGTGTGACGCACTGTTCTTGTCCCGTCACAGACGGGAGCTCAGGCAGGACATGTCCCCCATGTGACCAGCGCTCAGCCTCAGGCCTTCCTGATTCTTGTGTGCCTGGGCCTCCTTTGTCCGTTAGTCCAGGGGTGGGGAGATGTCCGAATCCGCTCCATGGGAGTCGGTTTGCTTGTTTTCCCGATCTGCCCAGTGTGACCAGTTTCCTCTGCCTGGAGTCCACCCGTGCACGTTTCCTCTAACCTGACTGCCACCTCTCTGACCGTGCCCTCACTGCCCACACCGCAGTCCACAGTGTCCTCTGGACCAGAGGCGCACAACCATCCTGCCCTCCTTCCAGGAAGCTCCTGCTTCCCGGTGCTGTAGAGAGCGTGCCCTGAGCCCCCAGCTCAAGCGCAGGGTAGACCTCCCTCCTAGCTGAGCTGCACCTGTCTTGGTGTTAAGGCCTTGGGGGATTTCTGGTTTAAGCAGCAATCTCAGAGCAGTCACAGTAAGGGTCCATCTGGCCTCCAGAAACTCTGGAGGCCATGAGGATGGGGAGTCTGTCCTGAAGGTGCCCCTATGACCCCTCCCATCAGGCTGTCCAGTGGGGCGGGTGTGGGGGCGGGGCAGACATCAGCCAGCTCTGATCTCAGGCTGTTGTCCTGACAGGCTCTGAGGGGTCTCTGCTCGGTTTCTTTCAGTCTGTGGGAGACTCGGGCTCGGTGGATGGTACAGGGGCTGGTAAAGACCAGGCCTTGCCAAGAGGGCGTGACACCATCCCTGGGTGGCTGGGGTTCTGGGAAGACTTGGCAGATGCACATGGTCCGGCAGAGACCTCGTGGCCCTAGCTTCCTTGAGCGCCCTCTCTGCGTTTTTCTGCTAGGGGGTGGGCTGTCTTGCTCTCCTCTTGGGGGTGGGGAGGCAGGGCGGGGGGCTAGGGGCTGGCATCCTCCCCCCCCAGTGGTGAGTAGGGCAGTATGGCCCCCTGCTGCTCCCACTAGGAATTGCAAAGAGGCTGCAGTAACCGCCCTTTCCTTTGGGGGCGCCCAGTTTCCACTGCTTCTGTTTGAAACAAACTGGGCATATTCTGGGTCAGTTTACAGCACAGCACGGTGGCCCACTTGTCCTGGGGCCTACTTATCCTGGGACGGGCCTGAGAGGGACTAGCTTGTCCTGGGAGGACTCTTGCTTCTCTTGGGAGGGCCTGGGATGGACCAGCTTGGCCCCAGCTGTGGATGCTGAGGGAGAGGGTGGGCTGGGTGCAGCCCCAGCCCCATAGGGGTCAGTGCTGGATCTGGAGGGAGGGGCCTTTCTACACAGGGGTGCTGCTGCCCAGGGCTCCCCGTGCAGCTGCTGGCTGGCCAGCCAGCCCCCAGAGGGCCACTTCTGGAAGAGACACTATACTCTTCAGAGGATGATGGCCCCTCAGACCAGGGCTCGAGTGGGGATGTGTACCCTGGGGGGCTGGGGATCCAATGGGATGTGTACCCTGGGTGCTATGGGGTCCAGCAAGAACATACCCCGTGAGGGCCACAGGGTTCCTATAGGCTGTGAGCTCTGGATGCAGGTACCTGGGGAGGCAGAAACCCTCAGAAGGAAAGGGTGGGGGAGAAAACAGGACACACACACACACACACACACACACACACACACGGTCTCCTGCAAACCTACTCCAAGAGGGCCCTGGGCACCCCCTGGGTTCCTTGTGGAGCACTATCACTGGCTTCTGTTCCTCACTCCTGGGCGGGGCGGGGAGGGGGCCACAGACCATGCAGTGGGCTTCACACTGGGTGGGGGCTGGGACTGGGATTGGGCAGGTTCAAGGTCTTATAGATCCTGGGGCTGGGACGGGCTCTGTGGGTTGCTTGGTCCCAGGCTAGCTGCTTCATCCACAACTCCTTGGGGCTGGCCGTCTCCCATTCCTGGCCATGCCCGTGCCCGTGCTGCTGGGACTGAGCCTGGTCTAAATTCTGCAGCTGGGCTTTTATACCCGCTGGGAGGGCAGAGCCACTTGGCAGGCCCACAGTGACTTGTGTTCCTGGGCACCAAGCGGCATCCGCCTGGTGACTTAACACTGGGCGGGGCCTTCCCAGCCCTGTGGGCGTGCTCTCAGGGACACCCTGCAGGGGCCTTGGACACAGCGGCCCTCAGTGGCCTGCCGGGTGGTTGTTCCAACCCCCTTTTGTGGTGGTGGTGCCCCGGCCTATGCCTTGGCCTCCTTCCCACCCTCCTGTGGGCGAGGCTGTGGTGCCGTCAAAGGCGGCTCAGCCGTGGCTGAAGCCCCTGCATGGCAGGTCTTTCTGTCTCCAGGCAGTGGGGGTGTCTGGAGGAGGTACCCTGCTAGCCAGCTCAGGCCTGGCACTGCCGGATGCCCTCCTCCTGCAGCAGGAGTGGCCAGTGGCCAGACCCGAGCAGGAACCCAGCAGCCTCTGCCTCCCTGCTGGCCGTCTGGCCGCACGTGAGGTGCTCGGTGGGCATGTAGCCAGAGTCCCAGCCACACCTCACTCAGGCCTTCAGCCCAGGGTGGGTATTGGCAGAGCACCCGGCAGCTGGCTGACCCTCCCCCGCTTGTCGGGAGTTTGCCCACACCTGCACACACAGGTTCTTACAGAACTGTTCACACCCACGTGCACCTAGTATCTGCCCCACCCCTATGTGCCTGATGTCTACCCATCCCTGCATGCCCCTACACATATATCCACACCTATGTGTACCTGTGTATCTGTACACACGTGCATGCCCCACTTGAGTGTTCCTGCATTTTTACCCGCATGCCTTGTGTGTCTGTCCACACCTGTGTATACCTGGATTTCTGCCACACCTACGTGTGTCCATGTGGTGGGATTGGGGACATGGGGGTGGTAGAGCTGTGCAGGCCTACACTACCACCTCTGTGGCTGTGACCCCTGCCCAGCTCTTACAGACGAGGGCCTGTGGGGTCGGATGTGAACACAGGTGCACTCCTGTGGCCAGCTCCTGGCCTGCAGACCTGTGGTCCAGGAGGTGGCGCCCTGGCTCCCTTTAGCACCCACGGGGGCCTGCCCTTCCAGGCCCCATGCACCAAGTGGCCCCTGGGTAGCCCATGGGGGCGGGGGAAGGACACAGTTCTCACCCCAGAGCCTGGGACACTAGCTGATTCTCCAATGGCTCCTGAGATCCTCTCCCTGGTTGCACACCTGACCACTTGTGTGGAGGTTCCCCCAGGTGTAGCCAGGCAGCAGCAGGGCTGCGGGCAGTTGATGGCATGTGTGAGCTTGTGGACTTGTGTTGTTGGGGTTGGGAGTTGGGGTGGGGGGACACGAGTGGGGGGGAAGCTTGCTCCCTCAGCCCAGCAGGCTGGGCTCAGACACTGGAGCTGTCACAACTGGGAAGCCACCTGTGCCCTCCCCAGAGGCAACAGCTGTGTGCTAGCCTGTCGCCTGCTGGCCTCTTGTGTGGTCCCTGTAGCTGTGGCATGGTCACACCTAGCCTGGGGTCTGAGGGAGGGGCTGTGGAGCATCTGACGGCTTGGTGCCTAGGGAGCTGCAGCACCCCCATCAGCCAGGTGCTTTCTACGAGCTGGGAAGCTTGTTGCCAGGAGCTGGCTGGCTGCACTGCCCTGCCTCCATGGTTCGTGGAGCACCCCTCAAACATCAGAGTGAGGCTGGGGGACAGCGCTGACTGGAAGAGTGGACAGGAGCATGTCCCCATGTCCAGAGGGTGAGGGGCCGCCCCTGGTGGGCTCCTGGTTGTCGTGCGAAGATGCTGGAACTCATACTAGGGCAGGAGACGAGCTGGTTGCCACGGGGAAGCGTATCCCAACTTGGGGACCTGTGTGCTGTTTCCAAGACCTGACCACTGCCCCCAGGAGTGTAGCTTCTTCAGACTTGGGCGTGAGCTGTGAGAGCTCTTCCCGGGGCGAGAGATGTCCCCGGCTGTGGCTGACACGGCGACCCCACTGCCTGCCTTGCCTAGCTCCCTGCGCACTCAGCTCCACCCCCCAACTCCTACACGCAGCCTCCCGCACCTGCGCCCTAGAAACTTGGCGGTGAACCAGAAGGCAGCAGCAGTGTTCGCTTAGGGCAGGGTGCACAGCTTCACCACCAGTGTACCTGTAAGTGTGCGTGACGTCCACGGGCTCTGTGCAGGTTCCGGGCTGCGGTGTCCTCTTAAGCCTGCATCACAGAAGGCTGGGGCAGCGTCAGTGCCCACGTGCGTCCCGGCCAGCAGCCCTGCTCCGCCCGAGGTCAGCCCAGGAAAGTCTGGTTGTGCTGGGGTTGCTGCGGGTGCACTGGGCCGTAGGCTGGGAAAGCAAGGGCTTGGAGTCTGGTGCCTTTCGCACGGCTCTCAGGTCTAGCTCCTCCGCGAGCCCCAGACTAGGACGACACGAGTCCTCGTGCAGGCCCTGCTCTGCCCTGGATGCTGGACAGTGGGATGTCGGAGCCAAGCATCCATGTCTCCTGTGTGTGTGTGTGCGCGTGCATGTGCATATGTGTCTGTATGTGTACATGTCTGTATGTGTGCGTGTGTGTCTGTGTGCGTATGTGTCTGTGTACACTCGCGAGTACATGTGCTCCTCTCAGTCCCAGCTTTTTTCGAGATGGGTTATTCCTCGCACCTTTGAGGGCTCCCCTGTGTGTGCGCTTGCCTCTCCATTCTTGTTTTTAATGTGTGTATTTATAGGTCTTTCTGCCCCCCACCCCCTTTCCCTCTGCTTTGTAGCCAGCCAAGTCTGTCCCTTTGGCTATGAAACCCCCCTTTTTTGTGTGTGTAATGGCCTCATAGGTATTTGTCTTTGTGGGACCGGCTGGCATCTCTCCGTACAGAGCCCCATGCCTTGTCCATGGCAGCAGGTGGAGGACGGTCCCATCGTCGTCACCACTCTGTAGCGGTGCGCAGTGGGAGTGTCTGTGTGCATCAGCGCTGACCTGCCCAGCCCTCCACCCACGGGCACGGAGGGGGTTCCCAGCTCCTTGCTGTTGTGTACAGTGCTGCGTGCACCCCGGGTCCGCACGGATCTCTCTCTGCTCGTGTTTTGCTCTGTGTTTGCTCCCGGCGTCCCTGAGGAGAGATGGCTGGTCCTGGTGTTTCTGTTCCCATTTGGGGAGGAGGCGCCACACAGCTTTCCACAGCGGGTGTCGAGTTTTATGGTCGGTCCCACCAGCAGTGGGTGAGGGTCCCATCTCCCACTGCCTCTCCAGCATCTGGTATTTTCTGCACCTTCCTCTGGGCCTGGCGGGGTTGTGAGGTGGGGGCTCGTGGCTGCTTTGATGGCATCTCTCAGGTGGCAGTGAGCAGAGCTGCCCTCGGGTGTGTTAGCCGCTGACCTTGATGAGCTGTTTGTCTGTTTTTACATCGACGTGTGCATCTTGCTGAGGCATTGCTGTGCGTTGTAGGTATTTGAGATGGGCCCTTTATCTGCGTGTCCTGCCGAATCCCGCCCTCCTCCCCCAAGAGTTCTCTGTTCTCAGCTGAGGTCTTGGGGGCACACACATGGTATTTGGGGGTAGTGCGGGCCTTCTATTTTGCCTTCTGCAGCGTGGGTGTTTTTCGTGGCGTTTGGCAGTGGCTCGAGGCCTCACTCAGGGCCCTGTTGTCAGGGTGGCAGAGCAAGCAAACTGCCACTGTGCAGAGGGGCTGCTGGCGCCCCGTGGTGCTGGTGTGGAAGGTGGAGCCAGCGGGTCAGTGCCAGTCTCTCGCAGGCATGCAGCGAGCCAGTTGCAAGTCCAGGGCCGTGAGCCTGGTCTTGTACTCTCCAAGGGGCCACAGGGCTGCCACCTGGGCATCACGTGGCTCGAGGGCCGTGGGGCAGCTGGGTCTATTTTGGAAGTGGACAGAGGGGCTAAGAATAGCATGCTCGGGCCTTGTTTCAGCACGAGAACTCGCTTCCTGCATGCTGATATCACAAGGGGGGCCTTGCTGGAGAAAGGGTCTCGAGTTGGGTAGCGGCCGATGGCCCCAACCCGCCGTGCGCACCTGTCTGCAAGAAGGCTCAGTGGGGTTAGGGGTGTGCTGAAGCCACAGGCCTGGCTGGCTCACCCCCATCTTCCAAGCCCCCTCACCAAGTGTGCACCCAGGACCCAAGCCAGCCCTGGCCAGTCTATGCCTGCAGGAGGTCGGTGGACATAGGCCACTCTCCAGTCTCCTGCAGCCACTTACTTGGGTGCCTGTAGACAGGACTCAGGCTGCCCCGAGGCTGACACCTGGGTCGTCTGTGGCCCCGCTGTCCCTGGAACCTGCTGTCTGCTCTGCAGGACTGGGGTCAGCCTCTGGCTCAGAGCACCTCCTGGTTCCACCTGACACCTGGTGGCTAGCCAAGATGTGCCCCTACTTCTGTAGTCCGGCTCCTCAGTTATGGGTAGAGCAGCTGCCTGTCCCCTCCAGCCAGAGGAGCCCTGCCCTCCACCACATCCTCATTGGCTGGGGCAGAGGAAAGGGACGGCCCAGGGAACAGACAGCCCAGGGGCCACTTTCAGGCAACTCGGGGAAGGAGCTGGCGCTGCTGGCCCAGGCCCTCTGCCCTCTCTCAGCCATGTTTGGGGACCAGGGGGCCCTGCCCACAGACCGGGCGCTGCACGGCCCACCCCCCAGATCGGGGCTCAGCTTCAAGATGGTCCTCCAGGCGGTAGGCAGAACGCTCAGGTGATGGACGGCCCAGCCCGGGGTGGTAGTGCGGGGCGGGCTGCGCATGCCTCTGTCCCTCCCTTATCTGCAGGCACCAGGCCAGGGTGTGCCGATGAGACAGGCTGGTGGTAGTGGCCGGGTGTGCCATGGCAAGGCCCTCTCAGAGCCCCTGGGTCTGCCCAGTCGGGCTGTTTGCCAAGTGCCCTCCCAGTCAGCTTATGCATGGGGTAGGCTGGGCAGGGCCCCAGGTGGTCCCTGCTGCTGTCCCTCGACACCAGCGGGCATGCTGTGATGTCCTGGTCAGTGACTACTCGCATCCAAAGGTCTGGGGTCTCAGAGAGAAGCAAGGTGGGCATCTGTGTCTCCGTGTCAGAGAAACACATTCTGGAAGGTTCCTGGCCTTGTTCTGACCTGCTGCTGGGCCCCTTCTCCTGCGGCCTCTGTATCCAGAGCACAGGCTCCCAGGACCCGTTGGCGGTGGTCTGGCAGGGCTGGTGGGGTGCGTGTGGTGTGTGCATGCACCAGTGTGTGAGATGGCACAGCGTGGGATGTATGTGAGCACAGGAAGGCTTGGCGGTGGCACCTGGGAGCCTGGACTGGTGCACAGGGGTAGGGCTGGCCTTGCTGGGGCCGGGTATGGGGGGCGCATGCTAGCTGCAGCTGCAGGTGTTCGTTCAGTAGCCACCTCTCTGAACATGCCCAGTGGAGTGCGCCTCGCCCTGTCACTGTCCCCTTGGTCACTTCGTGTTGGTGTGTCATGTCCCCATCATGGTATATAAATGGGATTAAGCCCGGCTCTCTGGGTCTCCAGGACCCAGGTCTCCCTTCAGGGGCCCTGTGGGCAGGCAGCTCCTCTGAGGCTGCTGGCTGCTTCTGGAAAGTGCATGTCTTGGGTTCTGGCTCTGGGCAGCTCCATGCCTGCTGTTCCTTCCACCTGGTTCTAGGCTCACCTCACCAGCCCTCTGTCCGGGCCTGAGATTGGGGGTGCTGCAGGCAGGCTGGCAGTGTGCCCACCAGGGTGCTGGTTACAGTGCATGTTCAGTGTGCCCTCTGCTCTGCGGCAGTGGGAGGGAGCCTCAGGGTGATCTGGGAAGGCTTCCTGGAGGCGGCGGCACTCCAGGCGCCCTGGGGTCTGAGTGTCTGGGTCACTGTCTCCCCCGCCTAGGTTGTGCCCACTGCCACGCCCTCTCCTTTCGTGGAGCCTGAAAGCACGCTTTGTTTTCATGCTGACCCAACGCTTGCCCGTGCACAGAAGCACTGGGTGTGTCCCTAGCCTCAGGGGCCCTGTGTGGACAGTGCTGGTAGGACAGCGTGGATGCGAACTGCTGGGCGGGAGCAGGACCTTGTTAGGGATCAGTTTTCAGGCCCCACTGCAGCTGCTGCCTCGGGGGTGGGGGGCTAGGGATGGGCACCCCAGGAGCAGTCCAGGCGGAGCCTTGGTCAGTGAGCAGGGTGGTCCCAGCTGGTAACCGCCCTGCTGTGGAAGTGGGCCCCAGGTGGGGGAAGCGGGGATGGCTGCTCTGCTGGGACCTTGATCTCAGAGACGCAGAGCGCAGCCTTTGCTGTCCCTGGACTATGTCGACACCTGGCAGAGTGGGCTCCCAGCACTCGCCCAGCTCCTCTCTCCCACCCTTACTGTGGCAGTGAGCACCCAGGCATGGTCAAGGACAAGCAGGGTGGGGGCAGCCAGGTGTGGTTAGGAGTGAACAGGGTGGGGGTGGCCTGATGTGGTCAGGGATGGACTTGAGTGGGAACAGCAGCCAGGAGCCACCAGCACACGGCCAGGTGACCATAAGCTGTCCCTCCTCTCAGGGCAGAGAGTGACATCACCTAGGGGTCCCCTGGGGCCAACAACAAACTGGGTGGTCTGGACCAAACCCCAGCACCAGTGGGGTCTGGGCCTCTTCCCTCCACTCCCACCTCCGACCTCTGGGGGGCCCCTTGCCAGCTCTGCCCACTTCCCCACTTGGGTGTCTCCCCTGCTGGACACTTCCTCCACTGCCATCCAACTGTCCCTCAACTGCTGTAATGGGGCAGCGAGGAACAGGCGAGTACCTGTGATGGGGATGGGGCAGGCGGGGCACCTGTGATGAGGGGAGGCAGGACATCTGTGATGGGAGGAGGCAGGCAGGGTACCTGTGATGGGGGAGGAGGCAAGCAGGACACCTGTGATGGGGGAGGAGGCAGGCAGGGCACCTGTGATGGGGGAGGAGGCAGGCAGGGCACCTGTGATGGGGGAGTCCCACTGACAGGACAGACCCAGCACAAGGTGGTGTCCTGCATGGGTCCTTGTGTTGGGCGGGGACAAGAAGCCTGCTACTGGTGGCTACTGGCTGGCCACCCTCTAAGCTGTGGCTCATGCTGCCTGGGGTCATGGGGAAGAGGCTCAAGGTGAGGTATCTGAGGGACAGGCATCGGTAGGGCCCCAAGACCCTGGTCCCTGTGGGTCTTCCCATGGGTTTCCCATAGCTGACCAAGGACTCGCTATCGAAGTCCTGATGTCCACACTGTGCCAAGGGGCCTTCCTGGCTGGCTGGGAGGCCTCCTAGGCCTCTGAGGTAGCCTTTGTCCATGCAGCTCCAGGGCTCGACCCGTGCCTCTGTCGGTGTCCACGTGGTCCCAGAGCTCAGCCCGGTCGGTCTGGACAGTGCCTGGTGCTCCTGGCCTGTGTGTACACATGGCCTTTTAAGGCCAGCTCACTGGGAGAACCCGTGAGAAGAATTTCCCTGGCATCCGGGAGCATTTTTCCGTCCTTTCTCTTAACTAAACTGTTAACTACTTTTAAAAACCGAGGACAGAGAGGAACACAAGGTCAGGCCCGGCAAGGTCCCCCTGGCCTGCCTGGAGCTGGCTGTCCCTGCAGGGTTGGTGGCACTGGGCCCTAGTCCCTGGTAGACCCTGGACATATGCCCTCATCAGCCTGGTCAGGTGAGGGATGGCACTTGCACAGGTCAGTGGCTGCCCTGAAAGGCATAGGTGAGACAGGTGGAGAAATTGAGTCAGGAAGAATGGTGATTCCCAGCCAGGGTGAGCTGGGGGGTTCCTGACTTGGCCCCACAGGGAGGCACAAGCTAAGGTCTGAGGGCACCTGTCGCCCAGCAGGGACAGTAGGAGACCCTTAGGTCCAGGTGTGAAGGGCTCAGGGGACAGCCAAGGGTGAGGTCAGGACCCCAGCCCCCTTTCTGGCTGCACCCCTGCCCTGCAGCCCCAGTGAAGACTCCCAACTTCATGGTCCTGAGGGGTCCGCCTCTCTCAGCATCCCCCCACCCCCACCCCCCGGGAGCATGCTGATGTTCACTGTATGAGAACTAGCACTTGTAAAGTGTGCGTGAGAGGGCACAACATGTTGCAGCTAACAGCTAACAGTACCTGTTATTGCACCTTGCTTGACCCAGGGACCACACGTGGGGTCCTCAGAGCCCACCATGGGCCACCAGCCTGCTGTGTACCAGGGCTATGCAGGGAAGGGGTGGAGCCTTCCGTCTTTCTGTCCATCATGGGGGTGACGGGTAGGTGGGGCCCTTGTCTGCCAGCCCATCCCTGAGTCACATGGTATGGGGACAGCCACGTGGTGCGTCCTTAGGGCTAGGGGTGTCCTTAGGGCGGCCGGGCAGAGTCTCCACGGAGGCCCCTGGACCGGGCTGGCCCTCTGTTGTGCGCTGACTGACCCGGGTCGCGTCTCCGTCCCAGGTGCGCGTGGGTGACCTTCCTCTCCCCCCTCCTGGGCAGGAAGTCCAAAGCCAAGCCGAACGGAAAGAAGCCGGCGCCCGAGGAGAAGAAGATCTACCTGGAGCCAGAGCACACCAAATCCAGGATCACCGACTTCGAGTTCAAGGAGCTGGTGGTGCTACCGCGGGAGATCGACCTCAACGAGTGGCTGGCCAGCAACAGTGCGTGCGCGCGTGTGTGTGTGTGTGTGTGTGTGTGTGTGTGTGTACGGGGGCACTGAGCATTGGAGCATTGAACCAGCAACAGTGCTTGGGGGACACTGGTGGGCCTGGGAGGGACTAGTACTGCAGTTAGGTGTGGCACTGTAGTGGGGGGCAGGGCACACACAGAGGGAGGGGGGCGCTGGTCCAGCCAGGGTGCCAAGGGAGACGGGGTGGCTGAACAGCCCCAATGGGGTGAAGGGGAGTGGGGGTGGGGGTGGCAGGCCCCGAAGAAGAAGAGGCTTTGTGGGGTCCTCATGGCTGTGCCCCCCAACCCCATAGCCACCACGTTCTTCCACCACATCAACCTGCAGTACAGCACCATCTCCGAGTTCTGTACAGGGGAGACGTGCCAGACCATGGCTGCTGGCAGCACGTGAGTAATGGTCTGCGCCAGCCATACCCCCACCCCAGGAGGGTAGCACCCCTCACCGAGTCTAACACGCCGTTGGAGGGGAGGGGCGGCGCTGGGCGGGTGGCCTGGGGTGTGCTCTGCCGGCTGTGCGACAGCGCGCCCCGCCCTCGCAGACAGTACTACTGGTATGACGAGCGGGGCAAGAAGGTCAAATGCACGGCGCCGCAGTACGTGGACTTCGTCATGAGCTCCGTGCAGAAGCTGGTCACCGACGAGGACGTCTTCCCCACCAAGTACGGTATGTCCTCGCGGAGGGCCCCACGCGGCAGGTGGTCAGGCCATGGGGAGGGTCACGCTGGCCTGGGCGAGTGTGCGCCTGCGTGGCCCGCTCAAGAGCACGGCCCGTGGGACAGGGCTGACCCCTCGTGGCGCGGCGGGTGGGCTGTGGCAGGCAGGGGTGGCTCCTCTTGGCAGGCTGCTGTGGCGGCGGGCCTGGTGGTGGGAGCGCAGCAGCAGCATCCGCCGCCCGCCGCCCCCAGGCCGCGAGTTCCCGCCGTCCTTCGAGGCGCTGGTGAAGAAGATCTGCAGGTACCTGTTCCACGTGCTGGCCCACATCTACTCGTCGCATTTCAAGGAGACGCTGGCGCTGGAGCTGCAGGCGCACCTGAACACGCTCTATGCGCACTTCATCCTCTTCGTCCGCGAGTTCAACCTGCTCGACCCCAAAGAGACCGCCGTCCTGGACGACCTCACAGGGCTCCTGTGCAGCGGCGCCGGCGCGGCGGGGACCGGCGCGGCCGCAGCGGCTCACAACCACGTGAAGGAGAGATGAGCCCGCGGCGCGGGGCGGACACGCGCACGGCCGAGGAGCCGGCGGCCCAGGGCGCCGCCGCGTCACGTGTGCCGGCCCCGCGGAGGCGGAGCTGCCGGGGCCTGGGGACCCTGGCGCGGCCCCTCCCTGCTAGGCGGCGGCTGGGCTCCGCGCGGGCTGTGCGCGCCCGTGGAGAGGCTTCCTCTGTAGACCCGGGGTTTGGTGTGCTTTGGGTGGGGTTGGTTGTTACCGAGAGCCCCCCTCCCCCGCCCCGCCTGGATGCCGGCTGTTGGTGGCCCAGAGTGGGTGGGGCAGGTAGAGGTGGGGTGCTGCCCGAGGGACCCCGTGGGGGTTCCAGCTGTCGCTTCTGCCAGTTCCTGCTTCCTAGGCGTCCAGTGAGGAGGCCCGCGGCCGGTGGGTCGGGAGCTGGCGCTGGGCCCGGCCGAGGGGCCGGGCGCCCGCAGGAGACGCTGCCGCCACCAGTCACACGCAGCGTCCTCGCTTCTTAGTCTGTGTCGAGTCAAATAAAACACGTTCTCTCAGGCGTGAGCCTCGGTGTGTGTCCCGGCGAAGGGGGACCTGGTGGAGGGCTCTGACGGGGGGGCCTGGGGCCTAAGCTTCCTGTGCAGAGCCTGATGTGCCAACCAAGCTGGGGTGGGGACCCTCACCCATCACTACTGGCAGGGCACCCCCAGAGGACCTGCGCACTGATCCCGGGACTCCAGCCTGGCTCACCCTTAGCATGCTGCATGCCCAGACCCCATCCTGTATGTGCTGTCCCTCCACCCAGGCCCCCAGCCCGGCCCTTCTGCTGCACAATCACACACACACACACAC
>NW_022103935.1:1207411-1219696 GCF_000313985.2 Echinops telfairi | reverse complement strand
CACTCACTCACTCATCCCGGCCCTTCTGCTGCACAATCACTCACTCACTCACTCACTCATCCCGGCCCTTCTGCACACACACACACACACACACTCACTCACTCACTCGCTCCACTCGCTCTGTGGCAGAGGAGTCGCTGGGGCCTGGAATCACTCTCAAGTCCAGGCCCGGGCCGGGATCTGGCATTGGAATCGGGTAGAGGCTGCCCAGCCGGCCTCCGCACACTGCCTCAGAGGCTCTGCCTGAGTCACCTGATGACCTGTGACGCTCTCTGGGCACCTGTCCTGTACACCACCCGCCTCCCTCCCCCAGGACACTCAGGAGCCAGTGCTGAACCTCACCATGTCCAGTCCCAACTTCGGGCCTCACCCTCAGCCCTTCCCCCACAGACCCGCCCACAGGCAAGGCCTTGTTCCCTGAGATGCGCAGTGCTCTGTAAGGAGGACGGCTCCAGGCCTGGCACTGCTTCCCCTCCGCAGGGTCCTGATAGTCCCTGCCCTCGGTTTACCCTCAGCCTCCCTGCCACGTCTCTCCCTGGGGGACCGACCATGGCGCAGCCTCCACCGCTCACAGGAGCAGATTCACTGGGTAGATTACAGGGGCTGGGTGCACTTGCTATGTGGGCCCCCACTGGCCGGGGATGGGGGAGACCTGGCTGTGTCAGTCCAGGTAGACTAGAGAAACAAATCCACTGAAACTCATGTGCATAAGAAAGCTTTATATACAAGAGCAATTGAATATTGAGAAAATATCCCATCCCAGTCCAGATCAACTCCATACATAAGTCTGATATTAGCCCATATGTCTGATACTAATCTATAAAGTCCCCTCTTCAGACCCACGAAACATGCAATGATGCCGGATGCAGGATGATCTGACCTGTCTCCTGAGCCACCGCCTGGGGAAGGAAGACTCAGGAGGTCACGGCGAGGAGGGGCTGAGGGCTCTTAGGTGGACTGACTGGCCAGTGGTGGGCCAGTCGGGTGGGTTGTGGGGCTCAGTGCCTTCTCTGGCTCACACCTCAAGGGACTAGGAGGCTGGCCCATCCCTGCCTGCTTACCAGCCTGTAGTGGGAAGTGATGGGCTCACCAGAAGGTGGGTAGCCTCAGGGCTGAGTCCCACCCAGCTCTGCCCCTGGCCCACTCACCTGTCCCTCCCTGAGCCTGGCTCCAGCCCCATGTTGGCTATCCTGGGGACGTTAGACAAAAGGATGCCCCACCCCCAGCAAGGAACCTGCTGCCTTCCTTACGTGGCGTCCTTACGTGCCTTTAAGTCCATCTTGGTCTGTGGCAACTGTGAGCGCAGCAGCAGGCCCTCCACCGCGTTCTTGGCGGCTGCTGTGTGGGAACCCATCTCATTCCAGGTCTGCGTCACCCCCACCCCGCTCGCCCACGTTACGAAGCGTGAGACCTTTCACCAGGCATCGGTTCTTCCGTCCGGCACCCGCTTCTCCGGCACACAGGCGATGGTGTGGCCCTGGTCTGGGTCAGGCTCTCACTTCGAGCACTGGTTTGCCCGCTTCCCGGCCGGCTCCCATGGGCACAGCTTGTGGGTCTGCCCGGTGGACCGATCGGGCCAGGAGGGGGAAGAAAAGTGAGAGGGCTTTCCAACACCAAACAGGTGAGGATGGGGGTCCAGAAGACGTGTCTCCCAATCAATAAAGAAGGAGAGGGTGGGAGCGCAGGAAGGATCTGGATTGGCCTGCCTCCAGGGCATCCCTGCAAAGGAAAGGGCACTTTGGAGAGGCAGCCGCCAGCACAGCGTAAAAATCCTGATCTCACATCCGGCAGGGGCTCAGGTGAGCTGGGGGCTCTCAGGTGAGCCGGGGGTCTTGCAGTGTTCCACACTGCAGCACCCCATTAATGAACTTGTTCTATTGAAACCTCCTCTCTGGCTCTGGTCTGAACAGAGGGACTATGGTCCCTCATGTGAAACTCGCCGGGGAGACCCACAAGAAGACCTTGTAGCCTCAAGCCTCTTCCTGGTTGCCAACCCACTGCCATCGAGTTGAGTCCATGCCCACTCCTAGCCATCCTGGCCTGTGCGGGAGAACTGCTGCCCCTGACGTTCCCGGGAGGCCGAGCTCCAGTGACGGTCACTCTCCGTGGGAGTAGAAAGCCCTGACTTTCTCCCGAGGAGCAGCTGCTGGTCTGGAACTGCTGACCTTGCAGTGAACAGCCCAGCGCATGACCCTCGTGCCACCACGGCTCCGCTCTGCTCGACAGATCAAGTCAAACGAAAGCCGTGACCACGCCGCCTGTTCTCTGTGTTAGTGCGCTGGTCGGCTCTCCACACGGAGGCAGGCTCCTCCCCACCAAGTGTGGACCAGCCCTCTGCGCATTCAGCAGGCCAGATGGTGACTCGGACTGCAGCGCGTCGCTGCGTGTCCCCAGTGCTGACGCCCGCAGCTGCCTCACACAGGGCGGCTTCTCTGGCCAATCACTCCGCACAGACTGGATACGTGTAGTGAAAGGCTAGCCCGGCCCACCTTTCCTGATTGTAAACCACCACACACAGTCCCCTCTTCTGTCGGAACGACTGCTTCCTGGTCTGGACCCCATGAGGTGACAGATTGGTGTTATAAGCTGTGGAGTTTGTTGGCAGATGTAGGTTTTGCACCAGGCACGGGACGCTGGGCTAACAAATGCCTACCATAGTGGGCATGGCTCTGAGCCTGGACAATGAGGAGAGGCTGGGAGGACTCCTGTGGGAGCGTTCGATGACCGTGAGGAGCTTGGTGGAGATACCTAGTCACCTAAAATACCTACAGGTGCCTTCTCGTGGAGACGGGAAGCTGAAGGCATTGCCAGTGGAGGCTCAGAAGGAAATCCAGGGACCTGTTGGGAACTGAAGGAAGGGGGATCCTTCTCAGGTTGTGTCCGAAAGCCTAGCCGAGTTGGACCCTGCAGGATAAGCTTGGAAGCGGTGAACTCCAGTATGGAACGGATGGCTTTTCCAAGCAGCGTGTTGAAGGTGCACCTTCCTTTGCTTTGTGAAGTTCAAGATCGACTGAAGGAAACCCTGAGAGACAGAACGGAACCAGGACTTGATGATTTGAGAAATTCTCAGCCTACCCGGATAACAAGACACTACATCGCACTCATGAGTCAGGACAGGGTTCTCAAAGGGTGCTGAGAGGGTGGGCAGGCAGACTTATGTCAACACCGTCCAAAGATCAAGCAAAGTGTTCGTTCAACCAGTCCAAATTCTGGGTGATAGATCCCTCAGCTCAGCAAACACTGAAAACAGAGGCTTGCTTGGGCAGAAACGTGCCATGACCTACACGGGACCCACAGGGTCCGTGAGCATGTTACCCTAGGAGGAACACTGCCATGCGGGGCAGAAGGGACTCTAAGAAAGGCTGTTGGATACCAGACGTTTTGCAGGTTGGTGAAGCCGGTCAGCCAAGAGCACTGAAGTCAAGGCCTGGAAGCACAGGGGCGACTCCCAGACCTGGAGGCCCCGTGCCTGGATGCTGCTGTGAGATGTCCTTGCCGTTGCTTGCACGAGACCCCGCTCAGTCCTGCGCCCTCCTCACAATGGTTCTGATGTTGGAGCTCCTTGTCGCAGGCACCGAGCCAATCCACTCCATAAGGGTCTTCTTTTTCGCCCCCATGATGTCCTCCTCGGACTGGTCTGTCTTGCTGACACGTCCAGAGTACATGAGCGGACGTCTCTCCACCCTGGCCTCTAAGGAGCATCCTGGCTGCACTTCTACCAAGACAGACCTGTTTGTTGTTTTGGCCATGCACGGTACTCTCAACGTTCTTCACGCCACTGTAATGCAACTGTTGCCAATTTTTCTTTGATTTTCCTCATTCAGCATCTAAATTTCGCACTTATATGCGCCGATTGAAAATACCGCAGCATGGGTCAGGAACACCATAATCCTCAAATTAACAGCCTTGCTTTTCAACACCGGAAAGAGGCCTTGTGCAGCAGATTTACCCAAGGTCATAGAGCATTTGCTCTCTTGACGGTGGATCCAAGCAAGGTGAAATTCTTGGGACCAATACTTCCTCTCTGTCTTCCATTTTCCTCTCTTTTGTGAATGGAAATGTGGAGAAGCACCCTATGCCTGTCCCGCATTGTATCTTAGAACCAGATGAGTTGTCTTCTAGGGTCACAGGTCACAGGTGGGCCCAGGAACCCCCTCATGCCAAATTTAGAGGATTTCGGATGACGGGATTTGGGGATTTTGAACGGAGACTCAGTAAGATTCTGGAGTTGGTACTGGGGTGGATGGCACCTTGGGAGGACCGGTAGATGGAGTGTGGTTTGCACTGTAGTGAGCAGAATGATCTCCCTTCCCTAGGGTCGCCCGTGATGTCTCTCTGGAAGCTGCCGATTACATGACCTCACATAGCGAAGAGGAGTTCAAGTTGCAGATGGAGTGAAGGTGAAGGGTGCCACCCAGCTGACTGGCATTGAGAAGGGGCTGGTGTGGGAAACAGAAGGATTTCTTCCAAGTTGTCTCCCCCAAATATATGCCAAACTTAGCTGCTTGCAAATGACTATATACTGGGAGGTCCTCAGAAGTAGATCAGGGGTTATTCTCCCTAAGGGTTATCAGCCATCCAGAGCAAGCAGTCACTACTGTTTATCCCACAAGTAGGGCCCACTCCCTTCTGATAAGGATAGTAGTTGTCTGTTTCCTTGTAGGAGACCCCAGAGAGGTCAAGCCCACCCAAGGATGACCAAGGTTAGACCGCCATCATGAATCTAGGGTCCGCCTATCTTGTCACATGTATACCCCTAGATCTTCCCATTCCTATGTGCATCCCTTCCTGTCACACTTATGCCTATCATACATCCTCTTCCTATAATGTGTATGCCTATTGTTCTGCCCCTTCCTGTGACGTGTGGTTACCTGTAACCATGCCCCTGAAGGAGATATAACCCTTGGTGAGCAATAAAGTTGGGGTTCTCCCCTGCTCTCGCGGCCGGGCTCCCCCCACGAGGACCACCAAGCGGGGCTGAGGTGAGCATGCTACTATGAATTGTGTCTGACTCCATTTTTCCAATCTCTCCTCTAGCCCTCATGCTATGACTTTACTATAATCTTTACTTACTATCGCTGTACAATTGCGCCTACTGGACCTGTGATGATTTGTTGGGGACCCTCTTCTCCCCACAGGCTGGCCCATGGTAATTAGAAGAGTGGGAGAGGCAGAGAGAGAAGGCATCCTGAGATCTTTACCTGATCTTGCTGGAGGTTAAGGTGGACAGGAGGGATCACGAGGCAAGGGATGCGGGCGCCTCTGGAGCCTGGGAAAACTGAGAGCAGAGTCTCCCCTAAAGCTTCCAGAAGGAAAAGAGCCTGCAGACAGCCCCTGCTTGGCCCAGGGGGACCCTTTGGAGTTCTGGCATAAGAAAACAATCGGTGTTCTTTTCAACCACGGAGTCTGTGTGGCAACTTGTGACCGCAGCCATAGCTGCGGGATCACAAACAGCTGCAGGGCGGGCCACGGTGCTCTCGTGGGGTTGTTTTGGGGGTCTGGTGAGGTGGCTGAACAGGCAGCAGCTCTCGTGAGCAGGTCTGATGCTCAGACCCCAGGGTCCCACCTCACAGCCACAAGACTTGGCTTCCCATTGTCAGAGACGCCCCCTCCCTCTCACTGGCTCCCTGCTAAGCCCCATCCCTTTCTGGGTCATGGAAGGAGACTTGTTAAGGTTAGGAGGTGACGTGGAGCCAGGAGAGGGAAGAGGTCAATGCAACATGGGGCTGGGGTAGTTGGCCCTTGGCAACTCAACCCCTGGTTATACAGCGTGAGGGTGGGAAGGAGAAGGAATCAACCCATCCATAGGAACAGAGCCACCACCAGGGCTAGGGAGGGGTAATACTGAAGCTCTGGGAGATTCCCCCCAGCTCTGAGACCTCATGACAGCTCCAGCTCACAGCCTGTAAGTTGCAGGATCGTCTCTTTCCACCTTTAACTTCCACCTTCCAGGCAAGTCTGCTATTCCACCTGTCTCCTCCCTCCAGCAGTGCCCCAAACCTGCCCCATACTGCCTCCTACTGGTCCCTGTGGAAACTTGTATCGGTTGCACTTCCTCAAAGACTGCGATGGGTTGACTGGGTTTCTAAGGAATATATGTGGCAAACCCTAGTCCTTTGCCTGTCATAATAATCCCATTTGGAAATGGGTTCTGTGTTGTGTTAATGAAACAGGGTTCTTGTGGGCTGTATCTTGAGTCAACCTCTTTTGAGACATAAAAGAGATTAAACAAACAAGCTACTAAGCAAATAGAGAATGAGGAAGAGAGGTGTCAAGCTAAGTTGAGTTAGTTTATTGTGCCAACCTTGCCAATAAACACGTGGGATTAATTGAAGGGCAGAGCGATAAATGGCTCAGTGAGCCTCGCCTTTTGAGTTTTTGGGTCTCTTGCTTTGTGATGGTCCCACCAGGGTGCAGCTGCCTTAGCAGTTCCCAGCTTCAGCTCACAAGGCTGACTTCCTCCTGCAAGACATCCCCAAGGAGAAGCCACATGGACCTATCCCGATGCAACCCTGGGTGCTGGAGCAGCCGTGTGGAGACCCCTGCTAGTGCTGAGATGCTTGTTCGTTCACTGACTCCGCTTTCCTCCTGCAGTCGGCATCATTGCCTCTGTTTTGTGAAGTGGAGGACTTTGTGGATTGGTATCAGACATATGGGCTAATGGGTTAGTGTTGGACTTGTGGCCTTGGGCACCACTGGGTTGGGATTTTGTCTTGATGCACACTTAACCTTTATATACAACTCTCTCTGATACACGAGTTTCTGTGGATTTGTTTCTGTAAAGTACCCAGACTCACACATACGTGAAGGTCACCCAGGTACAAGCTCAAAGAGACAGAAATAACAGAGATATGATGCCTTTCTCTACAGCCAGTGCCCTGAATTTAGGCTTCTAACCTCCTAAATTGTAAGAAAGTAAATGTCTGCTTTGTAGAACCATCCCTTGTGGTGTTTGTTATACCCACACCAGAGCATGAAGACAGGATCTGGTACCTGGAGTGGGGTGCTACTCTAACTTTTACTGTGGTAGTCAGATAATCGTGTGTCAGTCTGAGGGTGAAGAGGGAAGGGGTGGAGTCTAGTTAGTCAATGGGATCTTAGCCAGTGAGGCCTCTGTGTGGGCTTGGCCTTCTCCTGAGAATTCCGGGAATTCCTGAATTTCCTCCTTGGGGTCAGGAGAGACTGTATCTCTGCTCACTTCCTGCAAGACCTCCCTGAGGAGAAGCCACCTGGCCTACCCTGATGCAGCCTTGGGTGCTAGAGAAGCTACGTGGAGACCCTGCCAGCTCTGAGATGCTTACAGCGTCACTGCATCCAAAGACTCTCTACCCACTGACCTGTGATCGTCCTGCATTCAGCGTCATTGCCTGTGTTTCGTGAGTCTGAAGAGGAATTTATGGACTGGTATCAGACATATGGGCTAATATTGGATTTATGGGTTTGTACTGGGCTGGATTGGGATGCTTTCTTAATTATAATTACCCTTTATCTAAAACTCTCTCTTATTCACATATGAGTCTCTATGAATTTGATTTTCTAGTCTACCAGACTAACACAGATACCTAGAATGAGGAAATGGTTTTGGAATTAATTGGGTATTGGGTAGAAGACTCTGGTGATGCTGTTGGCTGGTAGTTCAAGGCCAATGACTGCCCTGTGGGAGAAAGACGAAGCTGTCTGCTCCCATAAAGACTTACAGTCTCCGAAACCCTGCAAAGTCACTCACTGTGAGTTGAAACGGTCTCAGTGGCCGAAGGTCTGGTCTGGTCTAATTATAAAAACCTGAACCACCTTCAAGAATTGGTAGAATTATGATGTCAAAGGCATTCCTGATGCAGACTCAGCTGCAGGTGAGGAGAGCGATGGAGAAAGTCGCTGTCACCCTGGAGGGTACATATATCACCAGCAAGAGAACACTGCCGCAAAGGCGAATGTTAGTTGTGCTTCTGGTGAGAGTGTAAAGGGAAATGTGCACATGGGATTCGATCGCGGAGACTAAATGGTGCTTACTCTGCAGTGGCAGAGAACTTGTCTGAATCATGTTCACGTTTGGTGGAAGGTAGGATGGACTTTAAAGTGAGCTGTGCAGAGGGGAAGACATCAAGACATGGAAATCAGTATTAGACACACTAAGGACACCTGTTCTAGAATGTTCACCAGGGTTGTGGCGGCAAAATGTTCTGTTAAAGAAGTGAAGCTCGCGACGGATGGATCTGATCAACGACTAGTGCAGAAAGCCCTTCGGCGCAGACTCGGGGGCACACGGGAGATAACGGAGTCTGCTTTTTGGCATGGGCAGGAAGCAGGCCACAGGAGCTGCATCTCTCGTCCTCCAAGAAAAGCAAAGGGGCATCCCTGGCATGTCGGAAAGAGAGCAGAGCTGTTGGAAAGACACAGGAGGCAGGCCTGCTTCCGTTTCAGCGGGTGGGGCCGTCACCGTCTAGATTTCAGAGGAGGGTGTTCCAGCCAGCTCTGTGGCCGGGCTTCTGTGAAAGTACCCCCAAGGGGTTGGGTTGTTGCTCAAAGCGGGTGGGGGAGTCTGCTGGGGGCACGGCTGCGGGAGCTGGCACTCCGATTTATTAGGAAATGGGGCCGCCCAAAGCGAAGAGAACAGAGGTCTATCCCCATGGGCCTAGAAGGCAGAGATGAAATGGGGGGCTGAAGGGTTTCCACCCAGCATCCAGAGGGCATGGCCAGCACCCAGAGTCTGGAGGGCAGGGCCATTGCCTATAGTCTCAGGGAAGCAAGGGTCATTTTCAAACGTTGAGAGCTCATATAATTTATTCTGTTGGGTTTGGAACTTGCTTGGTGCCCGTTAGCCCTTCTTTCCAGCACGTTGAATCCGTTAAAATGGTTTCACATTTGCTGTTGTAAACAGGAGCTGCATTTGTGCTGCTTAGCAACCAGATCTGTTGCTAGGAGCAACACACAGTGAAAGCAGTGTTGTTGGGCGCCATCTTTGATCAGAGCACAGCTGTCTGTTCCCTACTCGGATCAAAATACCACGGGCAACCGATTTGGGTGCTCTGCCACATGGATGAGGTCCTGGAAGAGCGGCAGCGATTATGGCACCCTTCTGAACCCATTTGAAACCTTGCTCCCCTCCGTGTTTTCCCATTTGTCATGGGAATGCTTACCTCGCGCCTGTTCCACTATTGTACTTTGTAAATAGATACCTTGTATTCTAGATTTTACAGGCTTACAGATGAAGACTAATTTTGCCCTGGGATGAAATTTGCCTACAGCCTCACCTATATTTGATTTAGATGATTCTGCAGGTGTGATTTTGGATTTGCAGTTGACTTAAGACTTTTGGAATGCTACCCTGCAATGGGGTGGATGTGTTTTGCCTATAGTAAGGATATCATTTGGGGGATCCAAATGATGAGACATTATGGATTGAATTCTGACCCCAAGAAATATGTGTTTCAGACCCTAGCTGCTGTGCCTGTGGTTAGATTCCAATTTGGAAATAGATTGTCTTTGTTATGTTAATAAGACAGGATTAGAATGGGGTGTATTTCCATTCTAATGAGATACAAAAAGATTACACAAGCAGGCAGAGATAGGGTTAGACAGATGCAAGACATACGACGGGGCGATCTTGAAGGAACCAGGGAACATGATCAAGAGACCAGGACTCTTCTCCAGAGCTGGCACAGACAGAAGCTTCCCCTGGGGCCAGGGCTCTGATTTCAGACGTCCAGCCCCTCAACTGTGTGAAAAAAAATGTCTGTCTGTTACAGTCACCCACTGCATTTCTGTGACAGCAGCACCGATCACTAAGAAAGCCACCCATCAACACAATTCCATCAGTAGGCCCATCAAGGTCCACCTGTCCTCCAAGACCCAGCTCACAGCCAGTACACACCAGTCATTCAGCTGCCCAGGACTGCAACCTGAGGCTGAAAGGTTCATCCCCTCAGTGGGAAGGTTGACCTACCATTTCATCCTTTTTTATTTAAAGTCCTGATTTTAGTTCCTACTCCATAGGAATTGAGGAAGCATTAATTAACTTAATACACGTGACGTACCAAGAACAGTGTCTGGGACATGATAAGCCCTCCTGTGTTTATTTTTATTGTTGTGCGTCTTATTTTAGGAAATATTAGCAACTTTTCGCTTAGGCCAACTTGTCTTGGTTTCTGTTACAGCCAAGCAGAGATCTTGGTGTCATGAGTGGGATTTTAAGATGAAAATCCCTCAGGTGGCAGCTCCCCGGCCAAAAGGGAGAGATGATGGGCAGACAGAGGACGTGCAGGTTTGTTGAGTAAACTGTGTTCTCTTTATTTTGTGTGTGGGACTCCAATTGTGTGCCCATTAAGGGTGACACTTTAGATGCCAAACATCTAGACTCTAAATTTTAGAGGATCAAGTACAGGAAGAAGCGGAGGTCTCTGTGTGCCAGCGGCTCATTCAGTAAAGGAGTGGGTCAAGAACTCTTTCTACCCATTGTCAGTAGCTCAGGACCCCAAAAGCCAGACAGTTTTGTGTCTGGCTGGACTGGAGCAGCCAGATTCTATCCTTCGACCTATTTGTAGAAACAAATAGCTCCTTCAATGCTTTTGTAGAAAACTGTGGTTAAAATAGAGCCTGGCCTCTCAGCCATCCCAGTACCTCTGGATACTGAAGTACTGAGTTCCTCTGTGTGTCCACCTCTCCCCAGGACGCAGGAGGACCCCAGCCTCACCGTAGCAGGCTCGCCCATGTCCTGGGCCTGGACAGCTGCCCATCAGGTAGAGTCCCCTGCTCAGCGAGGAATCCAGAGGTGTGGGGCAGTCAACTCCCGGCAGCTCCCAGCTCACACCTGTGGACACTGGAAAGTAAACAGGGCAGCTCCTACAGCCAGGAACCCCCCCCACACACAAACACGCTCCTCCCCCTCCCCCCCACACACACACACACACACACACACACACACACACACACACACTGCCAGGGGTGCAGGGGAGAAGGCCCTTGGCAGAGGCACATGGCCAGGTGCAAATCCTGGTGCTGCCGAGACCACGCCCTGCATGCCTCCGTGTCTCTGCTGAGAACCCTTGTGTATGTCTGAGAACCCTGTGTGTCTGTGCCTGAGTGTGTGTGTGGGGGGGAGAGGGCTGTGAATGTGTACACACATATGGGAGACTGAGCCAAGAAGTGGCGTCTATGGACGGAGGGTCTCTCTCAGACCCCTTGTGGCAGGGAGGCTGCCTCTCTCGGGCCCTGAAGGTTCTGGCAGGGGAGGCCTGGCTCTGTTACCTATGGATCTTGGCACTGAAACAGAGAGTTCTGGGGGCCACACATTCCCTGCCCGGGAGCAGGAACAAGGCCATCGCCAAGGTTGGCCAGCTGCCCAGCCAGCCCCGGCCCTTTGCTGGCAAGGTCAGGCTCACAGGTCCATGGGCCTCTTCCCAGCAAAGGTGCAGGAAAGCCCACCGGTGTCTGGGGCTGGCATCCACCTCCCAGCTCTGCAGCAGAACCTCAGGGTGCCCAACCGTCCTGTGAGCTGGGCTCAGGCTCTCCGGGAATGGGTCCTGTCCCCATGGGCTGGGGGTGAGGGGGCGGTCCTGCCGGGCAGAGCAGTGACCGGTGGCCCCCCCCACGCCCCCTTCGCGGCCGGACACAGACTGCGCATGTGTCTTTACGAGGGGTTTATTTTTCCGGAACTCAAGTTGCTCACAGTTATTGACAAGAGAGTACACTGGGGGTTGGGGGTGGGGAGGCGGGGCTTGTCCGTTTGTCTGGTGCTGTCCGCGAGTGTCCGAGGTACAAAAGAGGAAGGCCAGCGGGCAGGTATTGCTTTCCGGCGGGGCGGGCGCCCGTTTGCGGGGGGCCCTCCCGCCTGCCCGGAGGGGCTCGCGCCGCTGCAGGCCCGGCCGCGCCTGGGTGGAGAGCCAGCCTGTGGTGGGGGGTCAGTGTAACAGAAGCATTAAAATCAATACAGGAGGGGTGGCGGGCGGGCAGCCTGCGAGGCAGGGCAGCGGGGCATGCGGTGAGGCCTTGGGGTCGCAGCCTGGCCTCCCCCCGCTGCGTCTGCCACCTGCCGAGGGGCGCCCATCGGCGACGCCCCAGGCCTCCGTATGTACAAGGGCAGACGCGCGCGGAGGGGCGCCACGCCCGCACTTCCTCTCGGGCTTTTTTTTTTAACTTTTAAAAATCATTTTAATTAAAAAAAAAACAAAACCCTGCGGCGCCCCCGGCTCCTGCTGCCCCTCCCCTCTGATCTTGGACACCAAACGGAACGTGTCCCCAAGCCGGTGGCGGTGCCACCCCCACCCGCCCGCCCGAGGGGCTGGGAAC
>NW_022103935.1:1196439-1205962 GCF_000313985.2 Echinops telfairi | reverse complement strand
AGGCAGGCCCTAGGGCGACGCAGCAGGAAGCTCGGGGAACCCAGGCCTCTAAGCTGACCTCCGAGGCAGGTGGCAAGACCTCCTGCCCTCACAGGTGAACACTGAAGGCCATGTCCGCCCAGCGGTGTGCCAGACACCCCTCTCTCCCTCCCCCTGGCCCTGAGCCTGGCATCAAGTGGACCCCCACCCGTCAAAGGGCATGGCTGCCAGAGGCCAGGCAGGAGTGGGGTCAGAGGTCAGCACGCACAGAGATGGCAGATGGGTGGCAAGCATGGAGGTGAGCAGGTGGGGCAGCAGGGGGTGACCGTGGTCCTAAGGCCCCCCGGGGGGGGGGCTCTGCTCACAGGGGTGCCAACAGGGGTCCCTTGGGCTCACTCCCGGGCTAGCCCAGAGTGCCATGGGCACAGTGAACAAAGACAGGACCCCTGGGGCACCAGTCCCCAGGGGACACAGCCAGTCCTCACACCCCGGGCCAGGGCCACAGGTAGGACCCCCGCCCCCCTGAGCTTGGAGGTCCTCTGGGGCCTATGCGCACATACACAGGCCTGCGTGGAGCCTGGCGGGTAGGCTGGGCAGGTGACAGGGCTGCCGGGGGGGAGTGGTGGGCTATGCCTGCATGTTGAGTGCGGGTGCAGGTGCGGGAAGAGAGCGTGGGGGGGGGTGTCTTACCACACTTGGAAAACCTCCCCGTCAGCATTTCCATACAGTGGGTGGTGTCTGGGCGCAGGCGGAGAGAGGAGGGCAGAGTGAGAGAACAGCTCCGAGGGCAGCCGGGGTCCGGCCGTCCACAGGACAAGGCCTGGCCCTGCTTCCCTTCTGGCCCTGGCTGTGGACGCAGGACACAGCGGGGCTGGCTCAGCCCTGTGATCGCCCTGGCCCTGGGAGGGCTCGCTGGGTGGACGTGTCTCCTCCCTCTTCAGCTCTCTCCTTCTCCTGGGGGCCCTCTGGGCCTCCCATCCCTGGGGGTGCTGCTGGGGCTGCTGGTATGGAGACCCCCAGATCTCTCTGGGGACTGTTGGAGTATAGGAGGGAGGGGCAAGAGAGGGCAAGGCCCTGGCTACAGGTTCCCCCCTGGAAGGAGGCTCAGGGCCAGTGAGGTACCCCCTGTTTTAGGGAGGACTGGAGAGTGGAGCCCTGTGGACAGGCCCTTAGCCACCTTGGGCACTTTGGGGCCTAGAGCTTGGGGCAAGGGCCCTTGCTGGCGGGTGGTTGGACGGACACCACATGGGGTAGGAATGAGAATGAGGCCTCCCAGCAGGTGCTAGGCCTCCCTGGGCAAGCCCTACCTAGCACAGTGCCCATGGTCTCTACAGCGCCCAGGGCAGCCACAGCTACCCTGTCCTGTGTGCTACCCCGGGACCCCGCCTACTCTGAGAAGTACAACACCTGAGCCCCCTGGACGTCTTTGACCACAGTGCATGTGTTTGAGCCCATCTGAACCCCCTGGAGTGAACCTGAGCCTCCCTCAAAGTACCTGAGTCTACCTGGATGCACCTAAGTATATCTGAGTGTATCTGGCCACACCTGAGTATACCTGAGTGTACCTGGCCACGTCTGAGTATATCTGAGTGTACCTGGCCATGTCTGAACCTACCCGAGTGAACCTTACCACATAGAAGCTTACCTAAGCCTGAGTCCCCCTGAGCCCACATAAGAGTACCTGAGTGTACCTGAATGAATCTTATCACACCTGAACCCACTTGAGCGTACTGGAGACCACTTGAATGTACCTGACTGCACCTGAATATACCTGAGCCCACCTGGCCATACCTGAGTATGCCTGGCCACACCTGTATATCCTTGAGCCCACTTGCATGTACCTGATCACACCTAAACAGACCTTATAACACCTCACCTCTGTGTACCTGAGCCCACCAAAGTACAGGGGCCGGGGTGTACCTGAGCCCACCTGAATGAACCTGAGATCACCTGTGTACTCCTGTTGTCTCCCGCCCCCCATTGTCAGCCTGCTCCCCAGAGAGAGGGCCCCACTCTGCCCACCAGTGGGGTGATGAGGGGCATGAGGTGGGGGGCAGGGTGAGCGACACACAAAACAGAATGTGGATGGCGGGCAGTCGAAATGGGGGCTCTGGCCCCGGACCCCATATGGCAGCACCTCAGGGTCCCGATAAGCCATCTCCTATGACCTGGGCAACAGCCACAGTGCCTGGGTGCCAGGTTTTGCCCCCAAACCCGCAGAATGTGGATAGAATGGAGCCTGTCCTCACCTGCCCAGCCCTCGGCAACCTACTGCATGCACACATGACCCTCCAACCTGACAGCCTGGTGTGCCTGCAAACACATGCGCACACGTGGACAGCCCTCCCCACCGGCCGGCCTCCAGGAGGCACGAGCCTGGGCTCACAGTCTGAGCCCCGTCCCTGCAGTGTCCACTGTGCCTGTCCGCGATGGGGCCCTGGCACCAGGAACAAGATGTAGAGGGCTGAGGGCAGCGCAATGTCAGCCCCCACACAGCCCCTGGGGTGCTAGGTGGGGGGCACCGGGGTGCCCTGCTCACCGGAGGCTTGCCCTCGCCACCTGGACAGGCTGCACTGTGGCCGCTCAGTGGCCAGCAGCTTGGGGCTCCGCCGGTGCGGGGCTTGTGCCCCTGCCCGCAGCCCCTCCCCACGCAGCGGCTAGGCCGGAACCTTACCTGCCAGCGTCAGAGGCTACTCTCGTAGCTGGTGGCCACCTTCTGGCCCTTAAGCACAGCGCCCCAGCTCAGTCCTGGCGCTGGCGGGGGCGTCTCTACAGTGGACAAGAGGCCCCTCTCAGTCCCAAGCAGCGGAGCCTCTCGGCCCCTGGGTGCAGCCAGAGGAGGGCCTGGGGCCGTTGGGGCAGGGGGGGGGCCTGCTCCCTGGGGGCCGGCGACCAGATCCTCATGCCCCCCCATCTGCGTCCCGCTGGCCACAGAGGTGCTGCGGCGCATCCGCTCACCTGACAACTGCTGGGCAGAGGGCTGGTCGTGCGTGCTGAGCAGCTGGGCCTGGATGGTCTCCACCACCCGCTTGAACCGCCGGCTGGGGCCTGCAGGCAGGCAGAGTATCGGTCACCAGGGCAGGGCCGCCTGGGCTTGCCTGCCCGCCCACTGGCCTGCACCTTCGGCTCACCGGACAAGAGTGTGAAGGTGACGGAGTAGATGCCGTTCTCTTTCTGCGCCTCGCCGCCCTCTGTGTAGGTCACGTCCACCTGAAACTTGACCGGCTTCTGGAACACGGCCGGGCCCCCTGTCGACTTGTATTCAGCCCGGAAGCTCGTCTGGGAGATGACGCTGTGGCTGAGGCTGGGGATCTGGGGGGACGTCAGGTGGGGTGAAGCAAGGCCCTGGCCACCACCATCCCCTCCCCCAGGTTTCACAGCCCCAGCCCCCAACAGCCGAGGGGAGCCCCGCCTGCTCCTCCTGCCACGGTGAAGGCTAAAGATGGAATGAAGACCTCAGACACAGCCAGGCCGGGCAGGGTCAGCGAGTGGTGGGCACTGAACCCGGAGGGCACTGGCCCTTCTCGCTTGGGGAGACCTGCTCAGGGAAGGGGTGTCCACGGTGTGTGTGGAGGGGGGCATCTTCAGCTTGCAATGATGTCTTGGAGCAGGAGGGTCAATGACACCGGGTGGGGGGGGTCCAGTGTAAGGTGATGGGGGAGGTGGCTGGGCTTGGCACAGGGGGCCACACAGGGATGGGGCAGGACAGGCTGCAAGGACAAGAGCCTGGCGAGTGGGCCTATGGGCGGGTGGCCTGGAGCCGAGCCTGCAGGAGGCCCTCAGAAAGGGTGATGGACCCAGGGTGGCAGCACTGGGCACCTTGCTCCCTGGGACAGTGTCCTCCATGCCAGCACCTTGGTCCTGGGCGTCAGGGCTGGCTTCGGGGGTCCAGGTGAAGACGCTGAGCCCCCTCGGCCTCCCACTCCCTCCCGAGTCTCTGAGCACCACCACACGGGCTGGCCGGCCCCTCACCGAGAGGAAGGCGTGGACAATGTCAGCCTTGATGGAGCTCAGCGGCTTGTCCCTGATGACCACAAAGATCTGCTCCTCCTTCTCCAGGTTGATGAAGTTCCCGAACCACGACTTCTTAGCCAGCCTGGGGGGCGGGAGGGTCAGTGCTCAGGCTCCAGGGCCCAGGCCCCGTGGCTCTGCCCCTCCTCCTGGGCACTCCCACAGCTGAGCCTGGCAGTGCCTGCTTAAGCTGCCCACAGGAGAGAGCAGGGTGGGGTTCCCAGCCCCTCTCCACTGAGGCGGCTGTTTGAGAAGCAGCAGAGAGGGGGGACGGACAGCTGTGACATCCTGAGAAACGTGCCTCTCCACTCCTCCCCAGGTCCTTGCAGGGACAGATGGCTGAGTGTCAGAGGGCAGAGCCTTGGCAGTCAGTGGGCACATAGTGACTGGGTCTGGACCCCTGCCCCGGAAAGTTATGGCCGCCTTCCCCCACCAAGACAACCTGCAGGCCAAGCCAAAGCCTGCTTGGGGCCTCCAGACCAAGCACTATACCCAGTGTTCCCAGCTGGCCCCCTGCCTGGGCCAGCCTCACCTCCTGGAGTGACCTGCATCTCCTGGCCCAGCAGAGCACTGTCTATGCATCTGAGGCTGAAGCTTCTGGACAAGAGCCCCTCCCACTGACCTTGGACCCTCCATGCAGCCCCACTGCGGACTTCAGGGCACTGCTGGCCTTGGCGCCCTGCCCAGGCCTGGGGCAGCCCCAGCAGAGGCCCCAGAGTGGGGGGTATGCTCCAGGGATGCCCTGGTCCTGGCCTGGGATTCCTGTCCTGTGGGGGGGTCACAGCTCATGGCCACCCCATAGATGTGGTCAGGGTGTCGCTCCTCATGACTGGTGACCAAAGCTGGTGGCTTCTGGCCAGCCGGCAGACTATCCAAACAGCACCTGGTCTTCTGAACTCGGACTGGTGCGCAGTTCACTGCCGGTCATTATGCAGATGGATTCTTGGACTGTGGTTTGGTGAAGGTGGGACTCCGGCCCCGGCCCCGGCCCATGGCATTGAGACACAGTTGTCTAGCACTGACGCCAGCACACTGGACCCTGATACAGACACACCGGCCATCGGTAGTGCTGCCCTGTTGTCCTCATAGCAGGGAATCTGTGTGACTGGGAGCCTCAGTCCTTTCCCCGGAAGCTCGGGGTGGACGCAGGGTCGAGCCCCACTGGCCTATGCGCCCTCATGGTGGGAAGACAGGAGGAGGTGGCCACCGAGGTCACATCCGCCCTGGTGCCACAGGCAGACACCCGTACGTCCTGGCTGGGACGTCCTTGCTCCCTGTCCACCTCCGTTCACCTGGGCTGTTCCTGTCCTGCGGCAGTCTTCTGACCATGCCTGGACTGCCATCATGTGTGTGTTGTGAGGGGACAGAGTGTAGGGGGGCATCCTCCACTTGCTCCTGGGATCCTGGCCACAGACAGGGTCCCCCGATCCACCCCCACCTCTAGATCCTGCCAGCTTCCAGCCCCCTTGTCCGACCTGCCGCCCCACCCCCCCTAGCCCACACAGGTGACAGGCAGCTGTGGACAGATGCAGGGCAGCTGGATGCTTTCAGGAGCCAAAGGGCACCCGCCTCGACTCCCTGAAGGAGGAAGAAGATGGTCAGTCGATGAGAGGTGCTTCTAATCTGGGGCCCTGTGGAGGGGCCTCAGCTGGCAGGCCCTTGGGGAGCAGTCACAGGGCCCTTGGTGGGCAAGGCCTTACTGAGAGGAGTGGGCCTCCTCCATCACAGGCTGGCTTGGTTTGCTTTTAGAATATTCTGGAAAAGAGAACAGCGGCAGATCGAAACTCAAGGGCCCAGAGGGTTAGTGCTGGCCTGTGAGCTGGAGGGTTGGCAGTTCAGGCCCACCAGCTGCTCTGTCGGGGAGTGAGCGGGTGGTCGGCTTGTGTGACATCCACAGGCGCCCTCTGAGGCACCTCTACGCTGTCCCACAGGTCCCCATGGGGCCAGACTTGACCTGTGGCACCCTGCAGCGTCAGAGCAGGACCAAGGCAGTGCTGTGTCCTACAGGGCAAGCAGGAGGACCCGACCGGCCGGGTTCCCAGCCATCGGCTCTCAGGTGCAGTCATCCGCCGTGTGCTGCTGAACGGGTTTAGGGGAGCTTCCAGACTATGACAGTCTAGGAATAAAGGCCTGGCCGTCGACCCCCGGGAAGCAGCCAGTGAAAACCCATTGGGTCACCATGGTCCGATCCCACTGCTCTGTGCTGTGCACGGGCTGCCACGTCCACCAGGGCATCTGAGCAGCCACTCAACAAGAGTCGGTGGGCACCACGGTCCCCAGAAAGATGCCCCCCAGCCTCCCTCTGGTCCGCAGCGGCCATCTAAGGTGAGTCTGTCGGCCTCTCCCCCTTGCAGAGCAAAGAGGATCAGGAAAACTAAAGACCCAAGGAATCACTGGATGACTAATGGACTGCGAGAACATCACCGGCCACTACCCTGAGATCAGAAGAACCCAGATGGTGCCCAGTGATTGCTTTGAAGAACGAGGTCAAGTGGACCGAGCAGGAGAAACGGTGGAACAAAACTCAACATGCTAAAAACAGACCAGATGACTGGGTGCACGGAGACGGACGGAGCCCCTAACACACTGGCCCTTTGTCGCCTTGCAGCCCTGGAATTGAACTCACCACCGCGACTCACAGATGAACAACCACTAGTAGAGGTACCACTCCTTAGAGCCATCAGCCCCTCTAAACCGAAAGGGCAACACTGACCCAAGGACAAAGGTCAGAGGGCAGATGGCAACAGGAAGCACAGGGATGCAGCGGGGGATGAGGGACGTCCCCAGAGGGAACGACAGTGGACGAGATGTATCCACTGCTGAAGGCGGCAACGGCCTCCTCAGGAAACCTTCCCCGGATCGATGCACAGGGAAAAGAGAGGGGAGGGTGATACCAGCTTGTGGACGGCAGGACTCGAGGCCAGATGATGCCAACCCTCCCCTGAGGCATGGACAGTGCCTGGCCTGGGCAGGCACTCCAGCAGGGAGGGGCCGGGTCCAAGTCTCAGGCTGCCTTGCTGGGGGCTGTGTGGACCTAGCGGCTCCGCCTGGCACCTCACGTCGAGCTCATGACTAGATCCACACCTTCATCTAAAGAGCTGTCTTTGGGCATCTGCTGCCCCTGCCCGCAGTCCCAGCTGCCATGGTGGGCGGCGGTCTCAATGCACGCCTGCTGCCATCCCTGCCCCTCCACCCGTGCCGGCTGCACCTTGCTCCTCCCACTGGCCATCACGATGCACCGCGGGGTCCCTCTTCTGATGGCTGAGTGGACAGGCCACCTTGTGTCCGTCCAGCCCTCGGGTGTGTCCACTCCTGGCTCGTCCTTCTTGCTCTCCCAGCACTGTCTTTGGGGCCCCCACCTGTGGCCCCCTGGACCACACTGTCCTCTCCAGGAAGCTGGAGAGGCCTCTGTGGGCAGGCAGGGCGAGGTCTCCCCAAGGTGGGCCTCTGACCAGGTGAGAGCGTCCTGCGGGGACGAGCGCTCCGGGCCACGGCAGGACCGGGTGCAGGGCCCAGGGGCCTGTGTGAGCACCGAGCAGCCACCCGTTTCATCCTGTCTTCCGTCCCTCCTTCGAAGCATCTGGGAGCACTGTGCGCTCGCCCCTCCGAGTTCCTGCTGTGTGTGTCCTCCCCTGCGCTGGCCCCGCCGGGGAGCTGCCTGAGTGGGGCTCGCAGAGCCCTGGGCAGGGGTCCAGGCTGCTGGTTCTGGGTCTGTGCCGAAACTCTGTGCCGGGACTGGACTTCCTGGCCGGTCCCATGTTGGTGTGCCCACGGGGGCTTCCTGGGTATCCGTTGTCCATGCTGGGTCCCTGGGTGTCCATTATCTGTGCCAGGTTCCATGGGCGTCCATGTGTTCTTATCAGGTCTCCTGGGCATCTGTCTGTTCTGGGGCTCCTGGGTGAGGGGCTCCTGGGTGTAAGTCCATGTGTCTATGGCAGGTCCCTGGGCATCTTTGTGGCTGTACCAAGGCCCCAGACAACCATGTGGCTGTGCCAGGTATCCTGAGTGTCCATGTGTATGTCCTGGGTCCCTGGGCATCTGTGTGTCCATGCAGGACCCCTGGGTGTCCATGTGTCTATATCAGGGGTTCCTTGATATTCGTGCATCTGTGCCTGGTCCTCTGGGGGTCTGTTGTCCATGCCTGGTCTCCTTAGCCAGTTGTCCATGCCTGGTCCCCTGGGCATCTGTATTGGGTCCCTGAGTATCCATGTGTCTTTGTCAGGGGTCCCCGAGGGTCTGTGTGTCCATGCTGGGTCTCTTGGAGGCTCCTGGCCACACGGCCTACTGGGGGGCAGAGGGCTCAAGAGCCTCTTGCCAACTCCAAGAACTCAGATAATCAGGCCGCTTCTTGTGCTTGGCAAGCCCCTCCAGGACCCGGAAGCCGGCAGAGAAGGCGGCCGCTGGGTGCCCAGTGTGTCTGGACAGTGCCATCCACCCCATGGCTATGTGTGTCCCAGAAAAGAGCCACTGGGTCAGCACAGGGCCCTGGCTGGGTGAGGAGCCCCCATATCACCCACTCTCCCACCCCCCTCCCCTGGCACCTCCCCTCAACCACCCTCAGCCCTACTCAGGAGCCTGGCAGGACCCCGGCTAGTGCTGGTTGCTAGGCTGGGTCCCCTCCTAACCCCGTGGTGTGAGGACTGGTCTGTGGATGGGGACAGAGAGGGCACCAGGGGGCAGGCAGGGGCCTTCCAGGAGGCACTGCTACCCCCATTCAGGCCCAGGGGCATGTGTCCAGCCCAGCACAGGGAGCTCTCCCTAGCCCCACCCCAGCCCCGCCCTGGCCACTTACTCTGGGGAAGACTCCGGGGTCAGGTTGGACATCTCCTCTGGGGTAGGGACTGCACGCGGCCGGCAGGGAGAGAAGAGCGGTGACCACCAGCCAGCTGGGGAAGCTGACCCCACACCATGCCGCCCCTCCCTCAGGCCAGCCCAGGACCCAGCCCTGAAGGCAGGAGGCCAGCCCAGGAACTATCCATTCCCCGGTGCTGAAGATCCCGCCCTCCTGCTCTGGATACCAGCTCCTGCATCCGGACATGCTGTAGCGCCCAGCCCATAGGCCCCCTGACCCTGGACCTTCCCGGCTGCCCTCATCCACCCTTGCCCCTGGGGTTTCGGTAGGGAATGGCCTGGGCAGAAAGTAGCCGCAAAGGGGCTGCAGTGCCCCGCCGCGCCCCGGGGACCAGCTCTGCTGTGTGCCCCCAGGCGGTGGTGATCGAGGGTGTGGACCCTCCCCAGACCCCCACCTTGCAATTTCCGGCGGTGGAAGCGGGGCGAGCCCAGGAAACTGTTCTTGATGGAGTTCAGCCGCGTCCTCCAGGGCACGCCCCCGACGCTGGGGCTGGACGGCGGAGTGGGGGTGGGCGTGCCCGCCGGGCTCTCCTTTGGCGTGTGGACTGGCGTCCCCTTGGGAGTGGGGAGGGGACTGCCCCTCGGAGAGGGGTGAGGGGTCACCTGTATGGCAGGGACAGATTGGGTGTTTGCGTCGGTCCCGGGCTGCGGGGGCCTGGCGGGGGCCGGCGGGCCCGGGGGC
>NW_022103935.1:1187150-1196097 GCF_000313985.2 Echinops telfairi | reverse complement strand
TGGGGGGGAGGGGGAGCGGGATGGCGAGCACCAGGAAGGGGACGTGAGGTCCCCGAGCAAGCAGCCCGCGTGCGCGCGCGACGCACATGCCCGTGCACCCGCATGCACGCACCGAGCCCACCCCCAGAGTCGAGCACAGGGACGGGAGGCAGGCAGGTGGGGCAGGCGGGAGTGCGACAAAAGAGAACACGACACACGAGAAAACACACAAAACAAAGAAACGTGCAGTTAGCAGCAATCCACAGGCGCTCAGCAGCAGCAGCCAGCGGGGCCCAGCGGCGCAAGAGGCCGGATCGGCCAGGGCAGGGGTGCAGCCCTGGCAGCGAGGAGGGGCGCAGGGCTCGGCCAGGGATGCCCGAGGGGTAGGAACACGCGGAGTGGGGGGTCCCTTCCCACCTCCCTCCCACAGCGCTGAGGGGGCCTGGAGGGCGGGGTCACTCACCCTGGGACTGCTGAGCGGACTTGTGGAGAGGCCTGAGGACGCACCGCTGATGGACCGCGACCTGGGGGGAAAGGTGGAAGGGCTCGTCAGGGAGGCACACGCAGAACTGTGCCCCATCTCCTCTCCCAAGGCCGGTCAGCACTGCTCATGCCCAGCCACATCCCCATCTCCGGAGCTGTCAGCGCCTCTGTGCTGCACCGCTGGCTCACCGGCTGCCTCCCTTGGACTTGAGGCCCCAGAATGGACTCCAGTTCCCTGGGTTCTGGGCTGTGTCCAGCCCAGGCAGGCTGGGTGCTTTCTGCCCACAGCTGCTCCTGTGAGCTCTGAGCCTGAGCCTGGCCGGATTGAGCCCTCACAGTCGGTGCCTGGCACATCCACAGTGCCCCATGTCCACAGTGCCCCACCCCTGCCAGAAGCTTCCACAGACAGCTGTTTAAGTCCGCCCCCAAGAGCCTATGCTGAACCTGGGCAAGCTGGTGGGCACAGGCAGGACAGTGGACCAGGCTCAGCTCCCTCCATCTTGAGACCAGCAGAGCACCTGTCCCCCACCCACCCTTCTGTGCCAGTCCCCATGGTCCTGAGAGGATGCAGGAGAGGCAGGCGCAGGTGTGGAGACCAAGGCCCAAGTAGGTGCGTGGCCCCCACCGCACAACTACCCGAGTGAAGCTGGCTTCCAAATCCATGTTGGGCCCCCTGGTGATGATGACCACCATCCCCGCCAGCCCACACACCGGTCAAGGGAGGTGACCATGACCCTGTTTCCCCTGCTAGCCTGGCTAGGGCCCCCAGGCTTCCCATAGCCAGGCTGCTCCCAGAGTGGTCCGGGGTCTGCCCTCTGGCTCCCAGGCACCCCAACCCCGAGCCTGTAGCCTGTGATGCACCCACCCCCACGGCCAGGAAGCAGAGAAGAGGAATAGCAGAGGAATGGGGGCATGTCCACTCTGTGGGGGTCAGTGGTGGAGCAGAGGGAGTTTGGCAGCACCCATGCCCAGGTGAGGCCCTCAGGCCCCCCTCCCCCACTCAGTAGAGCTGCCCAGTCACAGCAGCATAACCTCAGGGCCCCAGCCATGCCTCCAAGGGCACTCCACCATGGCAAGAAACAGGGGCGGGGCAGAGGGCGGGATAGGGGGGTTCTCGGGCAGGGACAGTCATGGAGGCCTGCAGTCCCCCTGTGGGAGCTGTCCCGGGGAGGAAGGGGGTGCGCAGGAAGGCTGGTGAGGCAGGGAGGGGCCCAGGCCTGGCCTGCCAGGGGCGGTGGGCAGGGTGTGTACCTGTCTTCTGTGCTGAGTTGGGGGTGGGCCTCAGCGATATCCAGGCTTTTACTGAACACTGCCTTACTACAGCAGGAACAAAGCGAGAGAACAGAGTTACAAGCCGCAGCTCTGCCGGGACCACCAAGCAGCACAAGGCTGGGGGCGGCGGGGGGTTGTGGGGGGGGGCAGAGGCAGATACTGCTGGGCATAACCCCTTGTCTGACAAATATGGGCGGGATAAGCAGACCACCAGCCCCAGGGTCCCTCCCAGCCCTGCAGGTGGCCCAATGGCCGTTGTAGACAAGCTGGGGCTGCAGGCGACCAGGCTGGGATGGGGGGTTTCCTGTCCCCCACCTGCCTGGGACAGGGGGTGCACTCGGCTGACTGCTGGGATCTACTGGGGGCTGCCGGCCACTGCACAGTGGGCCTGGGTTGCCTAGGGGCCCATGGGCAGGGTGCATCCAGGACAGGTATGAGGCAGAGTGGGCCTGCAGGGCCTCCTCCCACCCCCTCAAGCTCCAGAAGCCAAGGGCGGCTCAGTCAGGGCCTGGTCCCATGGGAAAAGTGGGGAGCGAGCCCAGGGGGCCCAATGTCCTGTGATTCCCAGAAAATTCCCAGGAGCAAGTCTGACCTCACTCGTAGCATGGGGGCAGGGTGGGGGGCAGGGGGTTCTGGGTCAGGACCTCATGCCTGGCTCCCATGTCCCTCATGGACTGAAGCCCCACCCAGGAAGCTGTGAGTGGACACCCTGCCTGGTCCCGTAGCCGGGCCATCACTCCTGCAGCACTTTGTATCTGGCCTGGAGCTGGGGTGGGGCTTCTGCTCCTCATCCCCAGGGGCCCAGGCAGAACAGGACTGGTTAGTCAGCCCAGTCAGTCAGGCTCAGCTTGCTCACCCAGTTCATCCGGCCACCAGGCCCAGCCCATCCAACTCTACTCTCGCAGCTCAGTCCAGCCCCGCCCAGCTCTGTGCAGCTCAGCTCAGCCCCGCCCCCACCCAGCTCAGCCCAGCCCAGCCCACTTAGTCATGCCTAGTTCAGCCCAGCTCAGCCCTGCCCTCCCAGGCCAGCCAGGTCCACCCAACTAAGCCCAGATCAACCCAGTGCTCATGCCGAATGGCCCAGCCCAGTCCAGTCCTGTTGTGTCCAGCCCAGCTCAACCCAGGCCAACAAAGCCAAGACAGCCCAATTCATCCCCACCCTGCCCGGTCAGCCCAGGGCAGTTAAGCCTGAGGCCAAGCCACCCTGCGCAGCCCCACCCAGCCTGGCCTCTCTGCACCAGCCTCAGCCCAGACCCTGAGCCAGTGGGGTCCAGCCCAGCCTTCAGCAGGCCTGGCCTTGAGCAGTGCTTCTCGGAGGGCACACGTACCTCTGGCCGTGCTGGGCCATCTCGATGGCCCTTCTGGCGGGCACGGGGGAGCCACCGTCGGTCACGCTGAGCACTTCCATAGACTTTCGCTCTGGCCGCCGCTTGCCGTGCCTGTTCAGCATGGGCGAGTCCACGCGCTTCCTGGGGGGGTCTGCACACAGGGGGGAGGGGTCAGGCTCAGCTGGGCTCCTGGTGCGGGGGTGGCCACCGGGCTGCCCCTGGGCCTCGTACCTATCTCATTCCTGGGGGGCAGGTCCTCATCCTCATGGCTTGGGTACCGCTCCTTCCGGTCCAACAGGAGGAAGTAGATCATTTTCTCCTGGTTCTCCCTGGGGTGGGGGTGGGGTAGGTGACAGGGGGTCCACTCTGGGGTCACATGTCAGTTCCTGCCCCCTCAGCCCCCTCAGCCTCTCCCTTCGGACTCTGGGGCCTGTATTGGAGAGGGCAGCATGGGCCACCTGCAGACATTTCCCAATCTGGTCCCTGGATCCCCACCCTGGCTGGTCCATGGACCTAATACTTGTACAGCAGGCCCCGCCCCTTCCTGGCCCTGCCCTTGGCAGACTCCGCAGACACCAAGCCCCGCCCCTCCTTGGGCCCCGCCCTCAGATGTACGCAGACATCAGACCCACCTTCGGACATACTCCCGCAGACAGCAGACCCTGCCTTTGAATGCCTCCTCCCCAGACCCATCCTGAGGGGTACTCAGACATCAGGCCCTGCCCTCGGACATATTCCACAGACAGCAAGTTCCAGCCCAGCCCTTAACCGCAACTCTAAGGCCTGCCCGCTACTGTCAGCCACGCCTTCTCCCTGGCCCCACCCCCTCCACCACAGGCCCCGCCCCGACGTACTCCTCCGACAGCAGGTCCTGCAGTAGCTTGTTGCGGTCCCTGAAGCAGCCCAGCGAGTGCATACTGTCCAGTACGTCCGGGTCCAGATCCTCCAGGCTGGGCAGCGAGCGGATCTGTACCTTTCGGGGGACGGGCTGCTCTGGCTCCGGCTCGTTCTTGCCCCCTCTGTGGATGACACGGCGCCGCCAAGGTTACTGCCTCTGGGGGGGCGGCCCAGCACTCCTCCACCCCCACCCTGAGTAGGCTGAAAAGGGTGCGAGGTCCGGCCCTGGGCTGGGACCTGGGGTCCTGCCGCTCTCCCTGTGCCCGGGCCCTGCACGCCTCCTGCGTCCTGCCCGCACCCGCGGAGGCCAGCGAGGGCCCTGGCAGCCCGGTCAGCAGGACCTGCCCTGGGCCAGTGCCCTCCCCCCTTCCTAGCGGTCCTCTGGCCACAGCAACAGGCAAAGCAGGCGATTAGTGGGTGAAAAGCTACTTACATATACCATATGTGTTTCTGAATGTGCTCTAGCTACAAGGAAAGAGAAACAGGGAGTTAGTATGGAGGGAGGAGGAGGGGGAGGGGAGCCCGAATTAGGGGGAGCGAGGGGGTCGGGAGAGGGGAGTAGGAAGTGGGGGGCGGGGCGGGGGAGGAAGGGTAGGGGAAAGTGGGCAGGGAGGAGGTTGAGAGGAAGGCAGGTAAGGGGGAAGGGCTGGAGGGGAGAGAGGAGGCAGGAGGGGGTTGGGAAGAAGGTGAGGAGGAAGGTGTCTCATGGGGGAGAGGTTGCTCCCAGAGACTCCAGGCCAGTAGCCCTGCCCCCTAGTGGGGAGGAAAGCTAACCTTGACAGAGGCCAGGGGTAGGGGTGGGGGTGGGGCTCCAGGCAGAGCAGGGGCCAGCAAGGAGGGGGAAGAGCTGGGCTGCCAGGATCCCCCCTGACGCTGGGCAGCCCTGGAGTGGGGACGCCTGGAGGGAGGAGGGAGGGTGGGGGGGGGGCGGCCAAGAGGGCCTGGTCCACCTGTGTGCAGGGCGGGGCTGGGGTGCAGGTGCGAGCAGGAGGCCCGGAGGGCAGCCCCAGCCACAGAGGTCAATCTCTTCCCAGAGCAGGGGCCAGGGAGCTCCCATCCTAAAAAAGGCCGGCCCATGGCAGTCCCTACCCTGGGAAGAGCCGTCTGGGTCCAGCCCGGCTTAGGAGTAGCCCAGGGACAAGCTCGGTGGCTTCCCTCGGACCCTCTTGACCCCACGGCGTCTGGGTGCCTGCAGCAGCCCGCCTCACTGCCCCAGGCCATGGAAGGTGCCAGCCACCTGTGCCTTCACGGCCTCCTTTGGGCCAGTGACAGACATGGGTCCGTCACCCGCCTGTGCACACACAAAGGGCACCCACATACCTCTACATCTAGGTGCACACACCGTGACCCCCCTGGTTCCACAGGCCCTGGCCTGCTCCTCATGTGGGCACTCATCACATGTACCCATGTGCACACACAGCTGTGCTTACAGGTGCATACTCAACACAGGCACAGGCCTGCTGCCCTGCCACTCACCTGTCCCCGCACGCATTTACCTGTGTGCATCTACACATGCACACATACACCTATGCACATACGTCCCTTTGCACGCACACACCTGTGCATACAGATGCACACATCCCAAGCCCAGTTCCACAGCTCAGGCCTTCGCCCAGCGCCCCGCCTCTGCTAGCAGAGGTCTTTCTCTGGAGACAGGTGGTGCCCCCCGGTGGGAGCCCTGGGGAAGCTGCGGACTGAGCCAAGGGCGGGTCTCAACCCCAGCACGCACCGTGAGGCGCCGAGCGGCATCCACCTCGATCATGCCCCGGAGCAGGCTCTGGCAGTCGGGCGGGATGAAGTGGGGCATGTGGAAGACGCCTCGTTTCACCTTCTCCAGCAACTGCCGCAAGTTGTCGTCATCAAAGGGCAATGCCCCCTGCAGCGGCGCGGGGTGGTTAGCATGGCTGGCTATCGGCCAGCACCGCGGACAGCTCCGCGCGGGCTGGGTGGGCGTAGGTAGCTGGGCCAGGGCGCAGGAGTGGGGTTGGGCATCGGGGCGGGGGCGGGGGGGAAGGGGCGCAGGGGCCTCACCACGAGCAGGGCGAACAGGATCACACCGCAGCTCCACACGTCTGCTTTCCGGCCATCGTACTTCTCGCCCTGGGGATGGTAAGGCCTGGGTCGTTGGCTGGGGCGCACGGCTGGCCCAAGGAGGGTGAAGAGGCTCAGGGGGCGGATCAGGCGGGAGCTGGGCCCCTGGGTGCCCACCCTGGGTGCGGGAAGGCCCTCTTGGGCAGGGCAGAGGTGCGGCCCAGGCTACTTACCCGGATCACCTCGGGGCAGGCGTAGTGGGGGGACCTGAAGGGAATACACCTGTTAGGAGGCGGGCACTGCCCTCCAGCAGCCCCTAGACTCAACCCCGGGCCCACCCCTCACGACCCCTGCTGGAGACTGAAGAGATCCACGGGGCTTCTCCGTAGCACTGTACAGCCCCCTCCAGCCCCCCAGCTTGCCCGGGACCCCGTGGATGCGTCAGGTTGCACATACGCCGAGGCTGGGCCCTGTGGCCACGAGCAAGAGAAGGCTGCCGGGACACTTCAGAGTCGCTGGGCCCAGCTCGCCCACCCCGCGGCCCCTGGGATTGCTCCTTGGAGGAGATGAACAGGTGGCCTGCACAGCCTCATTAGGGCAGTCCTGGCCACTAACTCCATGGCACAGAGGTGGGGTCTGTACAGAGGGTGGGGCTTTGCTAAGGGAGGGGCCTGGACGGAGGGGGAGGGGCCTGTGGGGAAGGGAGCCAGCGGCAAGAGGAAGGGCCTGCACAGAGGTGGGGGGATAAGCCCGCTTTCACGCCCAGACAGAACAAGTAATCGCCTGGCCAGGGCAGCCTGTAGTAATGGGGCATGGCCCAAGGACTTCTGGGCGTCTGCGGGTCCATTCCCTCTGACCCCCGTATCCCCTTGCAGAGCCCAGACTGTGAGCTGGGGAAGGAAAACGGGCGCCAGGCCCCTCCCCAGACAGGGGGTGAGGCGGGCTCCAAGGTGGCTTCGGTGGACAGGAGCCTCACGGCAGCCCTCTCGTGGGTCCAGGCGTCCCCGAGGGCCGGGGTGCAGCACCCGAGGCGGCCAGTAGGGGGCGCGCGGCGGCCGTGGGAGGCTGCGGGGTCCGGCGGGCGGGCTAGGCAGGTGCGCAGCAGCCAGCAGCGGCCGAGCGGGGGCTGAGCGAAGGGCGGTGCGCCCACTTACCCGCAGCTGGTCTCCAGCAGGCTGTCGCCAACCTGCAGCGACGCCATGCCGAAGTCGGCGATGCGGATGTTGTTCTTCTCATCCAGGAGAAGGTTTTCTGGTTTCAGGTCTCTGTGACTGGGGTGGAAGGAGGGTTGAGGCTACGTGGTGGAGGGGGACACGTCCACTTCTCCCCTCTGGAGCCCGCGCGCCGCGGAGATGCCCCGTGGCCATAGGGCTCTGGGCTCAAAGCTCATCTCTCAGGGTCTTTGGGCTAGTCCCCTGGCCCCCAAGCCCCCAGCCCCATCTCCATCTGCTTCCCCTCCCCCAATTCCAACAGACACAGCCAAGGGGCCAATGGCAGCCTAGCTTGGTGATGTCACAGCCAGCCAATCAGAAGTCATCTGCCGGTCGTCTGCAAGCTGGTCTTTGGGAAGAAAGGGGCGCGGGGGTCCTGCCTCCAGGCTTCACTGGCACCTCAGGCTGCCCAGCCTGGCCTGCTCCAAGCTCCACCGTGCCCCACCCAATCTGCCCAGGGCATTCGCTGAACACCTGACTTGTTTCAAGAGAGAGCTGAGGCCCCCAGACACTGGAGGAGGGGAGTCCTTGGACTTGCCCCCTAGAAAATGGGAAGAGGGACTCCTGCAGCCTTGGGTGGGCACCTGGCAGAAACCTTCCTGATGTCTCTCCGCACCCCAAGGATCAGGAGGGGGGGCACTACTCCAGGAAGGCTAGAGGGAGGGAGTGGGTGGGGGGCAGGTGGGGGAATATCGGGGAGGAAGGGGGAAGTGTTGGAGAGGGGGTGTGGTACTTTAGGGGGGATGGAGGGCTCTGGAAGGGGCATCTCATAAGTTGGGGTGCACCCAAGAGGAGGAGGTGCCTGGCAGGGAAAGGGGGTACCTGCGGGGGTACAGCAAGTTGAGTGGGCAGGGGCTGGGGCACAAGAGTCTCGCACCATATGGAGTGGCTGTGGCAGAAGTCCAGCGCAGAGATGATCTGCCGGAAGAACTTGCGAGCCTCTTTGGGGGTCAGCCTCCCCTTCTTCACCAGGTAGTCGAAGAGCTCCCCCCCAGACACGTGTTCTAGAACCAGGTATCTGCAAGGGACATTGGGGGATGTTGGGCTGACGCACATGGGAACCCAGCCCGTTCCAGGGGGCCACCACCCCTGGCCAGCACTGTGCTGGCCAGAAGCTGCAGCCACCACTCATGGGCACCCCACACACACACATCATCCACCATTCAGTGCAAGGAACCCCACCAGCATGACCCCCAGCCCTCAAAGCCACTGCCATCCTAGCTCCCCGGAGCCTGAGAGCCAGCTCTCTGGTCAGGCCCCCTCTGGCCCTCGGTCTGGACTGGGAGGAAGGACAGGGCAGCTGGCAGAGGACCCTTCTGTGTGCCCGGGACCCAGGAGCAAGGGGCAGCAAGCCATGGGGTGCAAATGTCAGGTCCTGTCTGCTGCTGGAGAAAGGGATTGCCAGCCCCACCCCCTTTCACCCCCAGGCTCAGCTCTGGGGCGCCAGTGGAATCCAACAAGCTTTCAGCCCATGGAAGTGGGCGGGGGGCGCTCCAGCAGGGCAGAGCTCCAGGCACGGGGCTTGGGATGGGGTTAGTCCTTGAGTCTATCTGCTTGGGAGGGAAGAGGCTGGGGTGCCTGGCCCAGCAGGTGCAAGGAGATCAGGTTTCTTGGGAGGGGTCTCTAAGGGGACGGCCCATGGCGCTGGGTTCTAGGTCCAGCGTCTGTCCTGCTCAGCACCCACCAGGATCGCCTAGAGCTCCCACATCCTCCACTTCCCAGTTGCTGACCAGGGGCTAGCATGCA
>NW_022103935.1:1179645-1187050 GCF_000313985.2 Echinops telfairi | reverse complement strand
CCCCCCACAAGGCCCGAGAACCCTGCCCACAGAGCAGGCACTCAACCAGTATCAGCCGCGGATGCCCAGCAGGGTGGGCAGCTCAGCCTGTGGCCGAAGCCTCAAGGACGCTAAGACCCGGTGACCCTAAGGCCCAAGGAGCAAAGGGTTCTAAGAATCAAGAATTCTAAGTCCCTAGGGCCCAAGACACTAAGACCCTAAGACCCAAGGACCCAATGCAAAAGCCCAGGACCCCCAGACCCAAGGACCTCAGAAGTCAGGACTCAGGACCCAAGGTGTCAGGAGTGCCAGCAGGCCTGGTTTCCCGCTGAGTGGGGGGCAGGGACATGACAACGCCTGGGAGGCCTTCCCAGGGTAGTGCCCTCTGTCCCCATGAAGCCCCACCCCTGAGGACCAGGGTTTGATGACACCACACACATGGTGGGGGCAGAGCTGGGTCCATCCCTGCTTCATGGTCCTGTCCCCCAGCCCCAGGACAGTGAGGAATCAAGCTACTGGCAGGCCACACACAGAGCAATGGGCGAGGCTGGGGTCCCAACAATGCCTGCTGACCCCTGTTCCTGCCTGGAGGCGGGGGCAGCATGTCCTCCTGGCCTCTGCCAGCTCAGCCACCCAGGGTGAGAAGCAGAGTTATTGTCAGTGGGGAGGGCAGGTGTGCAGGGCCCTCGAGGGAGGTGGGGGACCCAAGGCCTCAGGGGGGACAGACAGGGCAGGGGACCAAGAATCCATGGGAGAGAAAAGGGCCCATGAACTTCCCAGAGGAGCTCTTGGCAAGGTGGGCTTTGGGGGATGGGGGTGCCCAGGTGGCCACTTCTTCCCCTTGACCAGGCAGCGGTGGGAAGGAGCCCCCAGCCCACTCCTCCAGAAGCCCTGCCGCCCACCTGCTGACTGCTCAGAGAGGACCCCGCTCCCCAGCCATACTCCCAGCAGGGTCTGGGACCCAGGCCCTGCCAGCACCCATCTGCGCCTCCCTCCCTCCCTCCCCAGCTCTCCACACCCAGCAATACCTACAAATATTTTTTGTTTTCATAGACATCGTGCAGCTTGAGGACATGCGGGTGCTCGATCAGCTTCAGGATGGCGATCTCCCGCTCCACCTGCAGGGAGGGCACAGGGTCAGGCCCAGGGGTGCTGGGGTACTGCCGGGCAGGGGTCAGGTCTGATGGTGCCACCACCCACTCACTCAGCACCCAAGCCCACCCCATGGGGCTCATTGGTCTGACTCACCCAGAATGGCCACTGCCAGTGGGTGCCCGGCTGGGAGGGCACAGAGAGGAATGGGGGCATCATGGGCCTGGCTCAGAGCAGCAGTGAGTGGGCCAGGCCCCAGGCGGAGCTTCCACGACATGCCGTGTGCTCAGGGCTGTGGCTGTATCCACGAATGGGTGCTGTGTGTGTGTGTGTGCGCGCGCGCGCACCACTGTATGTACATCCGTGTGGCCCAAACAGAAGTCAGGAAGTTTGCTACCTGGGCCCCAGCTCACACACGTAGTGTTTGTTCTGACCCACAACCACGGCCTGCACAACAGACGGACATGCTCCTGCCCCACCCACAGGATGGCTCCTCCGTTTGTCCACGGTGTCAGTCTGTCTCCTCGACGGCCTTGCTCTTGTCTGCTGCCCCTCCGTGTTACCAAGGAGGACGGCCTTCTCCAGTGGCTGGTCTCTCCTGAAAACATGTCTGAAGTCTGTAAGAGGGAGTCTTGCCTTCCTTACCTCTAAGGAGCCCAGTGGCCATACTTTGTCCAAGACGGCTCGGTTGTGCCCTTTAGCAGTCCGTCCGTCCGTGGTACGTCCAGTACCCTTCTCCAGCAGCCCAGCTCGATTGCTTCAGTGCGTCTTCATCTTCCTTAGTCTGTGCCCAACCTCCTCATGTGTAGAAGGCAATGGCAAACACCATGGCTTGGGGCTGGCACACCCTAGTCCTCAAAGCAACACCCCTGGTGTTCAAGACTCGAAAGAGTTCTTGCGCGGCAGATTTAGCCCATGCAATGCTCCTTGGATGTCCCGATCTCTGCTTCCATGAGCACTGCTTGTAGGTCCAAGCGAGATAAAACCCTTGCCAACTTCAACCCTTTCTCCATTGATCATGATCTCACCTAGTGGTTCAGCGGTGAGGGTTTCGGTCTTCCTCACATGGAGTCGTCATCCACACTGAAGGCTACAATCCTTGATCTTCATCAGCAAGGGCTTCAAGTCCTCCTCGCTTTCAGAAAGCAAGGTGGTGTCATCTGCACACTGCAGGTTGTTAATGAGCGCCCCCCATCCTGATACTGGATCCTTCTTCATCGAATCCAGATTCTCTGATGATTTGCTCAGCATGCAGATGGAACAAGTAAGGTATGAAGATACAACCCTATTGCACACCTTTCCTGACTTTCAACCACGTGGTCTGCCCTTGTTCTGTTTGTACAACTACCTCGTGATCCGCATGCAGGTTCCACATGAGCACAGTGGTGCCTTCTGGAATTCCCCTTTCTTCTCGTGGCTCCCCGCAGCTTGTTATGATCCACTCCGTCAAGTGCCTTTGCATAGTCAATGCAACATCTTTCAGCCAAGATCCATCTGCCATCGGCAATGAGCTCCCTTGTTCCACGTCCTCGTCTGCATCCGGCCTGAACTTCTGGCAGCTCCCTGTCCAGGTCCTGCTGCATCTCTTGCTGGATGATCTTCAGCAGAGTTTTGCTTGCGTGTGGTCTCAGTGACAGTGTTCTATGATTTGAGCTTTCTGTGGGGTCGCCCTGCTTTGGAGTGGGTTTAAATAGGGCTCTCTTGCAGTCAGCAGACCAAGTTCTGCCTTCCAGATTTCCTGCGTGGACGAGTGAGGGCTTCCAGGGCTTCTTCAGCTTGGTGAAACATTTCAGGTGCTTTTCCACCCATTCCCGGAGCCTTGTTTGTGGCTGATGCTTTCAGTGCGGCTTGAACTTCCTCCTTCAGCACCGCTGGCTCTTGCCCAGATGCCGCCTCCTGCGCTGGTGCAATGTCGACTAGTTCTTTTTGGTCCAGTGACTCTGTGTGTTCTTTCCATCTTCTCCCCCCTCCAACCCCAACAATAGCCATTTAATAGTCTCATCATAGGTATTAGCAGGAAATCAGCACAGCTGACAAAAGAAGTCACCTGCACTCCAGCTGCAGAAAGTGATATTTTTAAAAAGCAGTGCTTACATTTCCTGAGAAGACTGAAGGGACGCTTCAACAAGCCCATAGCAGAACTTTTCAAGTCCTCGTCCTCTGCCAACTCAGAAAGGGGTGCATACCTCACCACAGCTTTCAGTCACACGGCTCCAGTCCTGATTGACGGCCTCCTCCGGACACGCACGGGGTTTGCACGGCACAGCCTGGAGACGTCCCCATAAACCATCTGAGGAGGTCAGTCGCTGGGTAAGGTCCAGTCTCCTGACCAGGTCTCTGAGAAGCTGCGAACAAAGGCCTTCCTTTCCCTCACCCACACATCGGTCAGGTACTGCTGTCTTCATGGTGCCAAGGGTGAGATGCAAGTGGGAGGAGGAGGAGGAGGAGGAGGAAGTGGTTGGTAATAGCAGTGGTCATTTCTGGCCCATAAAGGTAAAAATAGCCTCTCTTCACATCTCCCAGCCAATCTCTTTCTTGAAAACTGGCAGTGACATCATCTCCTGTCAAGTTGAGTGAAGGGGTGGAGTCTAGCCTGTCAATCAGGTCATAGCCAATGATGACTCTGGGTGGGCATGGCCTTCTCCTGAGGATTCTGGGAACTCCTGTCTTCCTCCCTAGAGGCAGGACACACACTCTCTCTGCTTCATCTTACTGTTGACCAGCCACATGGAGCTACACTGATGGAGCCAGAGCCCTGGAGCTGGAGGAGCCACGTGGAGACCCACACCAGCGCTGAGATGCTTCCAGCACTACTACATCCACAAGACTTTCCCCCCACTGGCCTGTGATCTTCCTGCATTCAGCATCATTGCACGGCTGCGTGAGTCTAAAGCGGAATTTATGGACTAGTCTTAGACATATGGGCTAATATCAGACTTATGGACTTGATCTGGACAGGTCTGGGATGTTTTCTCAATATACAACTGCTCTCTGATATAACGCTCTCTCTTACACCCATGAGTGTCTCTGGATTTGTTTCTCTAGTCAGCCGGACTCACACAAGAGCCTAACCCGCTGCTCCTATTCAGACAGGTCCTGCTCCCGCTGCGTCCCAGCTTTCCCTTCAGGACCCAGATCCGTCCGGCCAGCAGCTTGCGGGTGTTGGGGCTGCTCTGGGGGCCCCAGCAGTCCAAGCACCTGGCTCCACCTCCTGCATCAACCACGCGGCGGCACAGGGACGCCGGACCAAGGCTACTCCATCTTCTCGAGATGCTTCCCGCATCACTCAGTGCATTGCCCACAGAATCTTGGAGTATTACAACTCGAGGCTTGACTGTTTTTCTTACGTTCTTCCAATTTAAGATACGCTGAGCTGGCTCTTCCCTTGGGTCTTTCTAATTCCAGGTCTTTTGCCCATTTCATGATGAGATTTGACGTTGTCTCCTCAAGCTGCCCTTTGAAATGCTCTGTTCAGCCTTTTCACGCCATCGTTTCTTTCACACGCCTTAGCTACTCTACGCTGAAGACCAAGGTTCAGAGTTTCCGCTGACATCCACTTATATCTCGTGTTTCCTCCCTGTCCCGGTAAGGCTCTCTCTTGCTTTCTTCATGCCTGATGACCTTGTGGTCCTCCCACAGCCCATCGGGGCTTCTGTCCTGAGTGGTCAGCGGATCCAATCTGTTCTTGAATGTTCTCAAACTTCAGGTGGGATCAACTGAAGGTTCCATTTTGGCGCTCGTGAACTTGTTTTCATTGTCGTCCGCTTTATCCTGAGCTTACGGGGAAGCAATTGTTGCACAGCTAGCCCCTGACTTGGTTCTAGCCACTGATACTGAGTTTATGCACGTGTCTTCCCAATGTAATTTCCCAGTCAATTTAATTTCTGTGCGTCCCATCTGGAGAAGTCCGTGCTGCTGAAAAAGGGTATTCGCCACAGAGAAGTTGTTGGTCTCACACAACCCTATCATGTGACCTCTAGCATCATTTCTATCTCCACGTCTATATTTCCCAGTTACTGGTCCTTCTTCGTTGTTTCCAGCCTCTGCGCTCCAATCTCCAGTAGGTAGCAATGCCTCTTGATCGCACGCGTGATCCGTTTCAGACCGACGTTCATACACGTGTAGGCTCATGTGTGTGTGCCCCTGTCTCTGTGAGCGGTGGGCGGCTGCAGGCAAGCGCTCCCGGTCCGGCGCTTATCTTTGCCATGTTTGCTGTTGCTAGGAAACAGATCCGCTGCACGGCAGTGAGTTTGAAGTAGGGTGGTGTTTCCTCTCGTTGTCTTTAAAAAACACAAACCACTCATTCCAAAGTGACTTGAGAAAAGGGAACTGCCGGGCCTGCTCAAGTCACCGCCACCGTCCAAGCACATGGGGGCCCTGGGGGCTGGCCCCTGGGAGCCCATTTTAAGAAGACGGTCTTCTGCACTGGTGAGGGACAAAGCCAGGGGGGTTGAGCCTCAGGCATCTCCACAGCACACACACCCCTCTCTGTGGGCACCAAAGGCCATGGCACAGGCATTTCATTGAGAAACCTTACGCCACCCACCCAACCGTCCCGATCTGGCCCCTGCAGACCACTCTCGGTGCGCCCAGACTCCAAGGCAGTGGGAAGGAACATGATTTGGGTCCCTCGAGAATAGGAGGGTGCTGAGGGCTTGGGGGAAGGGCGGACAGAGATCTGGATGGGAGAGATGTCTGTCCAGAAACAACAGAAACAAACCATTTGATGGTTTGTTTATGGAGGTCCCTGTGATCTTACAGCCGTAGTTTCCAACTTACCCTCCTGTGTCGGTGTGTGTGTGTGTGTGTGTGTGTGTGTGTGCCACTACTGTGAGGGTACAGGCATGTGCCAAACCTCCGTGTGCTTGATCTTATTCATGGCCCTGAGGTGGCATTCTGTTGAAGAGGAGAGCTGAGCCCATCCCGGGGACATCCCAGCCTTCCTGAGCAACTGGGATCCAGGATACCCAAGCCTGGATGCCCGTCTTACTTTGGAACACCCCTATAATGCACCACCTTGCCCCCATCCCCCACCCAACCCCCAAGTCAGTGGCCCTGCCAGCTGCTCCAGAGAGGCCAGGCCGAGGGGACACTGTGAGGCTGGGAGCCCAGGCCTTCTCTCCAGCGCCTGTCTCCCTACTTGGCTTCCTCACGACCCCTTGAACCTGATGAGACCCCAGTGAACGCTGAGTCTCCACCCCTCACTTCATGCCACCCCCCCACCCCAACACACATACACACACACACACACACACACACACTCAGTGGTCAAGGCCTCAGCCAGGCACTATCTGACCTCCGGTCTCACCCCTCCTCAGCAACCAGGCCAAGGCAGAAGCGCCTGCCCCTCACGCCTGTTGGACCCTCATTCCAATCAACTTACCACCATCTCTGTGCCCTTCGACCCGCCCCAGGCCACCCAATTCCGTGGTCAGCTCCTCCTCAGACTGGACAGTGGCCACTTCCCTGGCAAGGCTCTGTTCCAGCTGGCTGCCCAGCTCTGGCCCCAAGAGAACAGCAGAGGTATGCGTCCCCAAGGCACATGGCCATCACCTGGCCCCTGAGCAGGCCTCGGAGCTGGGTAGGCCAGCATCTGGGCCCTGGGAGTTTGGAGATGCTGCGTCCTAGGTCTGCAGAAGTCCCGTGTGACCCAGAGATCAGGTGCCAGGTTGAGGAGCAAGGCTGTGGACCAAGAACCACATAGTCCCTGAGCCCCCTGCCCACTGAGTCTGAGCAGACACCAGGAGTGCCCCACCCCACTGGGGTGCCCACCACGGGAGATGCAGAGCAGGGCCACTGTGGGGAGAGGGGCCGGACCCCAGAAAAGGGAGGGAAGAGCAGGGAGCATGAGAGGACAAACAGGGCGGGGGCGGGGGGTGCGGGAAGGCCTTTGCTTTCCACACTCAGGGCAGGATTCTCCTCCACATGCCGGGCAGGAAAACTGTGGCCCAGTCAACTTGCCTGGTAAGTCGGAGCAGCATCATGACTGGACAGAGCAGAGAAGCCGCAACCGACCAGAGGCAGGGCCGCCACCAGTGGGGGGCAGGAGCAGAGCGCATAGTCCAGGAGGCAGGGCTAACCCAGGCCGGCTCCCCAACAGCGCTATGCCCCCCCCCCCTTCACTCCTGGGTCTTTTCCTAGGATTCCTCCAAGCACAGACCCAGACCCCGACCCTGAGACCACCCCAGGCTCTCCAGTTAGCACCGCCCCTGAGCCTGCCCCACCCCAAGCCCTTCTCATGAGCCCCACCCCTAAGTCCAACGCAGACCCTTGCCAGGAGCCCTGCCTTATCTCAGGCACCTCCCCCAGCCGACCCCGCCCCAATCCCCCTCCC
>NW_022103935.1:1167789-1176527 GCF_000313985.2 Echinops telfairi | reverse complement strand
CCCCAGGTCCTTCTGAGTCCCGCCCCGAGCTCCGCCCCGCCGCGGGTCCTTCCCTGAGTCCTGCCCCGCAGGCCTAGGGGCCAGGCTCTCACCTTCATCAGAACGGACTCGCTGAGCTTCTCCCGGTTGACGATTTTGATGGCGACCTTTTGGCACGTGACACAGTGAATTCCCAGCTTCACGAGACCTGCACAGGAGACAAGGCAGAGGCTCAGATCCCGGAACGAAGCCCCCACCCCAGATAGCCTCCCAGCTGCACACAGTGCTCATCCTCCTGAAGGCCCCCTGATTCACACCCTGGGGAGGACCCCGAAGATGCCCCTGGTCCTTCGATCTTCCCTGCGGCCAGCCTGACTCTGCAGGCCACCCAGCCACACCCACGCCTCCTTGTCATGCTGGGGGCAGTGGGGTGACTGCAGGTCACTCTGCCTGCACACACACCCCATACACACCACGACGCGCCCCCACCCCTACCTCATTCCTTCTCAAAAATCTCCCCTGTGACCCCTCAGTAAGAATGCTGATCTCGGTGGACCCTGCTCAACTGGCCCCCAATGGAGCCCCTCCCCCAGGCCTGCGTCTTGGGGCCACTACAGGCCCCTCCTGTCCCCCACAGAAGTTACAGCTTGACCCTGTTTGATGGAGCGGGGCCACCAGATGAGATTTGGGAATTGGAGTAGATTTAAGCCTTTTGGGATGATGAGAGGTGGGTAGTACATGGGCCAAGGGCATGAATCTTGGTTGGGGGGACAGAATGTGATAGATTAAATTGTGCCCCCCTTGCAAATGTGTGGCAAACTCTAGCCTCTGTGCCTTGCTTCCAGGCCCCTTTGTTCTGCCCATGAGTCAGGCTGGTGGTGCGGGCTTGGGGATGTAACAGAGGTCAAACAAGGGAGCCAGCAACCAGAGCCGAGGCAGAGAGGTACCACACTGCCAGAGGGTCACCAAGCCACCAGGGACCAGGTCCTTCCCCAGGGCCAGCACGCTGAGCGCGGGCTGCCAGCCTTCCCCAACCAGACCCATTGCCACCGAGTCAAGGGGGACTCAGAGAGGCCCCCTTTGGGTCTCCGAGACCGTAACTGTAGACAGGAGATAGCGGTTTCGAACCGCCGACCATGCGGATTGCAGCCCAATGTGTAACCACCACACCCCCAAGGGCTCCTAAGTGGGGGTGCTTGTGTGTTGATGCCACCGTCTTGTGTTGTGTTGTGACAGCAGTAGTTGCCCTGGGGCTGGTCCCCTGGGCTCCCCACCTGGGCCCCCACCCCTGGGATTCTGAGGGGCACCTCCATTCATCTTCCCGGCAGGACATGTGGAAATTGGAAGGATTGACTATCACACCATTGGGGACCCCTCAGTTATTTTGGGTCAGGACCCCCGATGTGTCAGACGGCAGTCCCCACAATTCAGTGGGGGGTGGGGCCCCCTCCTCAGTGGTAGCCCAGTGACTGGACCACCGGGTGGATTAGGCCTGGATGCATGTCCTGATGTGCTGTGGAAGCTTACACTCAGTTCCCTGGCAACATCCACCCTGAACCACTCCCAACTGCAGAGCACAGGGCCCCGTCGCCGGCAGAGGCTGGTCCCTCCACACCTTGCAAGAAGATGCTCACACCTGCCCGGGCCCTGCAGCCACACTCAGCCCTGTTCCTTACCCCCTACTCCTCCCCTCGGCACTGGCCAGGGCGGGCTGATGGCCTGTGTGGGCGGCTTGAGCTGCTGACCTCCTAGAGGACCAACGGGCTGGCTCAAAGTGCGGGGATGGGCGTGGGGGACAATGATTGCTTCCTGCCCACAGCTCACTGCGTGTGTAGCAAGCAGAGCTGAGAAAGGAGCACAAGGCTTGTGGGGTGAACAGAACCCCAAACTCACCCAGGGCAGAAGAGAACTGGCTGGCGGGGGACCGGGGCTATAAGTCCTTTAAGAAGCAGCCTGCTTTGGCTTTCCAACCACCAACCTTCTCTTTCATCAGCCGAAAGCCCAACTGCCACGCCACCAGGGACCCTTGGGGTCCCCCCGTCCCCCAAGGAGACAAGTCTAAGTCCTAACCCCAGGACCTTGGAGCATGGCCATGTTTGGAAACGGTGTCTTTGCGGATGGGACCAGAGAGGCTGAGCCCCTGCAGCGTGGGACAGCCCCAAGCTGCAGGCTGGCATCCGGGTAGGAAGGGCAGAGACATGGACAGACGGAGGGACATGGGTGGCCAGCTGTCTACAGGGGCTGGGAGAGCCAAGGGGCACAGTCCCAGGTCTCAGACAGAGGGCGCTGGTGGCAGCTGCCTTGACTGCCTCAGGCCGCACGAGGAACTGTGTGAGTGGCGTCCGCGGCCCCCACCTACTGGGGGGGCTTTTCTGTAGCAGCTGGGAGAGCAGGTGGGGGAGGTGAGGGGTAACCCTGCTCCCAGCTCCCAGCAGCAGGCCCCAAGTGGGTCAGAAACCTACTGAGAGACGCACAGGCCAGGTACCCCGATATCCACGTCCCCCTTCCTCCAAATACCCAGGTCCCAGACCCCACATGTCTGGCATCTGGGAGGGGGGATTCCCACAGATGGGGGAGGCAGTTACCTCCTGCAGTTACCTCCTGAGACCGCGGGGTCTACCCACCCGACCACCAAGGGGTGGAGCCATGGTGGGAGGAGCCGCATGCTGGGTGGTGGTGGGGGGTCAATGCCCCCTCACAACAGCGAGCTCAGGGGAGGCACAGGAGAGAGTCAGCCACACCCTCTCTGGAACCACCTGAGTGCACCCTCCTGCCCACACCTTACTTCCCCTGTCTCCAGGAATCAGAGCCCCACCTGAACCTGCCCCGATCCCACCTCCCAAGTCGCCAGACAGCGGAAATCCACTCCCAGCTGTCCATCATCTGGAATCAGAGCAATCGCAAGTCCCGGGGCAGTGTGACCAGTCCAGCTCCTGCCCACAGTCTCAGCCGCGCTGCGGAGCCAACTCACACGAACCACCCCATCTCGATGTCCCACTGTCACAGCCACCTAGGATCAGTTGACGGGACCCATACCTAACCCCGCGGTGTTAACACCAACCACGAAGCCAATGTGCCACTGACTGCAGCTTCTGCCCAGGGCCCTGCCTGCACCCGTCACCCCATGGAATGCATTAACTCATTTTCAACAAAGGCGCCTGGCAGCCTGGTGGGTTACGTGTTGGGCTGCGAACCCCAAGGTCAGCGGTTTGAAACCCGTAGCCTCTCTGAGAGAGAACTACGGAGCTTTCTATGCTTGTAAAGATTGACAGTGTGGGAAACTCCGTGCTGGGAGCTGGCTCTGACACGATGGAAGGAAGTGTGGTTGCACTCACGTGGTCAGGAACTTAGTGACTGGGTGGCAGGGCCCTGGTGGTGCAGCGGTTAAGCGGTGGGAGGTGAAGGGAAAGGTGGGAGGTCACGACCCACCCAGCAGCACACGCGGGGACAAGGCCTGGCTGGGCATCTGCTCCTGTAGAGATTTGAAATCTGGACCCTTGCGGGGGAGCAGGCTCCGGGTCACAGCCCCCCCACAGGGCAGGTGGGACCTACTACCGTGATCCGCCAGGAGCCATGGCTCTCTTCTGCAGGGTTGCTGATGAGCTGGAACCCACGACCTTCCGGTGAGCAGCCAAAGGTCTGACCACTGAGAAATGGCCTCCTCGGTAAACGGCAGACTATGAAGCTGGCTGGGCCGCCCAGCTCTGTTTTACCGCAGTGGCCCACGGTACTGAGTTCAGCGCCCAAGTGACTGGCAGCAGGCCAGCGGAGACAGCATCGCCCTGGCCACCCTGCTCAGGCACGGCTGCCCGATCTACACACCTCCCCCTCTAACCCGCTGCCCACCCATCCCACCACCTGTATGACCCCAGTTCCCTCAAGCCCAGCCCTGGCCACGGAATCCTGCTTGCGCAGGGGAGGTTTTCGGCTGCTCCCTGGGCCCCTGGGGCAGAAGGCCATCCACCATGAGGCTGCATGTGTGGAACGAACAGGCAGTGGGGGGAGGGGGGGAGGGGTCCTGGCCAGGACGCTGAGGCACCAAGTTGTGCCTCCCAGCTGAGGGCAGAGGAGTTAGGAGCAAGGGACCCCAAAGGAGGGAGCCCCATGCCAGCGGGCTTTCTGCGGCCTCAATAGGGTGGGCCACGCCAGCCACACTCACACCCCTGAGAGGGCAGCCTCATCACAGCCTGTGGTCCAGGTCAGAGCCGGAACGTGTATGTGTGTGTGTGAGAGGCAGACAGCCTGGCATCTAAAATTCAGGTCTTGGGGAAGGGGGAGGCTGTAAGCCAGTGGCCTCCACCTCCAGGAAAGGCTCCTCTCCTGAGCAGGACAACGTCCTAACTCAGGTGCTGGGAAGGTGGTCACCATGAGCGAGGGCACTCACAGTGGGGGACACCCAACAGAAGGGTGGGATTTCAATGAGCGAGCCCCACCACTGTCCCCCATGCAGCCAGGACAGCGACCTAAACACAGATGCACACATGTGACCCCACAACTGCACACACACACCCCAGTGTGTACACACAACCCCCACACAGACAGGTGTGGGGCGCACATACAACACAAGCACGTATGCATGTGTACACAGAGACCCCGCACTTATACACACACACATGCACATGCACACAAGTATATACACATGTCTACAGAGATCTCACACCTGCACATTCATCTCTACACACACACACACACGCACACCACCCATACAAGTGGGTGTGCACACACACATAAGGACACACACACATGTACAGAGACCCCTCACTTGTACCTGCATCCTCAGTGTGCATGCACACATACACACACAGGTGCATGCACACCCATAAGCACACATATGTATGCACAGAGACCTCATCCCTGCACACATCCAGCTTACACACAAACACAGCCACCAGACATACAGGTGCACATACGTACCTTCCCATACACAAACACACATGTACTGGCACATATATACATGTGTACAAAACCCAACACACACCCATGTGCAAACACATACTCCTACCCCCATATGTACCACCATGCATGCACACACCTCACACACACACACACACACACACACACACACACTCCGTATGGCATATCCACATGTGTGCCTCCACCCCACTCCTGCATGCACACAGACACAGGCACGCACACTGAGAGGCGGCAAAGACACTGCCCAGGCGCCCTCACCATGCTCCTGTGCCACAGACTTGGCAGAGATATTTGATAGAAGAGAGACAGACAGCGGGGGAGGCTACAGGCCCTGCATCATGTGGAAATGTGTCCTGCTTCTGGGAGGTCCCAGGCCTCTGGAGGGTACAGGCCAGCTGGCCAGGCCAATGTCTGAGTGCAGCGGTGGGACGCCACCACACAGGGCCACCGTGATGACAAAGGGGCGGCCCAGTGCTGCTCTGCCTCCCCTCCCGCCCCTACCTCCCCACAGAGGAGAACACTCAGGGTTGGGGAAACATGCCCCTTCCACAAGGGCAGGCACAGGGTGTCAGGTCCGTACCCTCGGACTGCTGATGGAGCCCAGGCACACCCTCGGTGGTCAGCTTAGGGAAGAGTGGACTAAAGGTTGGAGGGGCAGCGGACACCTGGATCTCAGGGGCCATGACCCTAAGGGTTTCTCATAGGAAGGGTGCAGGGAGATGTGGCCAGAGCAGAGGGCTGCCCTGGGCAGTATCCTGAGCTCTGGCCACACCCTCTCCACTTCCCACCCAGTCGTGTTCACCTTACTCTGCCCGCAGACTCCTACACACACCTTAGGGCCCAGCAGGGAGGTGCCCCTCCTTGGTGGACAGTCCCATTATTCTGCTCTGGGTGCTGGGCCGGTGGCTGGGGCCCAGTGGGGGAGTGGTTCCCGCTTCGGAAGCGCACAATTGCCTTTAATTACCCAACCCTCCGCGCGTGGCAGGGCTTTATTTTCGAATTGTGACTTATCGCTAATTATTGTCTTTACAGCAAACACAGGCTCCGCTGGCAGGGAGAGGATATCTTGTCATGGATAATTGCATGGGGCCTCTGCCGGGCGGGGCCTGGGCCTGGTCCTCACCCGGGTGCCCGGCGTGTGCTGCTAGTTCCTGCAAGTGCAGGAACCTAAAGGGCTGCCTGACCGAGGTCATGGGGTCCAGGGGCTGGTGCAGCATGAGGTCAGGCCCCCAGACCTCCAGGGCTGCCCCCACCCATGGGCACCCACCTGCACCCAGGAGTGTCTGCTCAGGGCATCTAACAACACACCCCTGCCCAGGGTGTGGAGGGTGGGCTGTCCTGCCTGCAGAATGGATTTTCCACAGCTCAAGGGGTCTGGAGCCTTGAGGGAGCTGGTGGGCTGGCCAGGGTGCTGCCAGGGGGCTTGGTCTTTGGCCCTGCAGCCCCTCACTCAAAGGCCCAGGGGCTCTGAAGGGAGACATGAGAATGAGGCAGGAGACCCAGAGGTCTGTGGCACGTAGGGCCAGGCAGAGTGGACAGGTGGGGAGGGTTGTGGAACAGGGGTATGTAGTAGGGAACCTGGAGTAGTAGGGCTAGTAGGGAACCTGGAGCCCCTCCCTACATAGACACAAGGGCATCTTCAATTCAATGCCTTGAACTAGCTAGCCCCCCAGCTTCCCAGGCTCAGGGTGATCGGGATCCTTTCCAGGCCAGGGGGTCCCTGTTGTGTCAGGGATGGGGTGTTCCCAGAGCCACTCAGCGACCATCCCCCACAGGTGGTCTCTGGAGCCCTCCCTCAAGGCCCCGTCCCTCCCTCCTGGTGGCTACATCTCAGTTGAGTGGCACTGGCCCTCCCAGCTAGCCACCTTGTGGGAGCAAGGCTGGCAGCAGACAGGAATGTCTGGGACCCACACTAGGTCGCCAGGAGGAGGGGTGCCACCGCAGCTGGGTGGCTTTCTGCTTTGGAAGGTGTCACAGACATGCTGGCCCTCCCCACTTGCTGGCAGATGATGGGGGGGGGGGGCGTCCAGAGGGGCCTCCATCCACCTCCAAGAGGAGGTGAGAAGACAGAGCGGGGACTCATTTGCCCCCAGGCCAGCGAGGGAATATGGGCGGCTGGGGACGCGGGCGGGAAGGGCCAGACCATCTCGTGGGTGGGAGCTGGCGGGGCGCTCCACGCGGGAAGAGACAGCCGCTCCTGACGGCAGAGCGCACGCACGGAGCTGTCCTCGGTGCTGAACCCGCGGTCGCTTGGACGCGGCAACTAGTTCTCCGGGGGCACTCAATCCAACAGCCTCACCCCCCAGTCGATTTTCAACTCTTAGCAACTAGCGACCCCCACGTGACAGACTGGAGCTGCCTCGCGGTTCTTCCCCACCCCCACCCGTGGCTGTACACTTTACGATGGCAACTACCCAGGACACCACCCATGTCTTTCTCCCATGGGGCCTGTGAGAGGCTCATACTGCCCGCCTCCCGGTTAAAGGCCACGTGCTTCACCGCTGTGCCATCTGCGTTCTTTCCCCGGGTCTTTAGGTGACGGGAAATCACCTGAGCTAGTCTGCCCCACCGACCGCTGCAAAGGGGCTCCCTGGACGCCTGGGCTGGGCAGTGCATGCTGGGGGCCTGGCCATACAGACAAAAAGACCCAGTGACAGTGAGGTCCCCTGGGAGGGAAGACCCCCCGCTCCTGAAGTGTCTTGTCAGGACACAAGGGGACCAGGGTTCCCATTCCCCAGGCCTCCTCAATACAGACCAACTTGGGCGCCCACGTTCCTAGAGCAATGGACGTCCCTCCCTGCCCATCACCACCCATCTAGGCCAGGGCCTGTATCAACTGGCCCAGCTCCTTCCAGGGGGTGCTTGTCCGGTTTCCCTAGACTTCAGGTGCCTCCTTCTGGAGGCTGCACTTGGGGAAGGGGTATATAGAGCTGTCCTGCCCCTCCTGGGAGGTGCCAGGGGACGGCCCATGTCATGGAGAGGGAAGAAGCCACCTGGCTGTCCCAGGAGCCCAGCAACCCCAGGCTCCTCCCCAAACACTGGCCAGGTCCGCACTGTGGCTGAGCCGCCTGTGCTCTGTGACCCTCCGTGTGCTGACTCCGCCTCCTCCCAGGACACACCAGGTCAAGTGGCCTCTGGCCAGTGGTGAGTGGCCAGTCCCAGCAAGGCCACCATTGTGCCCGGAGCACTATTCTTGTCAGTCTAAACCCTCCAGAGAGCCTGCTCCCTTCGTCGGAGGGGAAACTGAGGCACCGTGAGACTTGGTCGCACGGGGTTTCTTGCCAACAAGTTGCACCCCAGCCCCCACCCTCACCCCCGAGGGCCAGTGCAAGTCCACTCCATCACTCCAGACAGGCTTGGCCAATCATCTGGGGCTTGGCAAAGAGATGTTCAAAGCCAAGAAAAGGACAGGCCGTGTGGGGCTGGGTGACTTTCACTGCCTGCCGCACCCATGCGGGGCCTCTTGGGAAACTAGTTCAGCACCAAGGACAGGGACAGCGGGCAGAGAGGGGTCAGGGCCATGGGGTCTCACCCTTCACTCTGCTGGGAGCCTGGCCCCATTGCTGTCGATCAGGTCCCAGGGAGCTGGGCACTGAGGCTGGGAGAAATTCGAACATCGTATTTGATGGTCACACACACCCTCTCCTGGAGCGCACCAACAGGCATGGGGGGTGGGGGGGGTGCGCTTCCCTGGGTGTGCAGACTCTGCGCCCACCTGGGGGCAGAGGATGATCCCAGGGACTCAGGTATCAAAAGGCCTCAAAGAAGGGGTGGGACGCAGGTGAGCCGGGGCTCAGGTAGGGCTGGGAGCAGGTCCCCTATTCAGTGGCGCCTGGAGGACCAGA
>NW_022103935.1:1158148-1167322 GCF_000313985.2 Echinops telfairi | reverse complement strand
CGCAACGGCAGGGCCTGGAGGGATTTTGACTGATAGGGGGGGCAGTAAGTGGCGGAGGGAGGGGGCGGCCTCTTTGAAGTTGGCAGACATCAAAGCGCCACTCATTCCCCTCATCAGCCTGCAGAGTTCTCCCCATACCCCCCCCCCTGCACAGACCCCCTTCCCTCCCCGCCCAGCTCTCCTCCAGCACACAAGGTGGGGGGGTGGGGGTGCAGGCTGCTCCCGCATCCCCTTTGAGATCTGAGTCTCTGAACTCCTCCTCCTCCTGCCCGAAATTCCGCTCTCCCCGCCCGCAGCCGGTGCCCCACGTGACACCCACACCCCGCCGTCACGAGCGGACACACACTTCAGGTCCAGGAGTGGGGGTGAGGTGGGGGCGGGGGAGGAGGGGCTGGGGCTTTCCCAGGCCTGGGGAGCAGGGAGACTAGGATGCGGCGGGGCGGGCACCGGGCAGTGCCGCCAACGGTACACAGACCTTTTTTTCCTTCCGCCCACCCACGCCAGGCACGGCGGAGGGGTGGGGGAGCACGCGTCTCTCGGGAGACAACTGTTCACGCTCCAAATAGGAACCTCTGAAATTAAATTAATTAAGGCCTGAAATACTTCACACGCGCTGCAGCCTCTTGGCCGCCTCTGCCTCTCACGCCTGTGTCTCCCTACCCCCAGCACCCAAACACGAAGGTGGGGGCTCTCCGCCGGGGAGACCTGAGCCCCCAGGGCCAGCCTGTGTCTTGTCAGATGCCCTGGCCCCGGAGGAAGGCGAGGTACCGCTTCCCACGGCCCCACTGGACCCAGCAGCATGGCTTCCGCAGTCCCTGTCCAGCGCTACTTACATAACGCCCGCGCTATTCTGGTCCGCATGCCCTTCCAAGGCGAAGCGGAGCCAGCTCAGTGGGCTGCAGCGCGGGCCAAGGAGGGGGCAGGAGCCCACCCCAGGCACCTTTGGAGGAAACTTCCGTGAGCTCTCCCTCCACACATCCCCCAGGCCCGCTCTGAAGATTAAATGAGGACCCCATACTCATCTCTGGCCACTACCTCCCACCCAGGCACGGACTCTTGCCCCAGGCTCCTCCCTTTGGGGCAGGAAAGAGTGGGAGTTGTGGGTGGTGGGTCTGCATGTGTGGAAAGATACAGCTGGGCATGGGAGAAACCTCGCACCTTCAGTCTGACAGCCTGAGATCACCAGGGCAGCCCTGCTGGGCTAAGTGCCCAAAAGTAGCCTGCCAGCTCGCACCTGTTAGGCCCCAGGCACCCTGAGAAGCTGGCATCCTTCACCTCCGTGTCCCTCCAGCCCCCTCACTTCTGCACCCCACTTCAGTGGGACTCACCAGTGGGGTCTTCTGAGGGTCCCCTGGCTATGTGGTGAGAAATGCCCTGCTAGCACCACTCAGAGGGTTGAAGTGGGTCAGGAGCCTTCCAGGCAGGGCAAGAGATGCAGGGCCTCCAAATTTAAAGGACAGAACACAGAGACACTGGACCGGACTCCGTTGAGAGCTGGGGGCTGCCAAGCACCAGTCCCTCAGGCTCTGGGCGCCGGGGTGGGGGTGGAGTGGTTGTTACAGGTCCTACCCAGGGCCAGGCCAGGCTCTGAAGCCAGGGCCAAGACTGGCACACACCCGGAGATTGTCACCAGGCCAGCCCCTGAGAAGGGTCTCGGTTCCGGGAATGAGTGAAGGGGAATCAGAGAGCGGGAATAGGAAGGGCCGCAGGGTTGAGTGAGCTTCTTGGGAAGCCCTCTCCTCTCGGGCAGGGAAGACCAACCTCAGCTGGGGCTGCTGATGGGGTGGGGGCATCTGTGGAATCCACACGGAGACCCAGAAGAGACAGCAGGCACAAAGCCACTCTCTGAGATGGGCCTGTCCCAGCTAAGTCGGGCAGGGGTCTCCGGGGAGCAATTCATTTGCATCGGGAAAAGTTTTCCTCCAAGGTTGCAGATTCGAGTCTTGGCCTCAGGAGAAAGGCTGATGACTGGCCTCCTACAGACAGCGTCTGCAACCCCCAGCAACCACGAATCAGTGCAGATGTGATGGCCAGCTGTGGCGACCATGCCCACTCCCTGCCCGTCAGCACAGGCCCCAGGCTGAGGCCCTCCTAGAGGACAGTGGTCTAGCCCCGCAGAGAGCAGCTGCTCCATGTGCCCAGACCTCCTTGCTTGGACACACCTGACTCCAAACCAAAAACCAAACTCACTGCCATTGAGTCGAGGCTCACAGTGACCCTGTGTGACAAGGTAGACCTGCCCCATGAGCTTCCGAGACTGCCACTCTACAGGAGAAGAAAGCCCCATCTTTCTCCTATGGAGCAGCTGGTGGTTTGAACTGTTGACCTTGTGGTTAGCAGCCCAACGCGCAACCACTACACCACTGGGGCCTTTCCCTTGGACACAGGGACAACTACATATTATTCGAACTGGAGGAGAACCATCAGCCTGAAAGGGAAAACCCAGGAGAAACAGGTGCACTAGCCCCGTAGGAAACATGGGTTTTAGAAACTTTATTTTACTGTTTACTGAGTCTGTTTACTAAGATGTGTCCCGTTGCTACATCCAAACTTGAGAACAGAAATCTATAAAAGTGATGAGAAAACAAGAAAGAGCTCATAGGGATTAAAAGAACAACAATCACTGCTGAGATAAGAAATACATATATTTTAAATGAGACAACGTCCAGTGATATAGAGCCAAAACCAAACTCCCAGTCAGTTCGAGTAGAGCTGACCCCGCGGTTTCCCAAGACTGTAACTCTCTGCAGAAGTAGAAAGCCTCATCTTCCTCCATGGAGCAGCTGGTGGCTGGGGCAGCGCTCCTGGTTAGCAGCCCACCATGTAACCACGGTGCCACCGGGATTCTCGATCGAGCCCCTCCCTCAACAGCAACAAAAAGACAGGAAGAGAAGATGACACAAGAAGAGCTTCAGACGTTCACTCCAAGATGTCCAATCTGTGACTCGTGAGAGAGGAGGGAGACGGGGAGCACCTATAGGCTAGCAGTTCAAACCCACCCAGGAGCTCTGCTGGATCAAGACCCAGCCAATGACCTCTATAGGTATCACGGCCAGAAGACTCCAATGGAGGAGGTCAGCCCTGTCATGTGGGGTGATGACCACTCCGAATGGAGCCACCAGGACCCAACAACATCTGTGGCAGGCACTCAAGACACAGGGAAACCAAACCGTGAGATGAAGTGTCTGTGCTTGGCGAGCTCAGACCCTCGTGAGGTTTGAAGCAGGAACTTACCGAAGTGCTCCACCCACCCGCTGCTTTCATCCAACTAACATCCTGTTCAGACCCCTTCCACCAGCTCCAACCTAAGAGCGTCACAGAGAAAAGAGCTAGTCCTTGCTAGGGGGGAAAACATTGCCTACTTTAGAGAAGTAGGGAAATGTGTCTTCCTCTCAAGAGAAAAAATAGCCAACAGAAGTAGGCTACAGATGACCCACATAGTAGAACCTGCAGGAAAGGATTTTTAAAATAAATACAGAGACTCCAGGTGGCACAAACAGATAAGAACTAATCTGCTGACTGAAAGGTGGGGGAGGTTTGAAAATCACCCCCCACCCCAGGAGGCACCTGGAAGAAAGATGTGGGGATCTACTTCTGGAAAACCAGCCCCTGAAACACCAAGAAGCACAGCTGTACTCTGATGGGGTTGCCAGCAGGCAGAATTGGTGCAGTGGTAACTAATATTAAAAATATATTTTTTAATTAGAGGAAGAGATGGACAGGACAGGTGAAAACAGAGAATATGTCAGCCCCCAAAAAAGGGCAAAATTCTACAGCCAAAAAGCACCGTATCCAAAGCAAAAACTAACTCACTGGATAGGCCAATGGCTGGCTGGACACAATGGATAAAAGAATTAGTGAACTCTAATGCAGGTCCATGGAACTGAGACACAGAGAGGAGAGAGAATGAAGAAACAAACACAGTAGCCCACCAGAACCCTATAGACAACAACCGTCTGAAATACTTGGAAGTGGAGGGACCTGCAGGGGAGGAGGAGAGAGGAAGAGAAGACCTGGTGCTCTTTCAAGGGCTCCTAGAAAAGAATCACCCCAACTGTACCAAATATTCAACCTCACACCCAAGAAGCTCCCTGAACCTCGGGCAGGATCAAAACACAGAAGACCATGGCCTAGCTCTGTGAAGGTAGTGAGAGAAACCTGAAAAGCAGCCAGGGAGAAAACACACGTTACATGCAAAAGAACATCCGTGATGCCTGGGTTCTCTAGTATTGTTACTGTCATTACTGGTGAACATATAACATGTGTTAAGTATTAAGGTAGCAGATGGGCACTGGGCCTCTACTCAAGTACTCTCTCAATGCAAGAACACTTTGTTCTAATAACCAGACATTCTGTGATGCTCACCTTCCTGACACGATCGCTGAAGGCCAAATGGATGCATAAGCAAATGTGGTGAAGAAAGCTGATGGTGCCTGGCTATCAAGGGATATAGCATCTGGGGTCTCAAAGGATTGAGGATGCTTGAGTTCTCATGAGAAACAACTGACCCAGAGACAATGGTCTTTAAGGGAAATGGAAAGAAATAAAGAATGATTTCTAACCAGGATTTTATAACCAGCAAAGATATCCTTCATATTAGGTGCAAGAAGGACATTTAGTGTTTGTTTGTTTTTTTAAAGAATAGAATGTGCTGCTCACATTGCCACATGACAACACACTACCTGAAGCTCTTCCGGCCACAGGGAAATGATCCCAGATAGAAGTGCAGGCACACACGAGGAGCAAAGGGTAATAGACAAACACATCTGAAAACCTACTCTGTAAAATCAACTCCATAAACATGGTAGGAAGTATCCCAGGAATTCAGACAGGAAGAAGTAAACCACCTTACCAGAGGAACAAAGGGCACAGCAGGGGGTGAACTGCTGCTGTTATGATTCTATGATATTACACTATGATGTGATGATGCTATGATATTACGTTATGATGCTATTCATTCTCTGATGTTATTTCATTATGCTATGATGTTATTATGTTATGATTCTATGATGTTACTATACTATGATGTTATGATGCTATATTATGTTATGATGCTATTCATTCTCTGATGTTATTACATTATGCTATGATGTTATTATGTTATGATTCTATGATGTTATTACATTATGCAATGATGTTATTATGTGATGATTCTATGACAGTATTATATTATGATGTTATGATGCTATATTATGATGCTATGTTATTATGTTACGCTATGATGTAATTATGTTATGATGCTATGACATTATGATGTGATGATGCTATAATGTTATTATGTTATGCTATGATGTTATTATGTTATGATATTATGATGCTATTATGTTATGGTGTTATGATGCTATGATCTTACGGTGCTATAATGTTATTATGTTACGCTATGATGTAATTATGTTATGATGCTATGACATTATGATGTGATGATGCTAGGATGTTATTATCACTTTAAATAAAGGGCATGCAAATGCCAGGCAGGACAGGCTGGGTGAGACCCCCAGGGAGTGTGCACCGACAGAGAAGACCCAAGGTCCTGGCACTGTCACATGGAGAAGAAGAGGGTCCAGCAAAGGCGACAGGAAGGAGTGATGTCAAGACAAAGGGGAAATGTGAAATGTGAAGAGAGGACTTCAAAGAGAACGTCCATGGGTGGCAAAGGCTGTAGGTGGATCTAGGGCAGCACTGACTGCTGACGTGGCACTGTGAAGGTCATGGTGGGTCCGCTCAGTAGGGTAGGGTGGCCAAGGAAGACCAGGAGAGGAGGTGTCCTCAACTAGAGGAACGCCTTTGAGGAGCGTTGGTTCAAACGGGGGCAAGAAAAAGGCAGCAGGTGAGTCAGACGGAGTCTAACGTCTGTTAGCAGCACGTGAGGCTGGGAGCTGATGGAGCAAAGCATCCCAAGTGCTGGGGGAAGGGCTTTCTACAGACACGTGGCCCAGGAAGAGGGAGCTTTCGGACAGCAACCAGGGCGCTCACTACGAAAGACCTCCTTAAAGTGTTGAAGAGCCAGCGTGTCACTTGGACACCTACAGAAGGTCTGAGCCGAGCCACCGTCCTTTCCATCACCGCATACGCACGTGGAGACTGGACGATGGAAGAGGAAGGTCGCAGAGGACCCCCTGCATTTGCATGGCGAATGTGGGATGTACTGGGAACTGACGAAAGAGGAGACAGATCCGTTTCGAGGAAGTATAGCTTAGAAGCCAGGATGGTGGGGCCTTGCCTGGCTTCAGGCATGTCAAGAGAGACCAGTCACTAGACAAGGACATCACATTTGATAGAGAATCAGAGGGGGAATTAATCCACTGGATGGGTTAGCACAGCCGTGGACCCCAGCAAGCCCAGGATGGAGAAGGTGGTGCGGACGCAGGCTGCCGCGATTTGAGTCAACTTGACAATAACTAGCAACGGGAGCCGAAGAGCCCCTGTCTTTCCTGGAACTGCTCCCGGGAAGGCACCTGGCCACAAAGGGGAGTCACCTCTTGCTGGGCTCAGTCCAGGAGGTCAGTGGAGGCCTCCTCGTTTGGAGCAGGAGGACAGAGGGCTCTGAGGAGAGGGCCACTGTGAAGGAGCTCGGCCTTGGCTGAAGGGATGGCATCTCGGAAAGGAAACCACCCTCCTGAGATTTACACTAGTCAACAATGTCAGGAAAACAGGAAAGGCCACTTAAAACTCCAGGAGAATCCATTGGGGGCTCTTCTAGAATGCGTGGCAAATGGAAACAAGTCGTGGCAGAAAAGGAAATGGACGCAACAGAAAGCCCCGGGCGCCCCGGCTTCATAAAGCCCTGGTCTCTGAGCAGAACCCCCAAGGGCCTGGGCAGAGCTGCTTCCAAACCGACCACGGGAACCGCCTCGGCGCACAGAGAAAGGTCATTGCAGCACACTGCGTGACCACACGGACAATGTGGGGTTTAAAACCAAGAGAGGTGTGTGCACCGGGGTTGCATCCCCTCACCCTGCTTATCAATCTGGCTGCGGAGCAAACCTCAGAGAAGCTGGCTTAGAAGAAGAAGACACTGTGGCCCCAGGACCGGAGGAAGGCTATTAACAACCTGCGATGTGCACATGGCTCCACCGTGTTTGCTGGGAGTGAGGAGGACTCGAGGCGCCGGCTGATTAAGATGAAGACTGCAGCCTTCAGGGGGCACTGCGACTCAATGCCTTGTAACTAAAGAAGACCGGAGCCTCGCAACTGCACCAGTGGGTATCTCAGAACCAACCGATCCGTCTTGGAAGAAGTACAGCCTGACTGCTCCTCGGAGGCAAGGATGGCGAGACTGCATCTTACGAACTTTGGACACGTTGTCAGGAGAGACCAGTCCCTGGAGAAGGACACTGTGCTTGGTAAAAGAGAGGAAGGCTCTCAAAAGGTGGATTGGCCCAGTGGCTGCAACAGTGGGTTCGGGCACAGGAACGGTGTTTTGTTCTGTTGTGCACAGGGTCAGCACTGACCCCACAGCAACTAAGAACAATCTCAGCAACCTGACCAGAAGGTCAGCAGTTAAACCCATCAGCCACTCCCCAGAAGCAAGACATGGCTCTCTATTCCCGTGAACAGCGACAGGCTTGGAAACCCACAGGGGCCCTGACCTCCTGCCCTACTGGTTGCTATGTGTCAGCGTGAACTCAGTGGCAGTGGACTTGGCTTCCGTTTGGTGTGGACCTGATCCAGCAATTCCATACTCATTGAAGTCAGCCACTTTACGGTGTGTCATCCTGGAAAGGCAACCAATGGTCAAAAAGGACATGCACTACGGCTAATCGTTTTTGTTTTCAAATGGAAGTCGAAGTATAGCTGACAGAAAGAGGCGCAGAGCACAACAGGCTCACCAGACACAGACTATAGAAGAGACGGTGCCACAACAAGACGGGACCAGGTCGGACGTCAGGGTCCCCTTCAGAAACACAGAGATCAAATGATGAACTAAAAATAACTGCAGGCATCTATCATTGGGATTAGGAGTGGAGGAAGAAAGTGAGGGATATGGGTGGGGCTGGCTCTGATTTTCCATACTAAGGATCAATGTTGTTGTTGTTGTCAGGTGCTGCTGAGTTGAACATGACTCTTTGTGACCTAATGTACAACAAAACAAAACACCACCAGGTCCCGCGCCATGGTCACCAGTGAAGCCCTTATATCTGAGCCTATTGTTGCAGCCACCATGTCTGTCCATTTCCTTGAGAGACTTCCTCTTTGTCACTGCTCTTCCCCTTTTCCAAGCGTGATGTCCTTCTCCAGGGACTGGTCTCTCCTGACAACATGGCTAAAGGACGTGAGATAAAGTCTCACCAGTCCTGCTCTAAGGAGCCCTGGCTGTGCTCCTTTGGCAGTTGGTGGTATTCTCGATATTCTTCTCCATAAGCACCATAGCTTACATCATCAGTTACTCCTCGGTCTCCCTTACTCAATGTCCAACTTTCATTTGCAAATGGGGCAACTGAAAGCAACATGGCTTGGGCCAGGTGCACCTCACTCCTCGAAGTAACATCCATGCCTTTCGACGCTTTACAGAGGTCTTGTGCAACTTAGCCGATGCAATGCACCTTTGGGGCTCTTGACTGCCGATTCCACGAGAACTGGTTGAGGAGCCAAGCAGGACAAAATCCTTGACCACTTCAGTCTTTTCTCCATTTATCATGATGTGACCTATGGGTCCAGCTGGGAGGATTTTTTTTAACAGAGTTGTAATCCTTACAGAAGGCTGCACTTCTTGATCTTTATCAGGAAGTGCTTCAAGTCTTCCCCACTTTCAGCAAGCAAGGACGGTCATCTGCATATCACAGGTTGTTAATAAGCCTTCCTCCAGTCCTGGTGCCACGTCTTCTTCATGTAAGCCAGCTTCTCTGATGGTTTGCTCAGCATCCAGATTGAATAAGGGTGGTGAGAGGATACAACCCAGACACACACCTTTCCTGACTTTAAATGATGCACTAGTCCCTTGTTCTATTTTCACAATCCCTCTGGATCCGTGTACAGGTTCTGCATAAGTACAATGAAGTATTCTAGAATCCCCACTCCTCTCCAGGCTATCCATAGTTTGTTATGACCCACACGATCGAATACTTTCGAATAGTCAATAAAACAAAAGTAAACATATTTCTGGTATCTCTGCTTTCAGCCATCTGACATCAGCAATGATATCTCTTGCTCCACATCCTCTTCTAAATCTGGCCT
>NW_022103935.1:1155807-1157100 GCF_000313985.2 Echinops telfairi | reverse complement strand
TGGCCTTGCTGTCCTGCCACAGCTCACCGGCTCTTCTGTCATTAGTGTTCGAGCATCCAATCTCTTCTTGAGAGGTTCTCGGAATTCAGGTGGGAGAGACTCAAGGTCAGCTTTTGGCCAGTGCCAGTCCATTTCAGCCAACTAGTCCCTAGAACAGTGATTTTCGTGCACTCTATTTCACTTTTAAGGACTTCAAATTGCCCTAGATTCACACTTGGTACATTCCAAGTTCTCTGATTCCTCGATGCTTGCTTCTTCTCATGCTGAGTCCAGCTCTGGCAGTAAGGGAAGTCCCGAAGGGTTTACTCCATCTGAGTCATTACGGCTGACTCTGCTTTGAGAAGGCAGCTCTCCCTCAGCCATATTTCGAGCACCTCCAAATCTGAGGGCCTCCTTTTTCTGACACTCTCTCTGACAATGTTCTGCTGCTAGTTGTTAGGTTTTCGGTAACTGACCATGTTCTGATGCTATCCAGAAGGTTTTCCATGGCTAATGCCTCTCAAGTGGACAGCTTACTCCTTCTTCAGAGTTTGTGAGCTCTACCCAAACCTGCTCACTTTGGGCGACCCTGTTGGTGTTGGAAATACAAGCGACCTAGCCTTCAGCCTCCGGTAGCAGAGAGGTCACCACAGGACAACAAACGGATACACAAGTCACATATTGTATCGCCTAAAGGTCGCCAACCAAGATAATGAGGTGTGAGCTTACCACTAGAGATATTAGACTCAAACGGTTAAAAGAAGAGGTATATATATATATATATACACAGTGGTTTCTCAAAGAGGTAAGGGCCCTACTTGGGTGAGGAGTGACTGGAATCTCAAAGGCTCATGGGTGGTCACATGGGTGTTGTTGGTCTCTCTCTGGATGTAGGAAAGAGGAGTGGTGAAAATCTACGATTCGTGGAAATGAGTAGTCCCATCGATGAATGCACCACACAAACACTAGCCTCTGTCCGTGACCCTGACACCCAAAGAATAGATGGTCCCAGCTACCACAGCCGCCTAACTGCTCAGAGAGGGATCCCATGCAAAGATCTGCGACAGTGTGGCAGAAAAAGGTAGAACGAAACTCAACATGACAAAAGAAGGCCAGACTGACTGGTTGGCAAGAGACTGATAGACCTCCAAAGGCTAGAGATCTTAGGAAGCCTGCAGGTCAAAAATGAGCTCGCCATGTGTGGTGCAAGATTCAGCTGACAATAGGCCTACAAGGGGAGCAATCACCATGTTATTGAGGCATGCACACCTTAGAACAGCAACCATTTGAGGTCAAAGGGGCGGCATTCACCCA
>NW_022103935.1:1146239-1155294 GCF_000313985.2 Echinops telfairi | reverse complement strand
GATGTGTGTATGGATTGCGATAACAGTTGTATGAGCCCCTAATAAAATGTTTTTTTAAAAAAAAGAAATAGCATATGACTCAGTAATTTCACACCCAGGAAAATACCCAGAACACTTGAAAACAGATATTCAGACAAAAACGTGCGTGCCAGTGTTCAAGACAGCACTATTCTCAAAAATAAAAAGTGTGTGTGTGTGGTTGTGCCCATCAGCAGTTGAATAGCTAAATACTACATGTCTTGTCACACAATGGAACATGGTTCAGCCAAAAAAGAAATGAAAGGCGGACACATGGTGCAACATGAGTGTGCCTTAACAACATACTGATAAAAAACACTAAACAAGATCGGCACAGAAGGGAAATCCCTCCACACAATGCAGGCCATACATCCGAAATGAACAGCCAACATATCTCTCAATCCAGAGACTGAAAGCATTCTCCTTGTGGACGGGAACCAGAGAAGGATGTCCGTTATCACTGCTCCTGTTCAGTATTGTGCCTGAAGTCATCAGGCCACCAAGGGAAATTAAAGGCATCCAGATTGTTACAGAAGTAGTAAGTCTCTATTTGCAGATGCTATGATCCTATACTCAGCAAGAAAACTGTTGGAACTAATTTAAAAATTCAGCAAAGTGGCAGGGTACAAGATCAGCATTTCAAAAATCAGCCGGATTCATTTATGCTAACAACGAGAGCTCTGAAAAGGGAATTGGGAAAACCGTATCACTTACCACATCCACGCAGAAGATCAAATACTTGGGAACAAGTTTAACCAGAGAAAACACAGGCCTGTAAAAAGAAAACAATAAGCCAAGAAACCCCCAGAAATGAAAGAATATACCATGCTCATGGATAGAAAGACAACATTGTAAAAATGTCAGTGCTACCCAAGGCAGTCTACAGACATAATGCAATCTCGTTTTAGAGTCCCACTTTCGTCTTCTTTTTCTTGTTAATGGTCATTGGCACTCAATCCACATATCACACAATTCAATAGTTCAACTACATCAAGAAGAGTTGACCACACTCATGACCACAATCCATCACTATTCTTTAAAGAAGTAGAAAAACTACTCACCAGCTTTATAGGGAAAGGAAGGAGACTTCAGATAAGCACAGCATCACCAAAGACAAAGAACAAACAAGGGGTCTCTCATTTCCTGATCTCAAGGCCTCCTGCACAGACACAGTGGTCTAACGGCCTGACACTGCTATTATGATAGATACTGGATCCAATCGGAGGGAGCTGAGGACCAAGGAGTAATCCGTCCACCTCCAGACAAGGAACCTTTGACCAAGGGCTGAGACACGGTACATGGGGAAGAGATCATCTGCTGGCAGAGCTGGATGCCCGCGTGCAGAAGAGAAACACGACCTGTGTCTCACACTATATATGGAAACTCGCTCAAGACTAAAATCCCAAGCCTAGACCTGCACAGACCATCTGGGGAAAAACAGGGACAAACTTAGGGGCCCTCACCCAGAAATAAGAGCTTCCTCATGAATAAATGCACGCAGCGCCGCCATGTCCATGGAAGCACTGTCGCGACCTAACGAATGGATGAACAGGCCTCGGTCCATATGCACAAAGGAACGCTACGTAACAGAAAGAATAATGATGAGCCTCGAATCGCCTCAGAGGGTGGGAACTTGGAGGGCATTACACTGAGTGAAATTAGTTAGCCACAGGAGGCCAAACAGTGTCTGAGACCGCAAGGATAGAAAGTCAAATCGATGTACTCGTGTACATAGATTTTCACACTAAAAAGAAACATTTGATGAGTGCCAGAGATGGGGGAGGAAGAGAGGGCATGGAGGTCACAAGCTAGAGAGCTGTTGGTGTTAAGAATCCGGCCGGTTCCGACCCACAGCGACCCAGGGCACAGCAGAAGGAAACGCTGCCTGGTCCTGCGCCGTCCTCAGCTGCTCCTGTGTCTGAGCCCGTGGCTGCAGCCGCGGTGTCCGTCCATCTTGTGGAGGGCCTTCCTCTCGTTCGTTGCCCCTCCGCGTTACCACACCTGATGTCCTTCTCCAGGGACTGGTCTCTCCTGACAGGTCCAAAGTATGTAACGTGAAGTCTTGCCATCTTCGCCTCTCAGGAGCACTCTGTCCATACGTCTTCCAAGACAGACTTGCTTGTTCTTGGGAGTCCACCGTATTTTCAATATTCTCCTCCAGCGCTACAACCCAAATAACTGATTCTTCTTCAGTCTCCTTATCAATATCCAACTTTCACATGCACTTGAGGCAATGGAGAAGACCATGGCTTGGGTCAGGTGTAACTTAGTCCTCAAAGTAACCTCCTTGCTTTTCAACACTCTAAGGAAATCTCGTGCAGCAGATTTAAACAATACGATGCATTGCTTGATCCCTTGATTCCTGCTTCCATGAGCATTGATCGTGGATCCACCCAAGACAGAATCCTTGACAACGTCAATCTTTTCTCCATTAATCATGATGCTACTCACTAGTCCAGTTGTAAGGATTTGGGTCTTCTTTACATTGAGTTGTAATCCAGATTGAAGGTTGCAATTATTGATCTTCATCAGGATCAGTAGATAAGTGTTCACTTGAGTGAAGGAAAGGGAATATACAACATGAGGGAAGTTAGTTTTAAAACATGGTGGAGGCAGGAAAGACACTGGTTGGTTTTCAAGAGTTAAAGGCAACAGAGGCAAATACTTTTATATGCAGAGTCCTGTGATAGTGGGTATCTATGAGTAGATGCTACGATAGACACACAGGTAAACAGGTGTAAGAGAGAGTGGGATTATGTGCCCACAAATCAATCTATCTATCTATCTATCTAGATAGATAGATAGATAGATTTTGCAGGGGATATTGGTATATATGTGTGCAGCTTTGCTGCAAATACATCCACCAATGTGGTGGAGCATACAGGGGTTAGGTTATGAATGCTTCTTAGACATAACCAATTTGAGGGAATGAGTCTCTCGGCCTGGGGTGTAAGGATCGTAGTCTCAGGGGACACTGAGTCCAGCGAGCCTAATGTCGCTCCAAAGACAGTGTTCTGTGGCTTACATTGGTGAGTAGAAACTGGGGTCTTAGAAGGTCATAAGCAGGCACCCTAGGTGCACCTATTGGTCTCTCCACGTGCAGAGGAGAGAAGAGCGATGATGACCAAAAGCCATATGGAAACCATGGGTCCAATGGACTCATGGACCATGCACATTTCAGCCTCCATGACTCTGAGACCAGAGGAAGAAGCTGGTGCCTGGCTCCCACCACCAACTACTCTGAAAAGGGGCACAGTCGAAGGTCCCAGATTTGGGGGCGGGGGGCGGGGCGGGAATAAGGAATAGGACTCAAAATAAAAGAAACCAGGCATACTGATCAGGTAGAGATGGGGGGATCATGGGGCCATGCTGCAGGGCCATGCCCCCCTCAGCCACACTGAGGTCCCCAGGAGCCAGTGCGAGGACAGTGGTGGGCTCCGTCTACGGAGCTGGCTCTAGGTCTCTGGGCTTTGATGCCAAAACATCCCCACCTCTGTAAAGAACTGGGAGCTCCGGCCTGGCCGAAGCTGTGTGTGCTGGGCTTTCCAGGAATGCCTGGTTGGGTGGGGTGGGGGTGGGCAGCAGCATAGGGCAATAAGAGAGGGCAGTCAGAGCCCTGAGTCCCCATCAGGACCCCCTAAGGGTGTTGCACACAATACATCACTGCCCTTTCCATCAGAGCCCACCTCCCCTCTACCTGCAGAGAAAGAGAGCCAGGCCCACAGTCCACCCGCCTGCTTCAGGAAGCAGAGAGGGAGCTGTCCCACCTGGGAAGAGGGCCAGGAAATAAAGGTACCCCGTCGGTGGAGACTAAAACTGGACCCACCCAAAGCCGGCCTGCTTTCCACCAGTGGGGCCCACAGTCCCGACGGCACCTGCAGTGGGATCAGCACACAATCCTCCCCCAGACAGTCTTTGGCCAAAGCGCGGAAGAATCGCCGGAGGGCTGCGGTTAACTGCACTTGGACTAGCTTCCCGGGGACCTACGCTGGGCTGCTCAGCACAAGGTCAACAGTTCGAAACCACCGGCCACATCTTTGGGTGGGGTTGGAAAAGAAGGGAAGGGGAGGCTTTCTGTTCTGGTGAAGAGTCTCTGAAACCCACAGGGGTAGTTCTCCTTGCCCGGTAGGGTTGCTGAGTCGGCATCCTCTCAATGGCAGCGAGTTTGACGCAAGCTTTCTGGGGGGTCAAACGGAGGATGGGGTGAGATGCGGGAGTCCCAACAAGACGGGCTGCCACGACCCTCAGACCCCCGGAGGGCATCACAGACGGCGCCGGGCAGGGTCAGGCTTCGTCCTCGCTCGGTAATGTCGCAGGAGCCAGAACCACGCAGGGCACAGAACCAGGCACAAGCTACCCGCCGAGGTGCCGTCATCACTTGGGGGGCTGGGGGCGGGAGCGGCTTATGTGGGAGCCATGGATTCGAGTCCCAGCCACCTGTCAGCTCGCCGCCAGGGTGTGGCCAAGACCATGATGAAGGTGAGGGGGGTGGGGTGGGGGGACTGACTGAGCCCAAGCATCGTGGAGGTCTGGCCCTGCACGGTCGCAGGGACGGCGTGCGAATGGGGAGTTGCGTGGTGCGTGCGTCCCGGGGGCGGTGCGCCTCCAAGCAAGGAAACCCGGCAGACCCAGGGCACCGGCTGGCACGGCGCGCAGATCCAGGCTGGGACTCCTGAGACGCCAGTTCGAGTCCCGCCCAGGGCGGAGGGTGTCTGCAGCCCTCAACTGAGCAATGGACGCTGCCTACCGAGGGCGTCCAGTGGCGCCAGGACCTCCCTTTGTGAGAAAGCGTGAAACCAGCCATTTCTTACCTCCTGGGGCGATTCTGGTTCCGTTCCGTGCGGATGTTAGCTCTGCCCCTTTAGAGATTATTCATCGCATTAGGAACTAACTCCGCCACATTTTAAACAACTGGAGAATGAAAGGTTTATGGGTTTTCACGTGACGATCGCCAAACACTTCACACGGCCTCCTACGCCCTGGTGGCGTTGGGCCCCTCACAGCAAGATCAGCAGTTCGAAACCATCGAGTACTGCTAGGGAGAAAGACGAGGCTTTCTCCGCAGTAAATAGAGTCGCAGTCTCAGGAACCCACAGGGGCCACTCGACCCCGTCCCGTAGTGTCGCTGTGAGCTGACTTCGACTCGTGGCAGTGGGTGTGGTTAGTCTTACACACGTGGAAGCAGGGCGTTGAACAGGACGCCGAGGAAGAGCGCTGCGTCTGGCTGGCGGTGCTGGAGAATACTGAGTGCCCGCATTGCCAAAGGTCACACCCTTCTGCCTCGAAGACGGCCGGCCAGTGCTTTCTAGAAGCACTCGCGTGCTTTGGACATGTTGTCAGGAGAGACCGGTCCCGGAGAAGGACACATCCTGTTTGGCACAGTGGACGGCAGTGAACGAGGCGGGCCCTCAATGAGACGGGTGGACACAGCGGCTGCAGCCACAGGAAGAACTGTGAGCACGGCGCAGGACAGAGTTGCTGTCGGTCTGAATCGATCCAACCGTGCCCACGATGACATCACCCAAATGAAGGGGTGTCATGAAACGGAGGGCTTGGGGCTGAATGGACTCAGACTATCCATGAGGGGGGCGGGGGGGGGTGGCCAGTTCCCAGGAAGGGCAGGCCTGTTCCCCAGGGCTTTGCCTCAGGAGTGGTGGCAGTGCTGGGTGCCACGGCCTGGCCTTGCTCACATGGGCTCCCTGTGCAGCCCTCGGGCCGGGCTCCTCACTGGGCCGCCTCACTCCCTGTGGCTGAGCCCACAAGGCAGGGTCGGTCCTATGTCCTCCAGGCTGGGCCAGGCCTCTCCCATCCACTGGTTCCTTCCCCCCACCCCAGGGTGAGCGAGGGGCTGGCTGCAGTGAGCGAAGTGCAGCAGCCCCCCTGCTCCCCGCCGGCACGCAGGCCTGAGCCCCACCCCAACTCCCACCAGCTCTGTACCAGAATATCTGAGGTGACCTTGCCGGGGTGGCAGCTGAGGGACTCAGCTGACTCAGGGAGCCCAGGATGCATGCTCATCCCTCTCCCTCCTCCCCCGCACCCCAGGCCTGTCTCAGCCCTGACTCTGTGAGGCCCAGATTCAGATCTTGAGCCTGGCCTGCGAGGAGGCAGGTGTCGGCAGACAGTGGGGGTTGGGGGTTGGGGGTGGTACACAAGGGGTGAATGTCAGCTCACTGAGAAGACACTCACTGCCCTGTTCTGCACCTGCGCACTGACCAGGGTCCTAAGTCCTCCCAGCCCAAAACCCTCTGTCCCCCTACCCCACCCCACCCCCCACTATTGCCTAGAACCTCACCTCACAGCCTCTGCCCCAGCCAGCCCTTCCTGGGGCCTCTGTTTCCCACAGAAGCCATCAGATAGAACCCCCTTCCCCCACCGGAGCTCGTCCAGTATCCCCGTGGTCAGCATCTTCCAGTGAGACGGCCAGGGCCAGAGTCTCTTGCTGCCTGTACCTGCCCCCCCTCCCCAGCTTTGGAAACCGGTGGAGACCACCTCATGCCAGGGCGGTCCCCTTCCCAGGGGGCCCATGGCCTCCACGTCTACCACCCATCAGGCAGCCCCATCCTCCCTGTGGTCCACCCCAGGACTTGGCTGACCCAGGGAGATGAGGAACCGAGGATTCGGGGTTCAAGAAAGCATGGGGGCCTGGTTGAGCAGAGCATGGGGGGTGCTTGTGGGGAGAGGACTCCTAGCCCAGAGTGTCCCCCACTCCCACCCAGCCTGCCCACAGATGGCCATGGAGATAACAGGCCAGCTGCCGGAGTCACTGGCCACCCCCGGGGACAGATGGAGAGCTTATCTGCTTAGCGGTCACCAGCCTGGAGGTGTGAGATGCCCCCAGGCAGCTGCAGGGAGATGGGAATTGGGTCACTCTCTTGACTGCAGCCCCCTCCCCTTCCCCACCTCCCACCACGGCTAAAGCTGGCCAGGGCTGAAGAGGGGCCCCTGAGAGTCTGGTTGTCCCCCCATCCTCCCTCCTTCAGGTCAGGGTACCAGCCAACACTCCACAGAGGGCAGGGGTCTCTGGAAGGGCCCCCTCCTCCTATTGCAAAATGCAGGCCGTCAGAGCCATGCCACCAGAGGGACGAGCCATTCAAGATCACCTGCCCCTGGAGACGGTCAGACCTTAGGCGAGGGGAACCCCTCCAGCAGCCCCACCAGGAGCCCACAGCCCAGGGTAGATGTCCCTTGTAGACCCCAAAGGTCAGCAGCCCTGGAGCCCAGTCCTGCCCATGGCCCCCAGTGAGGCTTGCCAGGGAGCAGAGGATAGAGCAAGGCGGGCTTGTGGTGGATGGGGAGGTCGGGCCATACACCAGGGCTTGGGGTGTCCTGAAGGGCTTCCCTGGGAGAGGAAGAGGAGGGGCCTTGCCAATGGGCCATGGTGTCCCTCCAGCACAAGGTAGTCCCAGGAGGCTGGGGTCAGCACAAGCCACCAGAGGCCATCTCGCTCCTGCCCGGGAGCCCACTGAGGTCAGAGCCCTGGGGGCTTAGCGATGTCAGAGACCCTCCCCTGTGAGCTCCCAGCACTGGGGGTTGTGGGACCTCTAGATCTGATGGGGAGGCCCCCCACCCACCAGGTCCGTCCAAGAGGAGAGAGTGTAGGAGACCCCTGAGAGGAGCCGGGAGCTGGCTGGCAGTGTGGTCCAGCAGCACAGCCAGGCTTTGGCGGACAGTCAGGCCTCCTCCGGAAGGCTGTGTCCAAGGACTAGGCCCAGCGACCTGCTCACACTGGAACCAGCACAGCTGGCTTCCCGGGAGGTGGGGCAGCCACACCTGGTCAGGTCACCACATATGGTGACTCAAGAGGAGTGCTGCCCAGGCCCCTGGAAGGTGGGTCCTCCCTGCCCCCACCCTGCCCTGCCTAGTCAGAGTGGAAGTGTGGCCTGGCGGGGGCACCCCACTCACACCCAGCTTATCCCTGAGTCGGTGGTGGGCCACACAGCCGCCCAGCACTGGACCGCATGAGCCAAGTGCCACCAGGCGGAAGGCCATTCCAAAAGGCTCCAGGTGCCCACTGGCTCAGCCAAACCATGGCCCGAGAGGCAGAGGCTGCTACTGCGCTCTTTCCACAGATGGGGAAACCGAGGCAGGGGACATGGGTCACTTCTCCAGGGCCACAGAGCAGAAACCTCTGGGATTGTCTGATATCAGGAGATGAGCTCCCTCAGGAAGCAGGCTTCCTGCCCACCGCACACACCCTCCCATCCAACCAGACGGAAGCACACATCATGCATGATCACACTCACTCTATATATACATGCACACTTACACTCACCCGCAAATCTTCACACATACTCACCTATGCACACTCACACCTACAGTCCCACATATGGCCACACCCACCCACCAGCTCTCACTCACTCGCAAACACAAAAATGTACACACACTCATGCACACACGCACTCACAATCATGCCACGCACACGTTTACATGCATGAGCACACACTAGTATACACACTAGTTACACACTTCTGCACATGTGCACTCACACTGACCACACCACGGACACCCACGCACACATGCACACGAGTGAGCACTGAGGCTCCTGGGCTGTCCTCTGGGCCATGTGAGTGGAGAAGGCCAGGCCGGGGTGGGGGCAGGTGGGGTGGATGGGCCCAGGCTCAGCTGATCTGTAAAGGCCCCTACCCTTCAAGGGTCCCCCGACCCAGGAGGATAGAGGAACAGTGGGTTCAGGCTGGAGCTGAGAGAGGAAGGCCTGAACAGGGCCAGGCACACGCTGACCACCAGGGCAGGCAGTCTCTCCCACTCCAGGGTCCAGGGGTGGAGTGGAGTTGAGCCCACTGCCCCCGCTGGGACGGCCAGGCGCATCTCTCTCCCCCTGCCCACTGACCCAGCTGGCCCCTCCCAATTCCTGTCTCAGGTCCAGAACTGAGCCCCGCCAGCTTGGGAGATTCAGAGGGAGGGCGTTAGGAAAGCCAGGCCACATCCCACACCCACCCTCCCACCCACCTGCTTTCAACTCTGTGTCTGGGGGAGGGGTCTGCTAAGCCAGGAGGCCAGAGCCCCACCCCCAGATCCC
>NW_022103935.1:1141274-1145363 GCF_000313985.2 Echinops telfairi | reverse complement strand
GCCCCCTCTCACAGTGACTTCACAGCGACAGAGCAGAAGGCTGCCCGCCCTGAGCCATCGTCAGGGTGGCCAGCATGCTCAGGCCACTGCCTGTGCCAGTCCAGCTCCCTGAGGGCCATTCTTGCCATTGTTGGCCCTGTGTCACCCGCATGGCTGCCTCTTCCAGGGAACCGTCCCTGCTGACGACGGTCCAAGCAAGTCTCTACTCTCTCATGGCCACGAGTCCCTGCCGACTCACAGTGACTGAGGGATGGGGCTGAGCTGCCCCTGCGGGGGCGTTTCTGAGGGAGTAGAAAGCCTCCTCTTTCTCCCAAAGTCCCCGCCATTTACTCAGGAGCCCTGTATATAAGCCAGGGCAGGACCCCCGCAGGTTTCCGAGGCTGTAGCTCTCTAGGGGAGCAGAAAGCCTCGTCTTTGTCCCACGGAGCATCGCCCATGTTAGCAGCCCAACGCGTAACTGCTAGGCCACCAGGGCTCCTCCCCTAGCAAGACATTCCGTGCGTCTGTCCTGTGTGATGCACAGGGATGCAGCGGGGTCTCCAGGCCTTTCTTCCTTGCCTGTCTTGGTCTGGAAGCTCCTTTGAAACCTGTCCACCGTGGGAGACCCTGCTGGTCATTGAAACAGTCCCTCTGGGACCACCACAGCCACACACAAGGGGACAAACTCCTCTCAGAGGGTGCCGGGAGCCTTTGGCTTCTCTCTAAAGCCTGGCCCCTGACACGCCCCCCCTCCCCCGCCCCCGCCACACACACACCTGTCCACCCCCAACCCCCCACACACACCCCCACTGCTCCTGGACAGCAGTCCCAGGCCCCTGCACACACTGCAGACGGCCTATGTGAGGCAGCGGGTGGGTCAGTTCTGATGTGGGTGCACATGGTCGGTGACACCACTACCACATCCCCCAGGCCTCCCTTCCTGTGTTCCCAAGTCCCTGACGTTCCCTGCAGCCCACCAAGGGCACCACCCAGGGACCCACTATGTGCAGCTCACATTCTCTAGAACTTTACACACAGTCCTGCTCTGGATGGCTGCGGGGCAGCCCAGCACAGGGAGGCCAGGTGACTTGGGGGCTGGCAGCCCCGTCCTTCAGATGGATAAACGCCTGATGGTGTCTTTGAGAAACCTACAAATGGGCCCGAGGGGCAGACAGGTGCTGCTCTGAGGAACTCAGGTGAAAACACCTTCCCAAAGGAGGGCCAGCCAGGGCCTGGGGAGGCCGAGCTACCCTGCACCATCCCCAAGGGGGTGCTTACATGTGTGAGTATGACGGGGCCAGTTGGCATGGTTCAGTGGAGGGCAGGAAGCCAGGTGGAGCAGAGGGCCAACCTGGGGTGGCCCCTGCCTCAGATGGCCCAGGGTCAGAGGCACCTGGGGGCTGACTCAGGGACCTCCACAAGTCCCTTCATCAATGGGTCGCCCCAGCCCCTCCCCGCAAAGGTGTCGGGCAGGGGCCAGGCATCACAGCCGGGTGGGGGTGGGGGCTGCCCACAGCCTCAAGAATGACACAGCTGGTTGCCATGACAACTGCAGCAGGCCACTGAGAGAAGCCACCTCAGGGTGTAATGCAGCTGGCCCACAGCCCCTCCCCCACCCAAGCTTCCAGGGGAACCCTGAGCCCAGGACCCCATCGCCGGCCTGGTGGGCAGCAAGGGGCCAACTGTCTGGGGGTAGGACTGTGGGGGTCATCTATTTGTGGGCATATCATGGGGCTACCAATGTGGGGCCACAGTGATGGGGCTACTGTGTTTGGAGGCCATCATATTTGGGGGTGCATTTAATCATAGTCACTATATTTGATGGTATTGAGGGGGCTTTCTATTTGGGGTGCAGACTGGGGAGCCATCTTATCCGGGGGTGTGGTGCTGTGGGGGAACAGACACCCTGTCCACAGGCAGAGGTGCTCTGAAGCCATAGAGGGTGACCCTAGAGGATTCTGGGGCACAGCAGCCGACCCCGCCTGGCGGTTCCTGCCGAGGTGAGAATCACCTTCCCAGCCCAGGGCCCGCGCCTCCACCTTCGATGGTGCTGGCTGACCCTGTTAGCCTCTTGTTAGCTTCATGCTGCAATGTAAATGCTGTAAAATTAGCCCAATGAAATAATTTTTATTGGATCCAGTAACTTCTTAATGCAATCTGGAAAATAGATGTGGTCCTTCCCCCACCCCCATAAGCTGATGCCCTAGTCTGAGAAGTGTCACTTTCCTCCCTGTGGGACATGAAGGTGTCACCCGGATGCCCAGGATGGGCATGGAAGCGGAGGTCTACAGGATGCCCAGGTACTGACCGCAGCACCTGGATCTGTGGGCTGGGGGAGGGGGGCAGGGCTGGGAAAAGGAGGGGGCTTAGGGGAGATGCAGGCCTCCGGCAGGTAGGTGGCCATATGCATACCTGTGTGGAGTACGCACACTGGCTGGTGGGATGGCAGGGGGCTAGAATTCAGAACAAGAGGAGCTGCCCCTATTGAGAGGTCTAGGATACAAGGGTCTCCACATCCAGGGTCACTCTGTGGCTCCTCATGTGGTGGTGCCCACAGGAGACAAGGCTAGGGGTCGGGTCCTGGGCAAGGTGTGGAGTAGGAGGCTTTGGCTGCAGTGCTGGTCAGTGAGGGAGGGGGCAGAGGGTGGCCAGAGGGAATGCAGCAGATGGGGATGCTGACCAGGCCCTATGGGCCTGACAGCAGAGATGCCCGATGTCCACCCAGCAGATCCGCCTGCGGCTCCTTCAGCTCTGCACCTGCCAGCCCCGCCTCGCAGCCCCAGGGACTCGGTGGGTTGCCGTGGTGATAAGGCTGGGGATGCCTTCCTGGGAAGCCCAGGGGAGTCTCCACCGCCATCACGCACACACAGACACGCGGACACATGCACAGACAATGCAGACAGACAGTTACACATGTGGGCGCACAACGCACAATGCATACACAGATCCATGGGCACACACGTAGACAACACAGACATACAGACACACACAACACACAGACACGTGCACAAGCACACGATGAACTCAGGTGTGTGCACAGACCGTTGAATACACATGTGCAGACACATGTACACACACGCACACAGATATATGTATGCACACAGCTGCACATGGAGACACACATGCAGACAGCAGCATGGAAGCTCACAGGCACAGGAACACAGGACTCCCAAGCAGCAGCCAGCCATCTGGAGTGACCTCAGTGTCGCCCCCAGCGTCCCCCTCTGGCCTGTGGGTGCACAGCCTTCATGGCTGGAGAGGATCTGAGTGGGGACCTGGGAGATCCCTTCCCCACCTGGCCGGCAGTTTTGAGAATTCATTCCAGGGCCCCTGCCAGCTGGCCTCAGTAGACCCTCTCCATCCACAGCTACAGGTGCTGCCAGCCTCCGGCACCCACCATTTCTCAGTCAAGGACCCTTGAGGGCAGTAACTGCATCCTACTCATGCCTCTTGTGAGGGGGGAGGGGTCCCACCTGACATCATCAGACCCCGGCACCCTCATAGCCCAGCACGGGGGATAGGGAGCTACCTGGGCCACATCCTGTCTGGACTCATCACGGAACTCTCCCCCACTCCAGCAGGGGGTCATGAAGCAGGACAGGTTGGCATGGAGTCTGATGGTCACCCTGGATTCTGAGGAAGCCCAGCCCTGTGTGGGTGGGGGGTCTCTGATCAGCGAGGACGTGGGGCAGCTTCCAGCCCCATCTCCCCAGGCACATCCAGAGCCCCGGCAACATGGCAGGGAGTGGGGAGGGTCTGCCACACAAGCCCCGAGCCACAGCAGACTGCTTTCGAGGCCCGGGACTGGATGTGCAGTGCTGGGCACTCACCTTAGCACACTGCTGGGGAGAAGCCACCAGGGGAGGGAAACCTACCCAGATCCATTGGAGAGGACAGACAGACAGACTCAGAAATGCAGCAGCAGGAAGCCAAGTGTGGGGAGGTACACCAGGGGGGTAAGGAGGGCAGTGGACCTATCAGACCTTGGAGGTCCCTGACCTATCATGTCCCACTCCCAGGGGAGCCCCCCCCCATGGCCAGGAGAGCGAAAGTGTCACCTCCCAGCGGAGGGTAATGCCAGAACCTGCTTAGCGGGCACCAGACAGCTTG
>NW_022103935.1:1138654-1140121 GCF_000313985.2 Echinops telfairi | reverse complement strand
TCAGTCTTTCCTGCCGGCCATCTGTCAGCCTTCCCCAGCTCAGCCTCTGGCAGGGGCTTCCCACTCCATCTCGGTATCGGGATGGGGGTCGGGGTGGGGGGAAGCATGTGGCCAGGCCCAGGGAACAGACGGTGGCAGGACTGGGGGAGGGGGAGGGCAGCCAGCCTTTGTGCCATGAGCCTCCAAAAGGGACAGTTGTCTCTAAGCCCTGGTGCCTGGGCCCCCTGCTCCCCTTACAGACCACCAGGCGGTCCCGACACGCAGGGGTGCCCAGCCGGAGGGCCCTCGGGGCAGGACCACGGTCAGTGCCTGTGAGCCAGGACTCCGAGCTCCTTGGGTGAGGGCCAGGCCAGGTACCCTTGGGCACCAAGGCCATTGTGTCCCTCTGCCGAAGCCAGCAGCAGGGCCAGGGGGTGCGGACAGGCAACCCAGCCAGGCCCTGGACTGAGGTGTCCCCCAGAGGCGCTGTCCCTGCACCCTAGCTGAGCTCCTGCATCCTGGCTGCACGTGGAAAGACCGCCTGCTTACAGCTGGCCACCCACATCCTCTGTGCCTGTGCCCCCAGCACAGACCTGGGGGTGCGGGGATTATGGGCTCTTCTTGACCAGCAGCTGGCCGGCCTCCAGCCAGGCCCAGGTCTCTGAGTCTCTCCCTTCCAACTGTCTCCAGCCGGCAACCATGGTTTTGCAAGTTGGATGGGAGGATCAGGGGAGGGAGGGGCTCTGACCTCCTCTTCCTGATTCCCAGTGTACAGACTGGGACAGGGGGTGCACTCAGCAGCACATGCTCCAGCAGAGGCCCTCCACACCCCCAGCAGACAAGCCCCGCCCTCAACAAAGAAGCCACGTCCGCGTCTGGAGTCCGCCCCTCCCGCCCGAAGGCAACTGCAGGCCTGACTGCGGCGCACCCCGACTTCAGCACGGCCCGCTGGACAGCTCCACCTTCCCCGGGTCCCGGGAGGGGCTGCGGTCCTCAGCGGGCCTCCTCCTGCGGTTCACCAGACCCAGGACCCGGCCCAGGGCGTCGCAAAGACCGCCCGGTGTCCAGCCTCTGTAGGGGGCACTGATCCCTGGTAGGAGCCCAGAGCAGAGGGGTCAGTGTCGCAAACGCTCCCCCATCGGCTGTGCACCAGCAGAAGCCAGTCCAGAAGGGGGGGTGGGTGCGGGCAGGAGGTCCGAGGGGCTGGCCCCTTCCCGGACCTGGCCTCACACTGAGGCCCATGATGACCCCAAGTTTGGGCAGCCACGCTAGCTAGACAGGGGGTCCAGGACATGGCACGTGGGCCCTCGACGTGGACAGCAGAGGGGCCAGGCCAGCGGCTCCCTCCACGCCCTATGACCCGAGCGCTTCAGACCCACCCCACCCCCACCTCCCGGGGTCGGCAAAGTCCCCGTTCAGCACTCGTCACCAACCGCTAAGCCAGCGGTGGGCACCAGGAGCAAAGACCCTCCCCTCAGCAAAGAGCAG
>NW_022103935.1:1137304-1138554 GCF_000313985.2 Echinops telfairi | reverse complement strand
CAGACCTTGGAGGTCCCTGACCTATCATGTCCCACTCCCAGGGGAGCCCCCCCCCATGGCCAGGAGAGCGAAAGTGTCACCTCCCAGCGGAGGGTAATGCCAGAACCTGCTTAGCGGGCACCAGACAGCTTGGAGAAGGACAGAGGGAGAGAAGGGGACCCAGTCGACTGCTCCCACTATCTCCCAGAACATCAGTGGTCCTCTGACCCCAGGGCCATCCGGCCACTTCCTGAGGGCCCTCCAAGGCCAGACCCCCCACCCCCGCCTCTGCCCTCCAGCTCAGAGCCAGAGGCAACTGTGGTTCTCAGGGTGTCCAGACGCTGGGGAGCTGAGACCTGGGCCAGCAGGACCCTCTATGGCCTGCTGTCCCCTGGGCTTACGCCCATCTCATGAAGCCCCTTCATGCCCCCACCCCAAGTCCACGACAGTGGGAGAGGACCCAGCAGCGCAGTGGTGTCCAGCGGCCTGCCAGGTGAGGATGGCAGCAAACACCGTGCCTAAGGGCACCAGGACCCCCAGCAACCTGTGGCGGAGCCCCGGGCAAGTGAGTTCACAGTGCCTCACCCCCCGGGGGCGGGGGGCTGCAGATCTCCAGGTAGCCCCTGCCTCCTGGGGAACCTCAGCTCCCAGAACTAGCTTCGCGACAGATAGACAGGCCATCCACCAGGGTCACTGGCCAGACTGGAGAGGTAGAAAGAGCAGAAAACCATGATGGTGAGCCCCCTCCCAGAGGGTCCTGCTCCACCCCCGGAGAAGCCCCCACAGACCCGGCCACACAGCCAGGGTCCCACTGTGTCCAGGGAGGGGGCACAGGGGGCATTCTGGCAGGGAGTCTTGAGCAGGACCCAGTGGAGCCCCATCCTCACTGGGCAGTCCCTCCACCTGCTGAGCCGATGCCAACACACAGTCTCAGGCCTAGCTCCTAACCCCGCCCAGCGCCCCCAATCACTGAGTCCCACAGGCATCCCACTGTCCCCACCACCACCTCCCCTGTTCAGGACAAGGACAAGGACTAAGATGGGGATGGGGACCAAGTCTGCGACAGGGCCTAGGGCCAGGACAAGGTCAGGGACCAGGATGGGGACCAGGATGGGGACCGGATGGGGGCAGGGGCTGGGACCGGGGCAGGGACTAGGATGGGGACCAGGACAGGGATGGGGATGGGGTGTAGAGAGGCCCTGGAAGCACAAGCAAAGACCCGACGCCAGGACATGGACCCCCAGCCCTGGCAGCTGCTCAGTCTTTCCTGC
>NW_022103935.1:1135734-1137147 GCF_000313985.2 Echinops telfairi | reverse complement strand
GGGGTCCCACAACACACACAAGTCCCACCTGCACCCAGGGCCCCATCACACATGGGTCCTGCTCACACAGGGCTCCTACCAGCACACAGGGATCCCACCTGCACACGGGGTCCTACCACACATGGGTCCTGCCCACACAAGGGTCCCACTTGCACATGGGCTTTCCCCATACGAGGTCCTACCCTGACCAGAGCCACCAGAGCCAGGACCTGAGACCCTGCCCCACCACCAGAGGAGGGGTGCCCCACCATACAGTCAGTGAAACCAAGGCCCAGAGACAGGAAGGGTCCCACTGTGCCGTGTGGGCTCTTAACCAGGGTGTTGCTGTCAGACCCCTGACCCCAGTCCCCCAGGTCACTACTGCTCCTGGACCTTCTGTGAGGGTGAGGCTGCACTGGGCGAGCTAGGCCTGTGTACACAGGCGGGCAGGGAAAGATCAAGGACAGGGCAGGGGCAGCATAATGTCTTGCTGGGGCTCCCACCTGGGGTCCCCCCTGTGTGCCCTGGCGAGGCCTGATGGGCCAGGGCACCAGAGCCCACACTAGCCCCCGCTGACCTGGGTCCACCAGAGCAGACTACCACCAGAGGGACCTCCAGGGGCCACCTGGAGCACACCGGCCTGGCTCCCAGTGCCACGTCTCAGAGAGCCTCCTGCCCCAGGCCAGGCTCCCACTGGGCCAAGATCACTCACTGGCCCTTAGTGGGGCACAAGTATCCATCCAGTGGGCCACCCTGGTGTTGCCACAGCCAGGGCCCTAGCACATGGAGCCATGCCCATCCCCTCACACATTGGCCCCACCCCAGGGGTGAGCAATCAGGGGTCAGGGTGCCTCACAGACCCTCATTCCTTGGAGTGTGGCCTCTACCCCCGCACTGACCCCACTGAGAGACAGCCCCTGGCTGTTGATGGGCCTGTAGGCGACCACGGGGGCAGCTCATGCCGCTGTTCCTGGAAGCTGGCGCCCAGTGGGCGGCCAGAGATGGCGTGCTGCCCAGGGCCTGCTACACCCCCACCCCCACACTGACCCCATCCTCACAGGCTTGGAACCACGAGGCCAGGAAGTGCAGGCAGGGCAGCCATCGCCAGGCCCTGAGTGGACATGAGGGTGCCCCATTCGGCACCGGGACAGAGGAGACCCAGACGGTGCCCTTCACAACTCCTGGTGTACAGGTCAATGCCCAGTGGTAGGGGGACTGAGGCTGGGCCCTCGGGTCCCTGGGCAGCCAGGGAGCTGTCTGGGTGGTGCGACAGAGGAGGGACACCTCCTGGTGAAAAGCGCATGGGCTTGAGGACTCAGTCCTGTACGGCGGGGGGGAGGGCAAAGTCCCCGTTCAGCACTCGTCACCAACCGCTAAGCCAGCGGTGGGCACCAGGAGCAAAGACCCTCCCCTCAGCAAAGAGCAGGGCCACGG
>NW_022103935.1:1133661-1135634 GCF_000313985.2 Echinops telfairi | reverse complement strand
GGTGGGGGGCTGTGAGGTATAGAGGCTGTGAGCTCAGGGTGGGGGCACTGCCTGCTGGCAGGGCGCTGGCCCCAGCTGCCTGGCCCAGAACACTGGCCCTCAGAGGCAGTGGAACAAGGCCTTCGCCGGTAGACGGGGTTCTGAGCAGTGGCCAGCACAATCCCTGCTTTGTCCCTGTGACGCGCCCCCTCCCGTTACACGGTGGCCTTGGCCTCAGCCCAGCCTCCATCTTGTCCGAGGTCAGAGGCAGCTGACTTGGTGGGCTGGGTCCAGGTAGCCCAATTGTGGCCAGGGGCACTGGGCTCAGTGGGCTCCCTGGATGGGGGCTGGGGTCTGCCACGCCTACTGCCCCCAGACACTGCCAGCCCAGGGCTTCTCATCCACGCATGCCCCAGGCGGGGTTGACACGTCTGCCGGATGCCCTGCCACCCCCACAGCAGGCAGGCCCCGACATCATTTCCGCTTGGGAACCTTACCAAGTTCCCAGGAAGACCCATCCACAGACACCGGGCCTGCGGGCCTGAGACACAAAGCCCTCGGGCTGCTGAATGCCAGGCACTGCCCTTAGCTGGACAAGGCTTGCAGGGCAGGGACACTTCCTGGTGATGAGCTGGTTACTGTGAGCAGGGTCGAATGTTCAAACTCTGCTGCTCAGGGCAGGGAGGCGGGGGGCCAAGCTCCCGGGTCCTGATGCCAGATGGGCTCAGAGTCCCCACAGGAAGGGTGGGTGTCACAAGAAGGCAGTGGGGCCCCCTTTTCCATCCAGCAGTGCCTGGAGCCACAAATGGTCACCACGGGACTCTGAGCCTATCTAGCATCAGGACCCTGGGCAGGAAGGTTGGACACCAATCCCAGGGGCAGCCTGGCCCCTGGAGCAGAAGAAAGGTCAGTGCTCGGACACCTTCTGGTCATGGCTGCATGTGCTGGCCGATGGGGGTCCAGCCAATGTGGCCGTCTGGGCGGCCTGTCTCTGGCCTGTCCAGCAGCATTAGCTCGGGGAGGACCTGCTCTTGGCTTTGAGGACACAGAAGGTGCTGGCACGGGGTTTCTTCAGGCAGAGTGAAAAAGAGGGTGGTGCTTCAGCCAGAGAAGTCCCCTACCCCCTTCACCCCAACACTCTCAGGCCAGAGCGGAGTCCAGAAGATGCAGTGCCCATTCCTGTGTCTGCCACTGTCCCCGCGGTGGGCACAGCAAAGGCCTCAGGGTCAGTACATCCAGCCAGGTGCCAGGGTCCCAAGGTCCAGCTCCTGGCCTGCCCAACGAGGTCCCCAAGGTGGCTGTGGTGAAGCGGGCAAATGCCAGCTGGCACCAGCCTGGCAGGTGTTCCATTGGTGCCACGCCCTTTCCGCCGCTGCCGCCCGTCTACTTGACCAAGCAAGACGTCCTCTCCCGGGGACTGGTCTTGCCTGACAACATGAGAGCTGAACGGGGCAGTCTCGCCAAGCTCACCTCCACGGAACGCGCGGCCGTTCCTTCTCCACACACGCCGGTTTGTAGAAAGAGGCTGGGTTTTAAGGTCAGAGTGGAGACCCACGTGAATCCCGCAAAGTTGCCATCTTTCAGCAACATGCACCTCTGGGGCAGCAGTACCTGGGTACTGTTTCCAGGTGACCTGGGGATGGCTGGGAGGAGCCGGTGCCACCCACCTGCGTCTGCATGTGAACAGGGCACGCTGCATGGTGGAAATAGTCACCAGAGCTTGTGGCTCCACGCAGACTCGGCCAGAGCTGACACAGCCCCAGGCCATGACCCGGGAAGCTCCGGCAACAAGCCGACCCCCACCTGGAGGGCAACAGGGGAGCCTGAGGGCCAGGTGGAAGCAGGGGGTCCATGGTCCCTGTGATATGCATCTTTGCTGCCCCTCACCACCCCAACCCCACACACAATAGGCATGTGGGCAAGTAAGACCTTGCCCCGCTCATCCTAGGCTCCAATGTGGCACAGGTGATGGACCGTCATAGTCCTCTCACCTC
>NW_022103935.1:1130374-1133561 GCF_000313985.2 Echinops telfairi | reverse complement strand
GGCACAGCAAAGGCCTCAGGGTCAGTACATCCAGCCAGGTGCCAGGGTCCCAAGGTCCAGCTCCTGGCCTGCCCAACGAGGTCCCCAAGGTGGCTTGGGATGAAGCGGGCCCTTGGGAAGCCAGTCCTGGGGGCCTGAGGCCACCCCCACAGTAACCACTGGACAGACACACCAGCTAGACACCAGAGAGGACCAAGCCAGCTCTGCCATCCCCACACTCAGGCTGAACTGGGCAGGATGGAATTGGTCCGAGACTTCAGGCGGGGTGTAGAATCTGGCCAGGCACCAGTGATCTGGTGACTGTCACTTGGACTCTCAGAAGTTGTGTGGAGACTGGGGGTCAGTGGGTCCTGGGGGAACCCTCCCACCTGAGTGCACCCTGGCCTGACCCAGCCCATGTTGGATCCAGCAATGGGGGTCCAGGCTGGGTGGCATCAGGCAGACAAGCCACCCAGGACTCTGGGTGGTCCCCGCCCTGCCCTGTTCTCAGCACCACCTGCATAGTTGTAGCCTGATACCCAGCCAGGAAGCCCCAAACCCTGAGTTCAGGACCTCTGCCCACTCTTAACCGCTGATGCCAGCTTGGGTCTGGGGTCTCAGGCCCTACATGGCACATCCCCTTCTCCAAGGACCCTCGTGGGCACGTTGCCACGTGGCCCACTGCTCCCTCGAGCTCAGAGTCTCTGCAGGGGCCTGGGGCCTCTAAGGCTGGTCTCAACTGTGGTCACCAGCTGCTCTCACCTGTCCCACACCCAGTGGCTCCTCCCACCCTCGATGTCAAGTCCTCCTCCCTCGAACCTGAACAAAGGTGCCCCCCCCCCCCCTGGCCCGACTGCTCAGTGGCAGCCTGTGAGCCCAGGCAAATGCGCCTGATGACCCTCTGCCTGGAATGGCCCTGTTTGCCTGACAGTCTGCCCAGCTGGTGCTCCTCAACTCTGAAGATGGACAAGGGGCACCCCTGCTCCCGTCATCCTCAGGTGCTCCTGCATATTGGGAGGGGGGTACTCCCCAGGCTCCTGGACAAAGGAAAGGAAGGAGAGCCTACAATGCCCCGCACTAGGGCCTCCTAGCCCCACTGCACGTCTGCCCCTCCAGCCCCACTCCCAGCTCAAGATGCCGCCTCCCTGGCTAGGTGCCCGCCTCGGCCTTGTTGCAGGGAGCCAAGTCCAAGGCTTAACAAGCCCAGAAAACCCCATTAGAGAGCCCTCCCCCACAGCGACACTTCCCGGTGCCTCAGGAACCCTGCTCCTGCCTGCCACAGAGCCGCCAGGAACCTGACCCCTGGCCGGGCCCACTCCCACTCCTCATCGCTCCTGGGCTGGCCCCACAGAGCTGACACCCCAGGTGTCATTGGGGAGGAGGCCGGTGGGCTCAGGAGCCTTTAAATCATGCAGAGGGGCAAGTGCAGGCCCACCGGTCCCAAGCTACCAAAGCTGGGCTCTGCCCTCAGATGACATAGAACAGGCAAGCGTCTCCAAGGAGTCAAGGAGGTGGGGGGAGCTACCCACTGCCAGCAGTGCCCCGGCCTTCCCGGCTCATCGTGAGCAGGTCAGAGGTTCCCTTTTGGCATGGGGCACCATGGCCCAAGAGGCTGGCTGGAATGGGCAGGAGGCTCACACTGGCCAAGTTGAGGGGGGCCTAGGCAGAGGCGAGGTGGGGACTAAGGAAGGGCTGAGTCAAAGCGCTGTGGGCCCAGGAGATATGGGGCTCCCACCTGGTACCCCCAAGCCGGAGGCCCCGTGGCTGGCTGGCCAGCCAGGCTGGGCAGTGGGATGGAGACACAGAGGGTCTGGTGCAGAGAGAACCCCAGTTCTCGCGGCGCCCAAGCTCCAGGCAGCGTGCCCATTGCCTAGAGAAGCTGAAAGGGGGCCTCTGGGGTGTTGGGCAGGCTGGGAAACAAGGCTCCCCGGCAGGTGGGGCTGAAGATCAGACAGCCGGATGGCAGCCAAGTCAAGCCGTGCACTCCTGGGCCCTGCGCCGGAGTGTCGGAAAGTCCGCCGCCAATGGGGCCGGGATGGGTCCCCCAGGTCTTTCTGGAAACAGCACCCCAGAATTGTCGGAGAGTGTTCCAAAGAGGCTAATGAGGCCACAAGGACCACAAGGAAGGGGGGCCCCAGCAGGGAGGGCGTCTCAAGTAACCAGAAAAAGGTCCCTGGCTCTGTGTCCCCCTGAGAGGCTGGGGAGCCGTGGATCCACACGCATGGGGCCCTTTGTGTCCACTTGTGGTGACTACAACACAGCCTCCCGAAACGAAGCCCATGCAGGCCGGCCCAGCCAACGGGAAGGGAACCCGGCCTGGTGGAGACTGCCGCCCGCAGAATTAATTCATGGCCGACGTCACTCACACAGGGACGCTTCCGATAATAACGTCTTCTTGGTGAGATAATGAGATTCTGTCGCTGCCTCTTGCACCCCCTGCTGTGGGACCAGAGCAGCTTTCTGCCGCCCAGGACACCCGCGGGCTTGGTTGGCGGTCCAATGCCGTTGTGGGCATGGCACCTCTGCCTCCAGCCCGGAACACACCACTCCCCTGCGGAACTGACCGCCCCTGCTGCCAGAGACCCCTGCAGGCCCCCACCGCTGGGAGCTCACTGGGGCACGGGCTGGGAAGGGGCCCCACTCTCGGCCTCTGAGCATCCCCTCAGTGGCCTGCCCGGAAGTCCAGCGTGGCCCACTTTCCTTTCCAAACACCCCACCTCCTGGTTGGTTGAGGGCAGGCCTGCAGTCTGGCCTGCAGCAGTGGTGCAGCCAGCGGAGTGTGGGTCCCCTCACTGATCCCCACCCCCCCTCCACACACACACAAGCTGGTCTCCCCACCCTGCACTCCTGATGCCCGGGTCTAGAATACCACCACCCCTGCCCGCCTGCCCCCAAATCCAGCAGGCAGCCAACCAGCCCAGGCTGCCAGGAGAGACAGTCCTGAGAGAAGAAAGAAAATGGCTGAGGCCAGCCTGCCACAAAGCAGCTCTGTCACCGCCCGGCTGACCAGATGAGGGGGCTGGCCGGCCGCCGGCCTGAAAGTTGGACAAATGCAAGGGCAGCGGCCAGGCCTCTGCAGAGACCTACCCCGAGGCCCGAAGGGCAGACACCAGGCCAGGACCCTCCACCGCTTCCCCAGGCCTGTGTCTGCGCCCCTGGACCAGGGATTTACTTCCGCCGGGCCGGGTAGCAGCGGTGGCTTCCTCCC
>NW_022103935.1:1113908-1129074 GCF_000313985.2 Echinops telfairi | reverse complement strand
CCGAGCCCACCCCCTGGCCCTCGGCCGCGGAGCGTGCAGGGCCCACGCCACCCGGCCATAAAGCACACCCCGGGGGTCGGGCGGGAGGGTCAGTGCCGCGCGGGCGCGAAGGGGTGCTCTGGAGACGCTTTGGCCCAGGGGTAGAGGCGGGGGACATCCCGGACGCCCGCCTCCCGCTACACTGTCCCACCGAGCTCAAGTCCACCAGGCCTTCCCTCCATCCCCCTAAAAAGTGCGGGGCTCCGTGCGCCCAGCACTGCGGGCTCGGGCGCGGGGCCTGCTCGCGGCTGCGGAGCCTGGAACTCGTGACCTTGCGCCTCAGGAGCTGTGCCCTCGGCGCTGTCCTTCCCTTCGCTCAGGTTCCCACTGCGAGTAGGGGAGCCGCATTTTCCGGCATCAGCGAAGGCAAAGAACTCACCCAAGGTCACCCCGCTGCGGCCTCCCCGTGGCGGTCCCTGGCCTTTGCTGTGGCCTTCTTCTCGTAAGGCTGAGTTTGGGGAGCTGGGAACTAGACTCAGAGACTCCAGACAAGGCAGGGCAGAGTCTCACCCAGGAAACCAGCAGAGCCCATGGGGACCCCCAGGGCCAGGCCTGCTGTAGCCCCCTCGGGACCGAGTGTGTGCTGCTGCAGAATGATCAGCCAGGTCCCCCAGAAGGTTCTCTGGCTGTCCTGCCATGCCCACTGCCACTACTGCTAGGACACCCTGACCAGGAGAAGAAGTGGTGTGGGCCAGAGATGCTCGTGTGCGCTGCACGCACACACACTCACACACCGTCCCAGTGACCCTCTAGGAAGGCCCCAGTGTGGACTGCGTGCTCCTTGCATTGTGTATTTACTGCACCCTCCCTTTCCCCACCCCAGGAAGGGCAGCCAGGCCCCCGAACAGCTGTCCACAGCCCTCACCTACCTGCTTGCACTTTCCTTTCCACTCACTTATTAAAAGGTGTGCATCGGCCATGACTTGGAGGAGTCCAGAAACAGCACACCGAATAGAATCAGCATCCCCTTGCAAAAGGACAAAGGCCATCCCCTCACTGCCAATGAAATAAGCAAAGGGTTATTCGTGGCTCCTGGGGGCAGGCGAGGAAGGGACATTTTGCTTAGGGGTACTGCGTTTCTGTTCATGGTGGGAAGATGATTGGGTCTGACCAGTGCCCTACCGTAATACTGGACATATCCGCAGAGGGGCACTTGGTCTCTTCCCCCCCACCCCCCTTCCTGTCTTCCTGGAGCCAAAAACCGCCACCCTTCTCAACCAGCTGCTGGGCTCCAGAGCTGGCCTTGGTGCTGAGATGCCCTGGACAGAGGTATGTTGAGAGGAATGGGGTGACCGCTGCAAGAGCTGATGACTGTGGATGCCATGGCCCTCCAGTGTCCCCCACTATCCCCCCGCCGCCGCAGGAGAGACGGTAATGCTCCCACTTGATGGACAAGGGTCTCGCAGGAGAAAGGCTCTCAGAACGAAGAGTTCTGCCGCCTCAGTGGGCAGCTCCGCCATCAGGAAGAACAGGATCCGCCTGAGGAAGGAGCTCAGCCGGAGGACGGGAGATCCGAGACCTGGAAGGAAAGGATAAACCAAGGTCACACAGCATAGAAACAGAAGCGGAAGACACTGCGAAAGAACACATGAAAATCCAATATCCCTCACGAGCCGAGATGCTCAAAGCCTTAGCAAGTTCATCCCAGCAGCATAAGCCCAGAGCAATACACACAACCAAGCAGAGTTTGTTCTAGGGACACAAGGCCAGGTGACACTTCGTAATCACAGCAATTCACCATATTCGCAACCTAACAGATAAATCACACGACCATGGCAATAGAAGCAGCAAAAGCAATTGAAAAAATTAAACATCCACTAGTGATAAATACTCTGAACTAGGTGTGGAAGGGAACTTCCTAAACTAGATAAAGAAAAACTAAACAAACAACCAAGCAACCCCCCCACAAGCTAACATCACGCTAAGTGGAGAAATACTGATTGTCTCTTAGGATCATGGAGGAGAGGAGACTCCCCATCATTACCACTCTCTTTCAACATTTTACTAGAGAACCTAGCCAATGCAGTAAGCCAAGAAAAAGAAAAGCTGTAACAATTGGAAAGAAAAAAGTAAAACTTTATTTTCAGATGCCATCACAATTCTGTCATTCGTAGAAAGGAGTGAACTACAAAGCACTACTAGAACTAATCCGAGAGTTTAGCAAACTCTCAAATATCTTTATCTTTAAGATAACTCTTGAAACCAGGTATGCGTGTGTGTTAGACAGGGTTCTCTAGAGAGAGAAAACCAAATTGCTGATAATATATTTATTTATAAAGATAATTAGATAGATAACAAGAAATGAACTGTTGAATCATATACAGATAAATATATAATACAAGAAATAAACAGTTAGATTATAAAGCACTACAAATGGCTCAATTCAACTCACTCCCGTGAGAGAGAGTTGTGAGAGACTAGCAGTCCTTCAAGTCCAGTCTGCTGCCAGATCTTCCTCTATTTGTAGAGAGAGCTAGGCTATGTCAGCACAGCAGCCAATCACAAGGCAGGTCACCAACTGCCAGCCAGGTCACCAACTGCCAGTCCCCAGCTCTAGAGATGTCTTAAAGGGACCTCAACTTACAGCGACACAGTTCACAGGCTAGGTGTCCCACAGGTAGTGCAGCCTTTAAATTGAGGCACAGGACACGCAAGGCAGCCGCACACTGGTCCGATGATCACAGAGCGAGAGTCAAGAAAGGCGAGATTCACCAAGCCATTTCTCTCTGCCCTTCAGTCAATGCCACTTGTGTTGCTCGGCCAGGCTGGCACAATGAAGTCTCTCAGTGTGTTTTCCGACTCCGACTTCCGACTGAAAACTGGTTTGACTTTTCGAGGTCCTTTGCATTTCTTTACACGTTTAAAATCAACTTCTCAAATTCTTTCTTCTTTCCTTTCTTTTTTAGCCAGCTGGGGGTTTGATTGAGATTCCTTTGAATCTATAGATCAATTGGGGGCGAATTTACCTCTAGACAACATTGAGTTTGGGAACCCATGAATATGGGATCACTCCGCCTGCTTCTCTCTCCCCCTGTGGCCTTTTTGTAGTTTTCTGTGCATATGGTGTTTTTTTTTAAAAAACAAAAAACTCTTTGAGTCAATGCTGACTCATAACCCCTACTGAACGTGGCAAAACTGCCCCCTGTGAGCTTCCAAGACTGTAGCTCTTCACGGGCGCAGAGCGCTCAGCCTTTGTCCCGTGATGTGACTGCTGGTTTCAAGCGGCTGTCCTTGCAGTGAGCAGCCCGACACAACAGAACACCAGGGCTCCCTGTTCTGTGTGTAAGTCTCAGGAAGATTGTATGCTATTTCGTGGTTGTGTTACTAGGAGCCCTGGTGGCGTCGTGGTTATGAGTTGGGCTGCCATCGGCATGGTCGGTAGTTGGAAACCACCAGCAGCTCCTCGGGAGAGGGACTGTGCTTTCTACCACTGTCAGCAGTTAGAGTCTGGGAAACTCACGGGGTGCTGTGAGTCAGCATTGACTCGACGGCAGTGAGTTTGTTTGGGGGTTTTTTGTGTGTGTTAGGCTGGGTTCACTAAAGAAACAAAACCAGGGAGATATATCTATTTACTTGTTGAAGCAGGGAAGTCCAGTTGGAGCCTGGAGAGGTACTAAGTCCATAGATCAAGTGTTAAACTAGCAGCTTCTCCTGACTCATACAGCTTTGGGGATTGGGGAACCCAAGGTCAGCAGGGACACTACAGACTGGTGGCTGCAGAGGCAGATGAAACCAAGGTCAGTGGACCAGGTGTGTGACTGGAGAGGCAGACACCTGCTGGCTCCCAGGGTCGGCAGGCAATATGGCAGGCCATTAGCTCAAGTCCCAAGCACCAGAAGTCAGTAGGCCAGATGCAGAACCCAGACCCAGCAAAGAGCGAACAAGCTTTTCCACAGCATCCACTGGTACAGGAAGCAAACCACACCCTGATGAAACTTCTTTTCAATGGCATTAGGGCCAAGCCCTGAGTAAGGGGATTGATTTTACCTGAATCTTTTCATAACTGATGGGCTGCTCACCGCAGATCATTATGAGTTGTTTATATTGTATTGGTTCACATCACGGGGGGGATTACTAAGCCTTAATTAGCAAACCATTTGGAATCATGGAGTAGCCAAGTTGACACAAAAACTATCACATTTATTCTATTTGTACGTGTTATTTTTATAACTTCAACTTCCAATTGCCCAGTGTTAGCACAGGGCAATACAATTGATTTCTGTATTTTGGATACAGTGTGCTTTCAGCTTAAACATAGATGCACAGATCAAAGAGCATGACTGGAGAAACCAGAAATAAATCCCTTTTATTTTGGACAATTAGGTTTTAGCAAAATGAAGCCCAGTGGAGAAAGGTTCATCTTTTCACCAGATGGTGCTGGAACAGCCACGTGTGACAAAAAGAGCCCCAAATCTGACTTCACGCCATCTACAAATGTTAACTAGACTTCCTAGCTAATTAGCAAACATCCACTGGAAAGGCATCGCGCGCTTACAGGTAAGAACTGTAAGGATGGAGCTTCTTGAAGAGAACACAGATTTCTCTGTGCCCTCAGGTTAAGCAGATTTCTGAAATAAGATGCAAAAAAAAAAAGGCGAGCCACAAAATAATCAGAAACTACCTGCACTTCAAGGGGCAAATTGTTAAGAAACGTGAAATTTCCACTTCAAATTGTTAAGAAAATGAAAAGCCACAAACGAGGATAGAATCTTTGCAAATCAAATATCTGACAAAACAGTGGCGTCTAGAAGATATAGTTCAATCCAGAAGATTGAATCGCAGTGGTGGAGCAGCATCTTGGAAGCACCACCGGCGGCCCAGAGCCCCCACGACTGTCTCAGCAGCAGGACAGCCAGAGAGCTCCTGAGAGGCGAGGTAGCGGAGACGTGTTGTCAGGAGGGACCAATCCCTGGAGAAGGCAGCACGCCTGCTACAGTGGACGGGCAGCAACAAGAAAGGAGGATACAGTGACTGCAACAAGGGGCTCAGACCCAGTACCCCTGTAGGCTGGTGTCGGACCAGCCAGTGAGTCCGTCTGCTGCACACAGGGTCGCCGGGGTCCGAACAGAGAGATCTAAAGAAGCCTTTGAATTCAGTGTAACCACCACCACCTTGACTTAAAAACAGTCTCAAAACTGAGCAAAGTACGTCCACCAAGATGACGGTTTCTTTTGAAGGAAAGATGAAAAAGATATGCATGGCCAAAAGGATGCGAAAGAAATGCTCGATCGGGCACCAAAGAGAAACGGTGGTGAAATGGCAAGCACCCCGTTGAGTCTGGCTCACGGAGACCCTGCTGGGGGGAATGGAACTGCCTCAGACAGTGATCGAGGCCGTGAATCTTCATGGAAACAGCTGCCTCACCCACCATCCCACGGAGCAGTTGAAGCTTTCCAACTGCCAACCTGCTGGTTACCAGACCCATGTTCAGCCCACAGTGCCACCGGCACCCCTTTCCACAACTGTGAGGATGATTGAAAACTGGCAGACGACGCCCCAGGTCTGCATGAGGAGGTGGGCCACCCGGAACTCGGGAACTTGCTGGCCAGAATGCACAGTGGCTGGTGGGGTTGAACGTAAGCTTCCCGCTGGCCCAACTGTCCCGGGCCCCCACCCCCACCAGAGGCACTTCCCAGAGAGAGGTGACACATTATGTGCACCGAAAGGCTTGCGTGCAAGTGCTCATGGACACTTTGTGTCAATAGTCAGGCGATCCGAATGCTCTTCAACGCTGCTGTGGTTGTTGCTGTTGTGGCTGTTGCCAGGGCATAGCCAGTGTTCTGGCTATAGGAACCCAGGTACAATGGAGACAACCCCTGCCCAGGGCTGGGCCCTCCTACCAATTGTTGTGTGAGCTGACCAGGAGCTGGAGGGCCCGCCTCAATCTGGTATGATCTCACGTTGGCTTGATTACATCTACAAACCCTTGTTTCTAAATAACTTCATAGTCATAGCCTCCAGGTGGGCATACTTTTTTTACGGCGGGGGGCGGGGGGGGCATTAAATAGCTCAGTAACCCCAGCCTCTGGCTCCCCCCAGTTCACATACTTCTTACATGCAAAATACATTCACTGCAGCCCATCGCCCCAACACCTCATCTTTAACTCTGACGGCAAAACCTCGTGCAAACATCATTAAACGTCATTCACCCCAAAGGAAGTTTCAAACACCATATTCTCAATCAGGTTCGAATGAGGCTCTGGGTCTAGTCCATCTAGGGACGAGAGTCTTCTTCATGCGCAGAGCTATGAAACCAGAAAATATGAGCCATCTGTTTCCCAAACACCCTGACGGGACAGGCACAGCGTCGGGGTTCTCTGGCTGCAAGGGTAAAGTGGAAGGAGTCAAGAGTGATGTCTGTCTGGGAAGAAGGATGGTCAGAGTGCTTCTTAGAAGGAAGGATGGTGCGACATTGTCGTACAGACTTTGGGCATGTTGTCCAGAGAGACCAGGCCCTGGAGAAGGACATCATGTTTGGTCCGGCAGAGGGGCAGCGCAGGAGATGGCCCTCAAGGAGATGGACCGACCGTGGCTGCACAGTGGACGTAAGCGTGGGAGCTACTGTGAAGAGGGCGCGGGACAGGGCGGTGTCCCTTCTGCTGCGCATCAGGTCTCCACGCTGGACCTGACTCACTGATGGCCCCTAACGACCACAACAACGGGGTTATGCGGCCTGAACAAGTCCTCCAGCAGCAGGGCACATTCTGCGGATTCCACAGCCCGAGGGTAACCATTTACGGCCCAACGCTCTTGTCGTCTGAGCTCTCTCACCCTCTCAGCTGTCCCCACCGTCGGCCTGCCCTGGAGAGCCACCTCACCTCATTCCTGCTCCTTCCGGGCTGGCAGTGTGGCTCCCAGCACCGAATTCTCGAAAGCCACGTTGGTCTTCTGTGAGAGTTGGGGCAACCCGTGCCATCAGACTCCGCCACGCAGTCACACTGGGGCACCCTTTCTCTGCCCTGGCTTCTGAGATGCTGGAGTGGACCCATCGGTCACCAGTGTCTTCAGTCAACGGCTGTCCAGACTCTGGGTCTGTTCCTCAGTGCGTGCTTCCGGGACAGTCTGAGAATGTCCCCAACCAGCAAGTGCCGGTTCCTTCCTGCTTAGCAGCCCATTCCCAGGTTTCCCTTTTTCTTACTGCGTTTTCTCTCACACCACATGGGAAGCCGGGTCACACGTCCCACACTTTCCTTGGAAATCTCCCCAGCCTCAGATCCAAGTTCAACAGTGAGCAAGTTCCACTTCCTCACCAAGGTAGCAGGCAAGTCAACAGGGTTTCTGCTGCTTGAGGACGAGGATCATCTTTCCTCCAGTTTCCAATCACATGTCCCTCCTCTTCACCCAGCCCTCACCAGAAGCCGAGCCAGGGTTCCCATTAGAGAGGCGTGTTGTGTTTACGATGACACAGGTCTTCTTTAACGTGACTGTGAAAAGAGCCCTGGTGGAGCGACGGTTCAGCGCTCGGCTACGAACGAACGCAAGGGTCCGTTTCCTAGCAAAGTCCCCCTCTGTGGGGCCGTGGGAGAAAGACACAGATACATGCTCCCATAACGACCACGGCGTAGAAGCCGTTCGGGGGCAGGTCTGCTCTGCACAGGGCCACAATGAATCCAAGATGGACCCGCAGCGCCTAGCAGCGAGACCATGGGGATCCGCTCAGAAGGTCTCCTCGCTCCTGAGACGCAGCAGAATCCATGCCAGTGCCCATCTCTCCCGGCTGTGTCTTCAGGACATCCTCCGCGTTTCACGATCACGCACTCCAAAGTTCTTTGAATGTCCACTCGCCGTCCAATTCCAAACTCTCCACGTCGAGGCGTCCGGCCGAGTGCGGCCCACTCTCCGGTACCAGGATCTCTGGGGGAGGATTTCTCTGGAGCCACGGAACCAAGCAGGAGCACACACTCATTGTCATCGAGTGGATGGCGGCTCATGGCGACATAGCTAAAGCCAGTGATCGCTGAATCAACGCTGGCCCCTGGAGGCCTCCTGGGAGCAGAGCAGAGGGGAACTGTGCGCCGTAGAGTTTGCAACGGCGAAGTTTTCAGAAGAACCAGTATATCGCCAGCGCTTTGCCCCAAAGCGCCCTGGGAGGGTGCGCCTTCAACCACTCTGCTAGGCTGTTGGCACCCCCCGGGGCCCCAGGATACTTTGGTGGTGGCGGCTTTGTTCAGTGCCGTGGAGTCAGCTCCATTCATCAGTGTCCTTGCGTGGACAAACCCAACTCTGCCCAATCCTGCGGCGTTCTCACAAGTGTTATGTGTGCACCCAAGACTGAGGCCACTGTATCCGGCCGTCTCGTGGAGTGCCTTCCTCGTTTTCCCTGCCCCTCTACTTTACCAAGCATGAGGTCTTTTGTCCAGGGACTGGGCTCTCCTGGATCTATATCGAGATTTCTTTTAATGAATTTTCTCCCATGATTGTGGGGGCTGACAAGTCGGAAATGTGTGGGGCAGGCAGCAGATTTGAGATGCAGGCTACAGTCAATGTTATAGTTTGAGGGAGAACTTCAAGATTGCAAAGGGTGGTACGAACCTCCTAGACCATGGTTGCAGTGGGCTCCTGATTGTGTGAGGCAGGGTTCTTTAGAGAAACGAAACCAGGACACTTACGATTTTATACATACACAACGATAGGTTTACGCAATGAAAAGGAATATAACAGCTAATTAGTCCACACAGCAGTACAAAGGGCTCAGTTCAACTCACTTTTGTGCAACCGTTAATATACTGGAAGTCCTTCGACTCACATGGGCTGCCAGGTCCAAGGTCCAGGAAGCAGACACCAAAGTCCTTCCTGGGGCAAGGCAGGCAGAGTCTGCCCACAGGCAGCAAGCAGGCCTGGGTGGAATATCGAACGCAAGCAATGCAAGACGGTGGAATCCACCAGCCTCAGGCTCAAGCCACGTGCACACCAGCAGCGTGGCGAAGCCCGTCTCAAAGGAGCCTCAAGCTCTAGCGACACAATCCACGGGTCGGCTGTCCCACAGAGGGTGTAGCTCACAGGGTGAGGCAGAGAACTAGCTACAGCAGCAGCACACATGCTCCTGCTCACTCTGATCACCAAAGAGCAAGAGGGGGGAGTCAGGCCTCGCAGAGCCATTTATTTCTCTTTGCTCTCCAAGTAGACTGCACCCTAATGAACCCCACATATTCCTATTGGCCAGATTGGCATAACAAACCTACCTACCACCCTGACTGTGCACGTTTGTTAAACTCACTGAACTGTACACATAAGAATGGTGAATTATTCTATGACAAAGCCGGCTTAAAAATTAAAATGAGCCTCACTCTGTCTGGCCAATTGGTGGTCCAGGGAGCGGAGATGCCGCGTCAAGATGGGTTGGTATGCCCATGCAGCACCCTCTACAGCAGCGGTTCTCAACCTGGGGGTCACGACCCTTTCCCAGAGGTCACCTAAGACCATCGGAAAACACATAAATACTTCACAATAGATAATTACATGTTCTTTTGTGATTAATCACGATGCTTTAATTATGTTTCATTATGCTCGATTTGTAACAGTGGGGAAACATCCTGCATCTCAGATATTTACAGGATGATTCATACCAGTAGCAAAATGAAGTGATGAAGTTGCAACGGAAAGAATCTTCTGGTTGGGGGTCCCCACCACATGAGGCATTAGGAAGGTTAAGAGCCACTGCTCTACAGGGTCTACGGTGGCCCCAAGGGGCCAGAGGCTGTGGGGAGGTATTACCATCGAATAAGGCCCCGCACATCTGGGTGAAGTCCTAGCCCCAGTCCTCGCGCACAGGACCCTAGCTGGAAACAACAAGGTTCTCACAGCTGTTAGCAAGTTAGCGTGAGTGCGTACTGACATGGGGGGTCCTTTCCGGAGATTGACTTCGGGAGTCGAACGACCCTTTCACGGGGGCCGCCCAACTCAAGAGCAGCAAAATGACCGTTATGAAGTAGCACAAGAGGAACTGTACGAAAGGGTCAAGGCACGAGGAAGGTTGAGAACCACGGCTCGAGAGAGACACAGAAGCAAAGCAGCTGCGTGGAGAGAGAGGCAGAGGCAGCGGCGTTCACTGCAGCTGCGAGCCCAGGCACTTCTGGGGCTGCCAGAGGCCAGGAAAGACGAGGAAGGGTCTTCCCTGGAGACAACTTGAATTTGGACTTTGACCTCTGTGTTAGGGCTGATTAGAGAAACAAATCTAGGAACACTCATATGTGGGTAAGAGAAAGCTTTATATCAAAGAGCAATTGTACATGAGACATCCCAGCCCAGTCCAGATCAAGTTCATAAGTCCGATATTAGCCCACATGTCCGATACTCGTTCCTAAATTCCTCTTTAAACTCAGGCAGTCAGTCATGCGGTGCTGCCGAATGCAGGAAGATCACAGGACAGTGGGTAGAAAGTCTTGTGGATCCAGTGGTGGTGGAAGCATCTCAGTGCTGGCGTGGGTGTCCACATGGCTCCTCCAGCGCCAGGGTTCTGGCTCCATCAGTGTGTCTCCACGTGGCTTGTCAACAGGAATGTGTAGCAGAGAGAGTGTCTGGCCTCCAGCGAGCTATTTATCTCCTTCGCGCCTCCAAACGAGGTCATCCGGCTGCAACCTGATGGACAGGCCAGACCCCACCCCATCGCCAGTTGACAGGAGATGATGTAAGTACCACAGCCTGCAACCTGTGACAAAATGCATTTCTGTGGTTTACGGTGACACCGTCGGGCGCTTTGTTTGTGGCAGCCCTAAGAGCCATACGGCAAGTCGGTGACCGTGGGAAAGGAGGTCCTAAGAGCAGACAGAAAGGCAGGCTGGGCCATTCATCACGCGCTCCTTCCTGGAGGACATTATGGGAGGTGTCTCAGGGATGGCCTGTCACCACTGCTAGAAGCTTCCTGTGGCAGGGGGATGCTGCCCCTCTGGTGCCCCCAGCCCCTGGCCGGGCTGTCAGGGGAACACGCTGGCCAGGGGAAGTTGGCACATTCAGTGTCCATGCGCCAGTGTGTCCCAAGGTGAGGGTGGCATAAGGGTGGCTCTCCAGCCTCCTGGGGGTCTGGAGGAGTTTCGTCCTCTGTCACACTCTGCCACCGGAGGTTGGAATTGGAGTCATTCAAGTTAGCCTCCTCTTTCCCTCCCCGCCCTTTTCCACAAGGTGGCCCTTGCTTCTTGGTTCCAGCCTTTGTTTCCTGAATCTGAGGGATTAATTCACCCATCCAGTCTCTCCACCCCCCAACCCACCTCTACCCACCCACCCATTCATCCACTTACATGTCCACTCACTCATCCTTCAGTTGCTCGTTCATGCATTCACCCCCTCCGTTAGCTGTTGGTTTGCTGCGTTGTGTGTGTGACTCACACCACCCCCGTGTACACACATGTGCCCGTCCTGAGCGGTCCTCGCCAGTGCTGTCCATGCGGAGCCCGTTTTGGCAGCTCCTGTCAGCCCAGCGTACCAAGGTTCCTGTGTCGCGGACTCTGACCTTGCACCTGATAGACAGGTAGACAGAGCCATCATGACCAACACCTTGACGAGTGACATCACTGAGCCAGGAGAGTCTCTGGGGCCAGCCCAAGGCCAGTCGGGCAGGCATGCCCCTGGGGACAGAGCGTAGGTTATAGAGGCCAGCATGTGCTGGCCGAGGGAGCCGTGGGAGCAGAGTGCATAGCCTTCCCCAGTCCCATGTCCCTGGCCTGGGTGAGAACGGGTCTCCCCAGGGCCCCACTCCCTTCCTGGGAAGAGTACCCTGGATAGTGTGTGTCTCCCTTTCCAGGGACACCCCATCCCAGGAGCCTGCTAGCAGCATCCCTGGACCCAGAAGGGAAGAAAAGTGCCCTGCTTTCTGGTTCTGACTCATTTGGGGGACATGAGGCAATCTCCCTGCTCCACCCACCATCCAACACCCCCCCAACTCAGCCCCTAGGCTTTCTTCTTCCCTCACAAGACAGCCCTGCTCTCCTGGGGAGTGGATCCTCGCTCATCTCTGCCCTCCCTTCTTGCTCACGGGTGCCCTGACCCCCAGGAGTGGCTCCCACAGGCCATGTCCTCTTCTCCTGATGTTCCCCATGTCCACGTGCCATTTCTGCTCCCACCCACCTTCTTCTGACCCCGTGCTGAGACGGCCGTCCTATGGAGGTGGACTTCAGGGGGCTTCAGAGGGTGCAGGTGAGCATCAGGGTCTTTGGGGGGCTCTGTGCTCACACTGTCAAGCACCTCCTGTAATTACGTCTTCAAAGACCCCATTTCCAAACAAGGCCACATTTGCACCAACCGGAGATCAGCACTTGAGCCTGTGTTTGGGGCACACAGCTCCACCCATCCGACTCGCTGCCATCATGTCCGTTCTGACGCAAGCAAAGCCGTCGAGAGGAGGAGGGCTGCCCGGGCGATCCGGAGACAGGAACGCTGTACAGAGCGGAAGCCCCTCTGTCTCCATTTAGAGCAACTTGTGGTTTCAAATTGACCTTGCAGTTAGCAGCCCAACGTGTAAGCTTCTGTGCAAATCCGGGAAGACCAGAGACACAAACCCAGGGAGACTCACGCGTGTGCAAGAAAGAGCTTTCTCTACAAGAGCAATTGGACATTGAGAAACAGCCCAGCCCAGTCCAGATCAAGTCCATAAGTCCGATACTAGCCAATATGTCTGATGCCAATCTATACAGTCCTCTTCAGACTCATGCAACACATGCAATGACGCCGAATGCAGGAAGATCACAGGTCAGTGGGTGGGAAGTCTTGTGGATCCAGTGCCGGTGGAAGCATCTCAGCGCTGGCAGGGGCCTCCACATGGATGCTCTAGCTCAGGGCACTAGTGTAGTTCTGTGTGTCTTGTCAGTAGAGAGTGTCTCAGGGAGTGAGCAGAGAATCCTCAGGAGAAGGCCATGCCCACACAGAGGCCTCATTGGCTATATCCTGATTGACAGGCTAGATTCCACCCCTGCACTCTGAATCCTCAAATTGACACCAGTTGATGTACGACCACACCCGCAATGACCACACCCACTACGCCCTCCAGGGTTCTTTCCATTCAACCCAGAGCACCAGCCATTCAGGGAACCCCCTCGTGTGTGTGTGTGTGTGTGTGTGTGTGTGTGTGTGTGTGTATGGTCATTCCAGAGTCGTGGTCACCCCAAGGGGGAAACAAAGGGGACCGTGGGACTCTACGACATGCATTGAGGAACGAGGGGCGACTGCTGGCTCTCAGTGGAAGACCCGACAGAATGGTGGCGAGTTGCTGAGAGCTGCAGGGAGCCCGGTCAGTGGATCTGAAAGACAGCGCTGAGCAGCAGGCAGTCACGGGGGTGGGGGGGTAAAACCCTGCAGAGTGATTCTGCGTGTCATCTACGGGTACAGCATAAGCACAAACTTGTGTCCATCACCTGTGTGCGCACGATGGACCTGGCACTTGGCTGCTGACCAGGCCAGGGGAGAGGGAAGGGCACTGAGGCGAGGGGGCCATGAGGCTTCAGTCACATTTTCCAGGCAGGCTTTGGCTCTTCACCTTAGTGACTGGAGACGCTTTCCTCCTTACTTTAAGGAAAGAAGCGATGACAACACCGTGCAACAAATGATAAGGCATGACGGTGGACGCATGGCTGGGATTAAATCAGAGAAGGTCTAAATAAATGGAAGGGCATCCCACGTTCGCAGATTGGCAAAGCCGGTGTTATGAACATGGTATCCCTCTTAGGAATTGGTCTATAGATTCCATGAACTCCCTATCGATATTCCAGCAAGCTACTTATTTTGGATGTTGACAAGTGAATCCTAAAGTTGACACGGTACGGGAAGGACTCAGAATAGCCAAAGCATCTGGAAAAATCAATCTGAAGTTGGAAGACTTCCACACTTAGTGAAGCTATGGACATTGAGAGACTGCGGTCATGGAGCAAGAGCGGCCAGCGCCATCCGTGGCACAGCACAAACCTTCCGATGAAGGACGCTCACCGTGCCGCTTCCATGAGCGCTGGCTGTGGATCGATCTTTCCTCCCTTGATCACGACGCGGTCAAGACATCAAGGGAGACCATCCATCGGGCAACAGCGTTGAAAAGACTCCACTTCTCGGACCGAGGTGCACCCGATTCGAGCCACAGCACTGTCAATCCCCTCTACGCGTGTGGAAGGTGGGCGTCGAATACGGAAGACCAAAGATGATTCTGTGCCTTTGAGTGATGGTGCCGGAGAGAAGAATACTGAAAGTCACACGGACGCCGGAGGTACAAACAAATCTGCCTGGAAGAAGCAGCCCCAGAATATCGACTAGAAGCAAGAATGGCGAGACTTTGTCTCACACACAGCAGACACAGGGCCAGGAGAGGCCAGTCTCTGGAAAGGGCACCGTGTCGGCAAAGGAGCGGGTCGGTGAAACAGGACGTTCACCATTAGACAGAGAAGTAAGACCAGGGACTCTTGGTGGGGTGTAGACAGAGACTTAGAGTGTGAACTGGCTCCCAGTGGAAGTAGGTACGTCCGGTCTGGCTCCAGTCTGTGGGTCGGACATAAGCGGAAGGCGTCTCCTGACGCGTGCAGCTAAACAGAACGTTCGAGGACCACGGGGCTGGTGGAGTCACAGTGGAACTGGAATGTGTGAGTCCGCCGTCTTGGTTCCTCCTGATCAGGGTTGGTTGAGTCGAGTCCTTTGGATTTCTATTTGAATTTTAGAGTCAATTGGTCAGTTCCTGTAAAAGAGGGGCATGGGTTGGATCATGTCCCCCCAAATAGGCCTGGCCTCGTAGGGTGAGTTGGGCACGGTCTTGGTTCCCTGGTGCTACAATAACAGAAGTGCCACCCGCGTGTGGCTCAAGCACCCAGGAGTGTCTTTTCTCAGCCTGGCGTTGCGGTTCGATGTTGTCAAGTTGTATCCCTGTGGACCACAGGACAAAACACCGCCCGGTCCTGCGGCATCCTCACATCTGTTCTTATGTTGAGCCCACTGCTGCAGCCACGGTGTCCGTCCATCTCACTGAGGGTCTTCCTTTTGTTTCTCTGCCCCCACCCCAGCCCCGAACACTTTACCAAGACGTCCTTCCCAGGGACTGAGCTCTCCTGACAACATGTCCAAAGTAGGTGAGACAAAGTCTTGCCATCCTTGCTTTTAGGGAGCATTCAGGCTGTACTTCTTCCAAGACAGATCTGTTTGTCCTTGTGGTAGTCCACGGTGC
>NW_022103935.1:1110707-1111783 GCF_000313985.2 Echinops telfairi | reverse complement strand
TGAGGGCAATGAATGTACAAATGTGCTTTACACAATTGATGGATGTATGGATTGTGATAAGAGTTGTATGAGCCTCTAATAAAATGATTTTTAAAAAGTAAAATAAAAGGTGATGCAGGTCACACCTTGGGAAGACTGCCCTGACCTCAGATCAGGCTGAGTAAGAGTGATGGGTGCCACCTCAAGCCTCCCTCCTTGACATAACAAACACAACCCAATCCTTGCTAACAGAGCCCAATCCCGCCTCATTAACTCATAGAGCAGTGGTTCTCAACGTTCCTAGTGCAGCGACCTTAGAATACAGTTCCTCATATTGTGGTGACCCCCTACCCATAAAATTATTTTTGTTGCTGCTTCATAACTGTCATTTTGCTACTGTTATGAATCGGACGACCCCTGGGAAAGGGTTGTTCCATCCTCAAAGGGGTCGGAACCCACAGGTTGAGAACCACTGACCTAGAGTCTATGTCAACTCTTTCCAGCCCTATAGGACAGGGTAGACTTAACCCTTTAAGGGAGCAGGAAGCGTCCCCCTGGGACCAGCTGCTGAGTTCCCACTGCTGGCCTTACCCTTAGCAGTCTAACGTGCGACTGACTGGCAGCTAGAATAGGGATTAGGGGGCTGTCTCCCTCAAATGCCTGCCTAGGGAAAATCGGTAGGCAGGGCCACAATAAAAGGGCTGGGAAGAAGTCAGGCATCCATCAGACACACATGGGAAAACAGCTAGACACCAGCAAGGTGACATCACACAGGGGCCCCGGAACACAGCCAATAAGGTCAGCCAATACCCTGAACCACGCCTCCCCAGCCAGCGGGATTGGAGGGATAAAAGCAGACTGCAGGCAGGCGCAGGATCTCCACTGGTCCCGGTGTGCTCTGTAAGTGGAGGGTGAGATTCCCCCCTGTGGGTGGGTGGCTGCACACCCACCTGCGTGCCCGCTCGCGGCTGCTCACTCTCTGTGATTCCCTGCTCGTGGCTCCGGTCACACACACACACACACACACACACACACACACACACACCCTCCTTTTCAGTCCCCAGCTTCTTTCCATGGTCCTGCCAGGCGGCTGTGCC
>NW_022103935.1:1107637-1109305 GCF_000313985.2 Echinops telfairi | reverse complement strand
CACACACACACACACACACACACAACCATCACAAGGGGTCCTGTGCCGGGCATTGTGTGGGCTTGACGCCCCCTCATCCAGGCACATCCCACACTCACAGAGACACACAGTGGTCAGAGAAACCCGAGTTCTATCCCTCTGTCCCTGGGGACCGCTGAACCCAGGGCATCAGCCCCTCCCTGGGCGAGCCACAGGGCTCTGCTCCCCGGGGAGGTCCACAGGGTCCGAGGGCAGGTGGTCTGAGAGCATACAGCAGGCCCTTGTGTGTGGTGCACCGGTCCCCAAGACGATGGGTTCAGGTCCTCATGCTGTGTCCGTCTGTCAGTGTGACCCTGTCTGAATCAGGGCCTTTGAAGATGCCATCAGTCATGTTCACACGAGACCCTGCTGGAGCCCCACACTCACGGTCATTGGACCCGCCGAAAACCTCACCTTTCTCTCTCCCCGGGGGACTGGCGGCTGACAACTGCTGAACAGGTGGGACCTGGAACTTTGTAAGGAGCCTCCCGTACTTTGAACGTGAGCTCAGAAGAGGCCAAAACAAAAACCAATCTCTGCCTCCGAGTCTGTCCCCGCTCGGGTGGCCCTGCAAGAGAGGGCAGACTGTCACTCTTTGTGGGCGTGGATGGCCTCCTCTTCTCCCCCCGAGGCTCTGGTGGCCGCAGACTGCTGCCCCTATGGATTAGCCACCCCGCACATCACCCAGTATGCCACCAGGTCCTCAGGAGAGACCAGTCCCTGGAGAAGGACACCGTGCTGGGTAAAACAGAGGGCTATCAAGAGCGGAAGGCCCTCCGTGAGACCAGACGGGTGGACAGCATGCGTGCAGCACTGGGTGCAAACAAAGGACACGTGTGCAGATGGTCTGGAGAGTCGCTGTGGGTCAGAGCTTTCACCACAACCCCTCTGAGGAGGCCTGGTGGTGCCTTGACGTAGCATTGGGCTGTTCACCACAGCGTCAGTTCCAACCCAGCAGCTGCTCCATGGGAGAAAGCAGAGGCTGTCTGCTCATGTAGATTGACGGTCTTGGCAACCCTCCAGGGCAGTTCTACCCTGTCCTGTCGGGCAGCTGTGAGTCAGTGTGTTAGTCCGGGTGGACTAGAGAAACACATTCATAGACACTCATATGTGTATAAGAAAGAGCTTTCCATACAAGAGCAATTGAGAAGCCATCCCAGCCCAGTCCAGATCAAGTCCATAAGTCCAATATTAGCCCATGTGTCCAATACCAATCTATAAAATCCTCTTCAGACTCACGCAACACATGCCATGATACCAAGTGCAGGGATATCACAAGTCAATGGATGGAAAGTCTTGTGGATCCAGTGGCGGTGGAAGCATCTCGGCATTGGCATGGGTCTCCACGTGGCTCCTCCAGTTGCAGGACTCTAGTGCAGCTCTGTGTGTCTTGTCATCAAGAACACCAAGCAGAGAGTCTGTCTGTATCTGGCCTCCAGTGAGCTATAAATCTCCGTGGAGCCTCCAAATGAGGTCATCAAGCTGCAACCTGATTGACAGGCTAGACTCCACCCCTTCCCAGGTTGACACCAGATAACGGAACTGCCACAGTCAGAATCAGTTGATGGCAGCAGAATCCTGTCTGAGCATTGTCCTGATAAAAGAGGGGGTTGCAGACAGGTGCAGGGAAGAAGGATGGGGAGAAGGTGC
>NW_022103935.1:1104004-1106046 GCF_000313985.2 Echinops telfairi | reverse complement strand
ATCAGCCAGGTTGGCACAATTAACTAACTCATAAGCCTTGGTTGGAAATATATTCTCTCTCTCTGCGGATCTGAATGCTGAAGTCATGGCTGTCCGCGAGGTGAGCAACCGCGTGCTCTAATCTTGTCTGATGTCTCTTTAATCTTACCCCTCACTTACACAACCGCTCCTCAGACCCATTTGATTATGGGGCTGGTATCCCCCACACGTGGGACTGGGAGAAGTGAGCGTGAACCTATACATCTTAGACATTTATTGGTAGCCATGGATATGCATATTCGGTAGTGACATGGTCACAAGGTGGGTGGTGTTTACATTAAGGTCCCTGAGGTCACAGGTGAGGAAACCTAATACCTGCTATGAGGGGGGCTGGGTGACGCGGTGGGAAGAGAAAAGGAGGCCTGCTTCTCTAGGGAGATGGAATCAACCGTGTGCTTGTGAGAGGTGACTTTAAGGTGGCACTCTGATGGGATGATGTAGCGGGGAACAAAATTGATTATGAGAATGTGATTGAGACTCACCTCCAACTCACATGGGTGAAGGCCTCCCTCCACCCCAGAAACCCAGCTGCCAGGCTCCTTAATATATGAGACAAAAGGATTCATCCGTACATACGCTCTTCCCGGTCTCTGCTCCCCACACTCTACCTCCAGCCTCTCTCAGCCTCCCCGGGGTCCCATGCCTGCCGAGAGGTGTCCCATTTTGGGTGCTGCATCCTCACCCTTTCTCTGCACCCCTTGGGTCCCCAGACTGGAACCCACAGGCATGTGGTGGCCACTGCACCCCCTGGTGAAGGTCCAGCCTAGGGCAGCTCTGGGCTGGATTGGCTGCTTCTCCCCACCCATTCCAGGGGCTGAGTCTGCAGGGACATCCTGAGACCTGAGGCTGTCTGTAGACCCCAGACTCACTCCCCTAGCTGGCCACCAGCTCCTGGGGACAGATCCTCCCTGTGACCCCACAGATGGGCTTGTTCTGACACTGAGGCCACCTGTGCAGTGACCAGCCCAGTGGGCACCACAGAAGTGGGCAGTGGGGGGCGGGGCGGGGGCAGGGCGCAGGGCGCAGGTCCTGCAATGGCATAAGGCTGGTCAGAGGAGGGCAGCAGGGAGGGCGGGCTGGAGGCGGGGAGACAGTGCCCACACATGTCCAGCACCCGAGGTGAAGGACCTGCTAAGCCACAACGTCTTCAGAGCTACAGGCAGGATTTGGAAAGATAATGCCACCCTACCCTCCACCCACGATAATCACATCCCCGCCCTCCCCCTCCCACTGGGTGCTTCCTCTGCCTCTCCACAGGGCACCAGGAGTGAGGTGTAGTCCCTACATGGCTGATGGGCCCCTCACCCAGCATGCCAGCCAGGAGGGTGAGACAGTTGGGGACTCCGGGCACCCAGTGAGCACAGAGCAGACAAGGGGTCTCTGCCCTGTCAGCCCCACCCCCACCCTCCTGACTCCCCCTGGCTGTGGGGCCCATGGTGCCCCTGTGAACCGGAGTGGCGGGCGCTGCCCTCACGCAGGCTGCATAACAAGCCCCTTCCCCAAACACCATGGCAGAACCCAGTCAGCCAGGCAGTGGGGAATGGGGGCAGGGGGGCGGCCACAGCAGCAGGCTGGTCTCTGCCCCATGAGGCCCTCCAGGCCGGGCCTAGCCAGTGCTGCCACCTGAAGGCTGCCCGCTGAGAACCCCACTCAGGGTGGCTTGACCTTTTCAAAGCGGAGCACCAGGTCTCTGTCTTGTGAGCATCTCTGAGTGGGCTCAAACCATCACCCAGGGCTTCTAGAAGGGTGCCACTCCCAGAAGTCTCCTTCCAGCCGCCCCTCTCCCCGATGGCAAGCTCCGTCCTAGTGTCTCTGCTCCGAGTCTGACCCAGGCAAGCCGCGTGGGCCAGTGGGGGCTGTCCTCTGGGGGTGTCTAGGCTGTGGTCTCTCAGGAACCTGTCTTCCAGACCTGCCCCCCAAAGCACCCCTGGGTAGGTGTCAGGGGCTGCATGGGTCCCTCCCAGGCATGCATCAACTCGACTGGGTCACGGGTCTTGGGGGTC
>NW_022103935.1:1102001-1103699 GCF_000313985.2 Echinops telfairi | reverse complement strand
TCCGTATGCAGTGCTGGGTCACGGGTCTCAGGGGTTGGCGGATCCGTATGCAGTGCTGGGTCACGGGTCTCAGGGGTTGGCGGTTCCGTATGCAGTGCTGGGGCATTTATGGAATGAGGCCTTCATCCCTCCAGTGCAGTCCGCTGGGGTGCAGCACCGGCACCCAGGTCACAGGCCAGATCCGATGTCAAGGGGGTGTCTCTGGGGTGCAGCCCATGTGTCAGGCTGGGTTCTGTGGAGAAGCAAAAACAGTGAACCTTCTCAGTGTGTATAGACAGAGTTGATAGCAGTGGTTCTCAACTTGTAGGTCGCGATCCCTTTGGGGTTCAAACGACCCTTTCACAGGGGTCGCTCGACTCATAATAGCAGCAAAATGACAGTGATGAAGTAGCAATGAAAATAATTTTATGGTTGGGGGGGGTCACCACCACATGAGGGACTGTATGAAAGGGTTGTGGCATCAGGAAGGTTGGGAACCTTTGGGTTATGGCAAGAAATGGCTGGCACAATGGCACAGGCCGCAAGGTGCCGACCGGTTCAAGTCCGTTGGGTCGGGTGTCGGCTGCAGCTGCAGGGGCTGGCCATCTGAAGCAAGAAGGCCGCAGGCCAGTGGATGTGTTACTGAATGAGTCTGGGGTCAGCCGAATGAATCCAAGGTTGGCAGGAAATATAACAGGAGGCCGACAAAGCCGGGGTCGGATCCAGAGCCTGAAGAAGGGGAGGAGCCGAGAGAAAGCTCAGCTCTGCTCAGGGGCTCTCTCGTACAAAAGCCACACTCCACGGAGGGGTCACCAGGCCGTGACTTGATAGACGGTTGAACAACACCGCTGCCTTCAGCAGAGTTGACATAGCATCTACCCATCGTGGCCTGCATCATCTTTCATCTTACAGGAGACCGGAGGAGAGAAGCAGGAAGAGAAAGCGGAGACCCAATACCACTGGGAAAGAAGAGCCTGGGGCTGAGTGCGCCCCGTGGACCCAAGGTCCCTGCGCTGAGGACCTCCTGTACCCAGGGAGGACTGGTGCCAGACCTTCCCCAGAGCCGACAGAGCATGTTCTCCTGCAGCCAGTGCCCTGAATTCAGTGTCAGATGGGAGGGGACACATGTCTGTTTGCTAAAGCCAACTCTGTCAAATATTGGTGACAACTGCTCATTGGCGGTGAATGTCAGGTGCTGTCAATTCCCAGTGGTCCCGTGTACAACAGAATGAAACTCTGTCAGTCTGACCCTCGTTGCCATGTGTGAACCCATTTCTGGGCCATTTCAGAAGGGACTGGTCCCTGGAGAAGGGCATCATGTTTGATACAGTAGTTGTTGTTCTTAGGGTCCTGTGTCGGTTACATCATCTGGTGTCAATTTGAGAGGATTGAGAGTGAAGGGGTGGGGTTTAGCCTGTCAATCAGGTTGAGCTTGATGACCTCATTCGGAGGCGCTAAGGAGATAAATAGCTCGCTGAGGTGGGACACACACTCACTCCCTGCCAGATATTACTGACGATGAGCCTGATGGAGCTACAATGATGGTAACCAGGGCCCTGGAGCTGGAGGAGCCACATGGAGACCCACACCAGCGCTGAGATGCTTCCACTGCCACTGGATCCACAAGACTTTCCACCCACTCGCCTGTGATCTCCCTGAATTAGGTGTCATTGTATGTGTTGTGTGAGTCTGAAGAGGACTTTGTAGACTGGTATCAGA
>NW_022103935.1:1087153-1100632 GCF_000313985.2 Echinops telfairi | reverse complement strand
CAGTGTGCATGCTCTGGTCTAGCTGGGTTTGTAAGGTAAAACTGGGGTCATGATAGTGGGGGAGGAAGCATTCAAGAACTAGAGGAATGTTGTATGTTTTATCGGTGCTGTACTCCACCCTGGCTGGCTTGTCTCTTCCTTGTGACCCTTCTGTGAGGGGATGTCCAATTGTCCATGGATGGACTCTGGGCCTCCTTTCTGCCCTCCCTCGTTCTCATCGATCTGATTGTTTTTCTTGGGTCTTCTGATGCCTGATGCCCGATCCTGCCGACACCTCATGGCCACACACCATAAGCCTAATGCAGCCTTGCTTCCGCGGTCCTCTTGTGACGGTCCAGCCTCACGGGGCGGTGAGGTGCTGTCGATGCCATGTCAATGTCAAGCGCAGCTTCGTCCTCACTGTGACCTCTTTGCTCCCTGACCTTGTCCACCGATCTCCTGCAACAGACCAACCCACTGCTACCCGGTCCACAAAGCCTCTCCAAGGGCCGGGGTGCTGTCCCCGGGTGCAGCGCAATCCATGGCGGTCCACAAAGCCTCTCCCGGTGCCGTGGTGAGGCCTTTGGCTGTCCTCGCATCAAGTGGCCCTCCATACGAAGGGACATCGTCTTTGATCTTCATTGGTAAATGCTTCCAAGTCCTCTTTGCCATCAGGAAGCAGGTTTTCTTTGATCTTCATTGGTAAATGCTTCCAAGTCCTCTGCCATCAGGAAGCAGGTTGTGTTGACTGCTTACCACTGGTTGTTCGTAAGCCTTTCTCCAAGCCTGACGCCCTGTGCTCTGTCTTACAGCCCAGCTTTCTGTACTGTGAGCTCTGCATCCAGACTGAGGAACGGGGTGAAAGAATACATTGGGCACACACCTCCCCTGATTTTACAGCACGCTGTATCCCGTTCTGTTCCAAGAGCTGCCTCCGGGGCACAAGGAAGGGCTCCGGAATGTCCATTTTTCAAAATGGTGGCCACAGCCTGTTGTGATGTACACAGTGGACACACGTGTGAGCATCTTTCTGGTTCTCTCTGCTTTCAGCCAAGACCCCCCTGACGTCAGCAGCGACGGACAGAGCAAGCAGAGAAAGCATCGGTCAGTGTATCAGCAGGACATGAGTGTGGCACAATCATCCTGACCCACCGGGTGCAGAGAAAGCCCGGCTTTAGCAACGCACAGTAGGGCTTTTTTCCAGCACACGGAACATGGACCAAAACAAACCCTGTCGTGAATTTAATCTCATCTGTGTAGTTGTATGGGGTTCCGTTGTAAGTCAGAACCACTGGGGGTTAGCCACGGAGGTGGGCGTGGGTCGGCGGCAGAATTCTCCCCTTCAGTGGGTGGTCTGGGTTCGAGTCCTGCCCAGCACCCTTCATCGAAAGCCACCACAGTCTGTGGGAGGAGCCTGCCGGCCTCTACGATGCTGGCCAGGTTTCAGCTGCGTTTCCAGGCTGGGAAGAGGGGCCTGGGGCTCCGCTAGGGACAATCAGCCAGTACAAGCCCGGTGGAGCACGGTGATCCAATCAGACGCCCCTCAAGGGTTGGCATGTGAGGTAGTTAGTTTATTGTGCTAACCTGGCCGATAAATACATGTGGGGTTAATTGAAGGGCGGAGGGATAAATGGCTCAGTGAGCCTCGCCTTTCTAGTTCTCGGGTCTCTTGCTTTCTGATGGTCGGACCAGGGTGCAGCTGCCTTAGAAGTTCCCTGCTTCAGCTTGCAAGACTGACTTCCTGCAAGTCATCCCCAAGGAGAAGCCACATGGACCTATCCCGATGCAGCCCTGGGTGCTGGAGCAGCCGTGTGGAGACCCCTGCTAGTGCTGAGATGCTTATTTGTTCTCTGATTCAGCTTTCCTCCTGCAGTCGGCATCATTGCCTCTGTTTTGTGAGATGGAGGAGGACTTTGTGGATTGGTGTTGGACATATGGGCTAATGTTGGACTTGTGGGCTTGGGCAGCACTGGGTTGGGATGTTTTCTTGATGTGCATTTAACATTTATATAAAACTCTCTCTGGTACATGAGTTGCTGTGGATTTGTTTCTCTAAAGTACGCAGACTCACACAGCACGAGACCGGGGAGCACTTCCCTCTGCTGCACCCGGGGTCTCCATGCGTTGGGAGCGACTTGTCAGCAGCCTGTCCCAACCGGACCCCCACTCCCCACACTAACCCCCCCCCCAAGTACAAGCCTCAGGAACCACACAAGGTTCGGGAACAGCCAAAGCCTCGCGCTTTGACCAGCTTGGGATTGAAAGAGAATCCGGGTCCGAGGAGGAAAGTGGGAAGCACTCCCATGCTTAGAAAGGAAGCTGGGTGCTCCGGGCCAGACCGCGGTGAATTGTGCAGAGTCTCGCCCCAGGCAAGACCCCGGAATCCCTCTGAGGGGAGCCTGCTGGACAGCCCGGGCAACAAGATACGTTGGCTGGGCAGACAGTGGGGGCCAGTGGGGGTTCGATGTTAGAGCTCTTGCCTTCCATGCACGAGACTCAAGTCCGAATCCTTCTCCATGCGCCCCATGCACAGCCACCCCCCAGGGAGGCCTCGTATGTTGCTATGCTGCTGCCGCCAAGTCAAGGAGCCTGGTGGTGCAGGGGTTAAGTGCTCAGCTACTAGCCAACGTGGGGTTCAAGCCCACCAGTTGCTCCATGAGAGAAAGCAGCGGCGGCTCCCCCTTAGAGAGGATGGAGTAGGACATCCTGGGTCCAGCAGGTTCCGACTCAGCCACCCTGCACGCCATGGGACAAACACCGCCCGACCGGCGCGTCCTCACAGCGGTGTGATCCCTGAGCCCATGGCTGCAGCTGCCGGGGCCACCCCTCTCCATGACAGTCCCCTTTTCTGCTGGCGTCAGGTCCTCTTCCAGGGACTGGTCGCTTCCGACAACACGTCCACAGTATGTGAGACAAGCCTCCCCGTCCGCGCTCCTAAGGAGCACTCTGGCTGGACTTCATGCAACACAGATCTGCGCTTCCTTCTGGCCGTCCACAGTATCTGCCATTGCTGCCGACAACAGGGCCACAATTCAATGGCCCCGTTTTTCCAAAGTCTTCCTTCTCCATTGTCCAGTGTTCACGTGAATAGGAGATGAATGGGAACGCCCCGCTTAGGTCAGGAGCACCTTAGGTCAGTCATCAAGCGGGCATCCTTGCTCTTCAACTTGAAAACATTTATTTATTAGTAGCTCATCCAGATCAGATGACAACCCGTGGTTCCGCTAGAGCAGGCTAACGGTGCAGTGGCGGCCCTCGCCGTCCTCTGTGGCAGATCTTCGGCAGCAGCTTCGCCTGGTGCAATGTAGCCTTTGCTGTCTTGCCTGGAGCACTGGCTGTGGGGGGCTGCTATCCCTGCCAACCCCCTGCCTCTCCTACATCGTCAGCCATGTTGTCTGTTGGTCTACTGTGGGGACTGGGCTTTTCTTTACACTGAGTTGTGACTGGGGCATCCAGCCGTATACACATGTATGTGAGCAACAGAGAATTCATGGAGACGTTGAATCGGAAGATAATGCATTTCTCCAGGAGCTGTAAGACGCCCCTCCTGTGCAGGTGTGTGTGTGTGTGTGTGTAAGCATGAACACATCCAAGGCTCCTGCGACTTTGAACCACCGACTTACTTGTTCCCTCACCAGGGGTTTCCCGCTCTTTAATGATGTATTGGGAGGTTTTGTTGGGAATCATAAAAGTGTTGTGTACAGGTATCTTCGTAGGCATGCACATGTGTTTGGGTGAACATGTATACAGCACATAAAGCATGTATGATGAGGGACCCCCACCATTTACTTGCCAGGGTGCCCCACTGTGGTGGCTACATGCAGCTAATCAGCTGTCTGGGGACAGACGGTTACCCGACACCAAGCACGAGAAGGGGGTCAGGTTCACAGATGGACGCAGAGGAGGGCAGCCTCGGGCACCTGACGTCAAGCGAGTCCCGCAGCAGTCTGCACGCTGTGAACCAGGAAAGGAACGCGAGTGGACATTGGCTTAAAGCACAACCACCCATCCTTTAAAGGAAAAGACCCACGAGCTTGCTGACACCACCCCACTCCAGGGTCTGGGTTTGGGAGCCGCATTTTAAGGACAGACTTCCGAAGGCGGGAGAACTTCCACGCGACCCCGACCCCAGTGCCCAGCCTTGCGGGAGTGGCTGACCGGAGTGTGGGGCACGAACGCATGAGACGGCCCCATGTTGGCATTCATTCCACTTTCCCTATTCTGCCATCCCACAGGTGGCCGAGGGGGAATTCAAACCCTGGGTGGGGTTCAGGGGTCACTCCTGCCACCCTCCACAGCCCTCAGGGGAGGTCTGGGCTCTGGGGAGGCTGCCTGCAGAAGGACCCTCTCCCAGGAAGGGCTTGGAATTCCTGCACTTCCAGAAAAAACGACCTCCTGCCCAGAGGCACAAGACTAAGTTCCCTTCCTCCTCCCTTCTCCATCTTTCCCTGGGGCCTTGCAGTCAGCTGCTTCGACCTCTGCTCAGTGGGGGAGCCACCCTGAGGCCCCGAGCAAGGCAGCCTGGGCTCCCCATGCTGGGGGAACGTGAGGGCATGTCTGCCCTACCCCTCTTGACAGGCATCCAAGAAGGATGGGTTCCAAGGCCCAGAGGGTCCTGGGGATGGAGAGGGGCGGTGGGTGGGGGTGGCTCGAGGAGGGGAGGGAGCAAGAAGCAGGCCAGTGGATGCCTGTAGGGGGAGGAGAGTGTCTGAGGAAGTGGGGTGGCTCAGGTGGGGTGCCGAGGAGTGGGGGGGCACAGGTCTCCCATCATATAAGGTGGGTGGGTGGGCTTGAGTCTGTCCTTTGCCCCAGAGTAATCATGGGGGGGGCAAGGGTTTGTCCCTTGCTGTCCCTCACAGCCAATTCCAAACCCTGAGGGCCCGCAGAGACTCATCAGCTCCTCCCCACCCCCATCCCTCATGGGGTGGGGGCAGGGAGACCCATTTGTCCAGCTCCTGGAAGACTTTGGGCGGCTACCCACCCGCCCACACCTGTCCTCACAGTCAGGGGCCATCACTAACACCACCCTGCTAAAGCTGGGTGGGCTAGCTGAGCTCTGGCCCAGGGCCATTCCAATGCTGGCCAGGGGCGGATAGCCAGTGCTGTACCAGATGCTGGGTGGGGTCCTGAACCCAGTGCTGGTTCAGGTGCTGGGTGGGGTCCTGATGCAGGGCTAGCTAGGGCTTGCTAGATGCTCTGGCCTTGCTGGCCCAGCTGGGTTCTGGGACTAGAGTCTGAACTCAGGATGCAGGGGGCTTCCTGGTCTCTGCCCGCTCAGCTCCGGGTCAGGTGCTGGCCCACACTGCAGTGCGTGCTAACTTACAATAATGCGCAGCTGACCAGTGGCCTCTGTCTTTACCTGTCTCTCCTCCGAGTCTCGGCCTCGAATCTCTCTCCTTCCCCTCAGAAGGTCACCTGCCACTGAAGTCAGGGCCACGGGGAGACCTTGGACGCGCTCACAACTGTAAAGATGGTTTTCCGCCTGAGGCCCGAGCAGGGCTGCAGGGATGTGTGGCATCATCGAAGGGGTGGAGTCTAGCCTGTTAATCAGGTGTGGGCCTGGCCTTCACCTGAGGATTCTGGGAGCTCCCGTTTTCCTCTAGAGGTGGGACACACTCTCTCTCTGCTCCCCTTTCCTGCTGACAAGCCACATGGAGCTACACTGAGGGAGTCAGAACCCTGGAGCTGGAGGAGCCATGCGGACACCCACGCCAGCGCTGAGATAAACTTCCACCGCCACTGGATCCACAAGACTTCCCACCCACTGGCCTGTGATCTTCCTGCATTCAGCATCATTGCATGGCTACGTGAGTTTAAAGAGGACTATAGATTGGTATCAGACATATGGGCTAATATCAGACTTATGGACTGGGATGTTTTCGCAATATACAATTGCTCTTTGATATAAAGTTCTCTCTTACACACATATGAGTCTCCCTGGATTTGTCTCTCTAGTCAACCCGGACTAACACGGGTGGGTTGTCTGTTCACCCACCTGCAGCCCTCAACCTGCCCAGGCTGGCAGAGTGCCTGTGGAGTCTGCAGAGAAGGGGATGGGGACCCCAGCACTGGGGATGGTGTGGAGAAGTGTCACTCCACCGTCTGAGCAGGAGCCGTGCCAAGGGTCAGCTTGGGCGCTCTTTTCAGAAGCGCCCACAATTGGAAAGACACCACCCCTTTACTCTCCCTGGAGGGGGTGCACCTGAACACCCAGGGAAGGTTCCAGAAGGGCCCTCAGGAAACAGCTGAAAGGTGGAGCACCAGGCAAGGAAGAGATGAGGGGCTCCTGATGTTGACCTTGAGAAGGCTCACCTCTGGGTGGGGGGACCCAGGCACAGGGCACCCCTGGGAACCTGGGTGTGTGTGCCAGGAGTCACCTCCTGACCACACCCTCTACCGAGGGTGGGGTCAGCCCCTTGCCCTCACCTCCTGATGTCCTTCCCCACCACCATCACAGTGCCCCCGTACCCCTGCTCCCAACAGCTTCACGTCAAGTGCAGATTCAAAGGTGGATGGTGTCCCTGCTGTGCGTGGGGTGCCCGACATGGCCTCCCAGGGTGAGCCCGGAAGGAGGGCAGGGTTTCCAGCTGGGCCTGCTGGGAGGTGTGGGGCAGGGACCGGCGGGATCGCCCAGACGGCCTGGGGGAGGGAGGCCCAGGGAAGGGAGGGACCAGGCTTCCTTCGCTTTGGGACACTCGCCCAGGGACCCCAACCTGATGGTACACGGAAAGCGGAAAGTGGAGATGAGGTCCAGTCGACCACGTGACGACAGCGCTCTGGCCTTGCCCCCTCCCTCAGGGTCCAAAGTCCCACCCCTCAGAGTAGGCCCCGCCCAGGCTTTCCCTGGGAGACCGCCCTCCAGCCCAGGTCAGTGCAGTCTTATATCAGGCCGGGCCACCAGGGACAAAAGAACAAGAGATGGAGCAGGTGGGGGACCCCCAGGGACAAGGCCAGACAGGAGCAGGTGGAGGACCCCCAGGGACTCCGGAAGTCTTTGTGCGGGGCTGGGGGGCGGGGCAGGAGGACATCAATCATGGTCTGACTGAAGGGCATTTACATCCGAATAGAAGATGCTCCAGGGGCGGGGGCGGGGGCGGCCCTGGGGGAGATCTGCCCACATCTCTGTCACCAGGTTCAAGGAACAGATGGGAGCTGGCGGCCTATCGTGGTACCAGGCCCCCCGTCCCCCGCCGGGGAAAGAGGGCCGGTCTGCTCCCTGGCGCAGGAGTGGGCTCGCTCCAGGCTGGGCACTGGCGGGCAGGTGGGGGTGTTCAGTGTCGGGCAGCCACGACTCAGCGCCACAAGCCGGAGGCAGGGGGCAGGGGTGGGGGTGGTTAAAAGGACAGAAATCCATCCTCCAGGTTCCAGAGGGAGCCTGCATTCAGGGCATCCGGGGGCAGCGTCATCCTGAGGCTCTGAGTAGAATCTGCACGTTGGCCAGACTCTGCCACCAGTGTGTCCCTATAAAGTGGTGTACCCCCACGGAGGTCACCCTCCGATCCCCGTCCCCAGCCAGGTCTGAGCCTCTGCTCAGGTAGACCAGGACCCACCTTGATCCTGTGACCTCAGCTGGCCAGCCCTCCAAAGACCTGTGGACAGCAGTTGCCCACCCAGGTCAAGCTGGCAGGTCCAGGCTGGGGTGGGGTGGGTCCACAGCACAGGGGGCTGGTTTTCCTGGGAGGCTGTCAGCCCAGAAGCAGCTGTGTGCACCTGAGGACACTCTCCCTGTGTGCCCAGGTGGCCCTGGGCTCAAGTGAGAAACACTGTCCCAGGTGTGGGTGCGGCTCACCTACCAGCACCCAGGTGTGGGCACTGCTGGCTGTGGGTGTCAGTCTGTCCCCCACCCTCACCGTCTGGTCTGAGTTCTCACAGGTATGGAATGTGTGTGGGGAGGATGGGTGTCAGGGTCCAGGCCTTGAACACCCAGGGAGGGCCAGAGGCCAGCCAGGGCACCTGGGGCAGGCGGCGATGGGGTGTTGCAGGAGGAAGGAGTTCCTGCAGTCTGCCCAGGACTCTCCACGGAGCCCCCTGGTGGAGACACAGCACTAGGGCTTGCCCTTCACCTGCTCGGTCCCAGAAAATGGCTAGAAATGTGGACAGAGCCCCAGACAGGCCTCACTTCCTCTCTCTGTAAACATCTGTTACACAGTGGTTCTGGGCCAGAAGGACTGGGCTGGAGCCCAGGGAGAGATCAGACAGGAAGTGTCAAGTCTGAAGTGGATGACCGCAAGAAAACCAAGTACACTCCCTGCTGACTTGCAGCAGCAACGCTGTAGGATGGGGCAGAACTGCCCCCCTGTGGATTTCTCAGATTGGGACTCTCTGAGAGCAGAAAGCCTCATCTTTCTCCCGTGGAGCCTCTGGTGGTTTCGAACTGCTGACCTTGCATAATCACGACACGACCAGGCTCGTTAATGACACCAGAGGTGAGTCAGAAAGCACTGCTCCTGAGGTTCCAGTACACAGGCACAAAGTGGGTTTCAGGCCCTCTCTGCAGCCAGTGGGCTGCAGACAGTCTCTCAGCCATGCCCTTGTCTTAGCCTCCTTAGGGGGCCTTCACAGATAAAGGTCCCGTCAAAACAGTGGCTTCCGAGGGACCTGAGGGCCAGCTAAATTCAGGGCCGAGAGGGGATGATGGTCCAGGGAATGGGATTCCGAAGAGATTCTTGAGACAGCTCTTTCTCTAAGGACACAGGACGGTCTAGGGGCTTTCCGCACTTCTCTAAGGACACAGGACGGTCTAGGGGCTTTCCGCACTTCTCTAAGGACACAGGACGGTCTAGGGGCTTTCCGCACTGGGAAGTAAACGCCCTGGGAGTTGTCCCAAGGGAGTTCCCTCCACTGTGATAGCTCACCTGCTCCTTCTTTGAGGGCAGCAAGGACCGTCCTAGGGGAATCTCCTTGGGCAACCTGACCCCATCCACCCTCAGCCCCAATCCTGCCCCTTCAGACCGCTGTCTGTCCCCCAAGCTCAACATGGAAGTGAAATCAGCCCCAGTCCCCAGAGGACAGTCAGACTAGCCCTTTGAAGCGGCATCGACTGAAGAGGGAGGCGCTCTTCAGGGCAGAGTTGGGGTGGTGGTGTGTTAGTCTGCAGAGAGACAAATCCAGAGATACTCATATGTGAGAGAGAGAGAGCTTTATATCAACGAGCAGTTGCAGCTTGAGAACACAGCCCCGATCAAGCCCAGAAGTCCGATTAGCCCATATGTCTGATGGAAAGTCTTGTGTATCCAGTGGCAGTGGGAGCATCTCAGTGCTGGCGCAGGACTCCACATGGCTCTTTGAGTGCCAGGGCTCTGGCTGCCATCAGCGTGACTCCATGTGGCTTGTCGCCAGGCATGTGAAACAGAGAGAGTGTGTGCTTCCTCCCAGGAGAAAAAGAGGAAGTTCCTAGAATCCTCCTGGTGGGTTTGACCTTGTGATCTGATTGACAGGCTATGTATCCAGTCGACATGGTAACTGCCCCAGGTGGGCGTGACCTGGACGGAGGATCTGTGGAGAAACTGTAGCTTCACCTTCTGATGTTCCCGTTTGATGACGTTTCTGATGAGAGCATTGTAGAACTTCCTTGCAAGACCATGCACAACTTGTCTGGACTACTAACCTCTTCCCTTAAAAAAAGCCAAAACGGCTGTTGCTAATCTTCAACAAGAAATCAGCTACATTCAACATTCCTTCAAAAAACAAGGAGAGGTCAATGAAATATTGTCTACTGCTATCAAAACCCTTAAAATGAAATCCAGATGTGAATACCTGCACCAACAACTGACTGCCTCCTGGAACGATAGTAGGAACTTCATTATTTTTAAAACCAGATTCTCCACTAAAGGTAACATGAGGGTGAAGTTGGACATCACACAACCCAGTGGATGTGACTCAGCGCACACCTGCACGGTCACCGTGCTTGCACTCACCAAGAGACAACCTTGGCTTACGAGGCTAAGCCCACACCCTATAAAGTTGGGGATGCCTGGCTCTCATATAAAGATACTAAACTATATGTGGGTGACTTATTATAGACAAGGGACAATTCATATTTGGGATGAGGAAGCATTAATCACACAGCAAGACATACAACATTCTTTGGACATGACGTTAGCCTATAGAACTAATAAACCCCGGGGAGTCCAAAGTCTAGGACATTTCCGATGGCTCTGTTGTAACACTAAGCTATGTACTATGATCATACCACAAGAAGCAACACACTGCTAGATTGCACAAATAGTTGCCTATTGTTAAATAATGTCATGAACATTACAAAGAGCAATACTTCTATTCTCACATGGACACCGTGTTTCTTATCAGAACACATCATTCCAAATATTGATGATACACCGATTGAAAGCATCATAGTCCCACATGTCCTAGAAGCTGATCAGGAACTAGCCTTAAACCATTTACAAAACAAAACTGATCATTTAGTTAAACATATGACCAAAGATTTCAAAGAGGCTACAATCCTTAATCATATTTTAAAAGCTAAATACTCTTTAGATGTCACTCCACAACTCTCAGACTGAGACGGGGCGACTGCCTGGGAAAAGTTGTTCTTCCCACAGAGATAAACCTGGAAGGGTAATGTTGGCAGCCTGCTTCCATCTCCGTTTACTCAAAGTAAGGCAAGTTTTAGAATCTTTTCTCTGATCTTGGTCATTGGATGTTCACTTCTCTAATTAATATACTTGCTATTATATGTTTTACCATTTTACTTGTATTCTTGTGTAAACAACTATGGTTAAAATGTTTTGGTTCCTGGAAGCATTCTTGAGCCTTTACGCTCCCTGGAACCAGGGGGTGGATATGATGAGAGCATTACAGAACTTCCTTGCAAGATGTCGAGCCACTTCACAAGAAACAAATATTTTAGAGAAGTAATAAAGTGTGACATTGGGGACCAGCCAAGAAGTTGAACCAAGATGCCACCCCAAAAGCATGGGGAACCCCGATGAGACTAGGCTGGACTTGGACATTGGTGACGTCAAAGAACCAGGCAAGCTGTCCGTTTAAACCTGGGTAGAGACAGACACTGACTTGTTAGAGAGCTAGGAACCAAGGAGACATCTACCCCTGCTCTCTCCAACTCTACCCCGGGTGAGCACACCGATGATGATGATGATGGCAATGCTTGTAGGGACTGTGATGCGAGAATGATCGGCGTGAAGAGAAGAGTGCTGTCTGTGAGGATGCCCTCATGCTCATGCTTGCCCCGGTACACTTAAACTTAGTAGTTTGAGTTAATTTTAAGATTACTAAATTGTTGGATGTGTGTTTGCCCTGAATAGACCGAGCATTGGAAAATGTCTAAGAGCGCTAACTAACTATTGCTGGCACCGCTCCTGACAGTTTCGGTTCTCTCGTAGCAGTGAATGTGGACTCCCTTTACCAGCAGCCCGGGCCCCGGGGGTGGGGGGGGGGGGCAGGGGAGAAGCCTGCTGGTCACTACAAGGCAGTTGTGCGCCCACCAGCCGCGCCACTGCAAGAGGACCACGAGCAGGCTGCTCCCCTAACAATCCACAGCCCCGAGACCCACAGGGGCGTTCTACTCAGTCCTCCTGTGAGCTCCCCATGAGCCCCATGGACTCAAAGACATGTCTGGGCTTTGTCTTTGCTTCTGAAGTTTTACGTACCGTTCCATCATTCCATCACATTAAGCAGAGCTGCACAGTCGTCACCACATCAATCCCAGGACCCGTTCTTCTTGCTCTGCTGTTCCTCATGTAATTATTGCTTTTTCATTGTGGCAAAACTATACACGACGAAACACTCTCCGATTCAACTTCTACATGTGTAATTCAGTGCCATGGATTATACTCTTCCAAATTATCCCACCATGGTTAGCATAAACCCAACGCCCCTGAGCAAAGCCTTCCTCCTTCGCCCCTGGTGACCATTGACCATTGCTTTCTTGTTTTTCTTCTCAGTCGTTTTCTTGACATGATGTCCACATACCACACACTTCCAACGTTAAACTGCTCTTAAAAGAGATGCGTCGACATCATCACCCTCAGTTCTAGTGCTCCTGCCCCCAGGACATGTTCTTGTGTTTGATTTATTAGTTACGGGAATAAAACAGGTGTCAGCTAATATCTGGAGTAGTCTTGTGTGGCGACAGGCTGTTGGCGGCCCTGCTCGCCTCGGGGGGCTGTCCTGGGGGCTCACCCAGCACCTGCATGGGCCCCCACACCTGGAGTCAGGTCTAAGCTGCGGGTGCTGTGTCTGTCATAAGATCGGCTGGGGCGGAAGGGCAGTGGAGAGGCAAGTGCGATTAGTATTATTTCTGGGCCAGAGAAGAAGCCCTGGGGGCCTAATGGCTACACATCAGGCTGCGGTCTTCAAGGTCAGCAGTTGGAAACCACCAGCTACTCTGTGGGAAAAAGCTGAAAATCTCGACTTCCATTAAGAGTTAGTCTCCAAAATGCACAGGGGCAATTCCGCCCTGTCCTATGAGTCTGAATTGACGGAATTGATGGCCGCTGCCAGTGAGGAGGGGTGGGGTGGGGCTGGAGAAGGGATGGGGTAGACGGAGGAGTGGGGCTGCAAGGGGCGGGCCTGGAGAGGGGAAGAGGGGCGGGGCTTGAGGGTGGGACTGGAGCAGGGGAGGGGCTGGGCTGAAGGAGGGCCAGGGCTGGCAGAGCGGGTGGGGCTGGAGGAAGATGGGGTCTTTTCTTTTGCCCTTTGCTTATCCACCAGTTAGTTCCCTCACGCTTCTTCCTCCGGGTGGTGGGGGCCAGTGGGTAGAAGACAAGGCCCCGCCCTTCCCATGCTGGTTGCAGCCCGGCTCATCAGATTCCCCATGACACTATTGCGGGGTCCTCTTGGAGGCTTTGGGTGAGCCCCCTTTCCCAACAGCCCCCGTGTGGAAAAAACGGCGGGCGCAGTCCTGACAGCTTACTTCTGAAGATCAGCCCCTGCAGCGCTGTGGAGCCCCGTGCTACTGACGTGCGTGGGGTGGCCCGTGCGTGGGGTGGCCCGAGTGGGGTCCGTGGTGAAGAAGATGGGTGAGGCTGGGGCATGGAAACAGCAGGGAGCAGATGCAGCCCCGCACAGAGGCTCTCAGGGGCGCGAGAGTAACCGGGGAATGCGAGGGCCAGGGCAGCACATCAGAGTGACCGCCGGGTCCAGCAATCCACTGGGGGTGGTCCGGTCGGCAGGACAAACAGGACACTCAGAATCCTTCAGCAGTCCACGGATCTGTGTCCCCAGAAAGGGGTGGGGCGGGACAGAAGAGCTACTGGGATGAAGTGGCCGCTCCTGGAAAGGCATCAGACCCCAAGACCCCTCCCCAGGTCCACTCTGCTGGGAACCCTCCCCAGGCCCAGTGCAGCTATTCTGTGGAGATGGTTCAAGGGGGATGAGTTAGTTTATTGTGCCAACCTGGCTGATAAACGCATGTGGGGTTAATTGAGGGGCAGAGAGATAAATGGCTTGGTGAGCCTCGCCTTTCGAGTTCTCAGGTCTCTTGCTTTGTGATGGTTGCACCAGGGTGCAGCTGCCTTA
>NW_022103935.1:1085701-1086732 GCF_000313985.2 Echinops telfairi | reverse complement strand
TCTCTCTCTTATGAGTTTCTGTGGATTTGTTTCTCTAATGTACCCAGACTCACCCAGGGGGTCTCTGGGCTGGGAGGCTCTGGGTGCCATTGCTGAGCACGGAAGAATGACTGCCTAGCAGCCACTGGGACCCCAACCCGCATCTCCTCTCAGATTCCAGACACTGGAGTCCCGGCCCAGCTCCCTCCAGGCCGGGAGACCCCTCAGATCCCAGCAGTCCAAGAGCAAGGCCTAATGAACCCAGCATTTGGGGTTTTTTGTCAAGTGGAGAAAGACAGCATTTAATAAATTGAGACTTGAGGCTATTAGGAAATCAGTTCTCTGCAAATTAGCGTCCTAGCCCGGACTAACGGATGGCTTCCAGGGGTTAGCTAAGACAAAGGCCAGTCCCTACAGGTTCCTAGTAAATTCTCCTGATGAAGGTAGGTAGGCTCTTGCTGCTGCTGATTTGCTGAGAGTTGGCACCTTGCAGCTGTGAATGCCTGGAATCGCATGACTGGCCTGCCTGGCCCGGCAGCTCCAGCGCACGCTGAGGAGCCGGCTGGATTACGACAAGTTACCATGTTAATCCCCTGCTGCACGGCTTGCTATGGCTTCATTAGAAATGCTTAGAAACGACCGTGTATCTTTCTCTGTGCGCACAGAGTGTGCTTAATTACACTCCCCGGAAACAGCAGTCGGACTCTGGGAGATTGGAGAGCCAAGAGGCAGCAACCGGACGGAGGCAAACCCTGCCTGCGGGGCTTGTCTGCAGGGTGTTTGTGTAAGCTACAGGGTGCGGGAAGTAGGGAAGAAAGACCAAGCGCCTCAGAAACACTCCAGAGCTGTTCTCTGGCCAGGAAGGTCGCAATGGATGGCCATGAAGCCAACGGCAGAGGGTGTGGGGTGGACTGTGTGTGTACAGAGGAGCCCTGCTCAGCAGTTCGAAACCACCAGCTGCTCCTTAGGGGAAAGATGAGGCTTTCTACTCCTGGAAACCATTACAATGTAGGAAGCTCCCAGGTGGGTTCTGCCCAGCTGCTGTGGGTCGG
>NW_022103935.1:1081273-1082466 GCF_000313985.2 Echinops telfairi | reverse complement strand
TACATATGTACATGCCTTTATCTAGACCTCTATAAATGCCCTTTGCCTCCTAGTTCTTTCCTCTATTCCCTGTGACTTTCCTCTTGTCCCACGATCATGCTCAGCCTTCATTTGGGTTTCAGTAATTCCTCTCGGTTACATTGCCCTTGACCACGCCCTAGCAGGCCTCCTACACCCTCCCTGATCTTAAACTAAGTAGCATCCCCTTGTTTTCTCCAAACCACTGTGTCCTGCTCTACGTACAGGTTTCACAGGAGTAAAATGAAGCGTTCTGGAATTCCAGTTCTTTGCGACGTTATCCATAGTTTGCTATGATCCACAGTTGAATGCCTTTGCACAGCCAATGAAACGCAAGTAGCCATCTGTACTTCGGGTACTCCCTGCTTTCAGTCAGTTCCATCTGACAGTAGCAGTGATACTGCCTTCATGGCCTCTTCTGAATGCAACTCTCATTTCTGGCAGTTCCCTATCGACGTGCTGCTGCCGTGCTGCTGCCGCACCCGTTTTGAATTATCCTCAGCAAAGCTTTTGCTTCAATGTGATAGTAACGACGCTGTTCAATTAGCTCCACATCCTACTGGTCAGGCTTCTTTGGGATTGGCATGACGATGGATCTCTGTCCGGTCTGTTGGCCAGGTGTCTGTCCTCCAATGCTTCATCAGCGTGTTGAAACATTCTAACTGGTATTTTGTTAATTCTGAGGGCCTTGTCTATGGTTCATGTCTTCAGTGCAGCTTGAGTTGTTCCCTTCAATACCACTTCTTCTTCATTGAATGCTATCTCGAGAAACAGTTGAATGCCAACCAAAGAGTCTCTGGAACTGGGACTCTGCGTAGTCCTTCTGTTAGGGTTCTCGATGTTAGGGTTAGAGATACCTCGGTCCCTGGCTTTACGCGAGGAAGAATTCATGCCGAAGCCTGGTTTCTGATCCAAGTGAGTTTTTATAAAGGATAGAAGCAGTTCAGGTGTTACAGTAAACTGAGCACAAGTCAGAGAGAGATTGCGGCCCAGCCGCGCGGAACTGTATGGAACTGCTGCGAGAGTGGTCTCAAGGTTTCTGGCTTTTTCTGCCCCCCACCTCCACCCCCACTGGGAGGCGTGGTTAATACTGGTTAACCCAAATGGCTGAATTAAGCCCACCCGGCCTGGATGGGGACCCACACAGGTTTACTGGCTTCTTGTCTCAAAGACCC
>NW_022103935.1:1078545-1080580 GCF_000313985.2 Echinops telfairi | reverse complement strand
TTGGCACTCACAGATTCGTTCTTTCCTCAGCTTCGACCTGAACTTGCACAAGCAATTGGTCTGCTCTCTCCTGGACTTGTTCTGGCCCATGACACGGAGCCTCTTGATTGCTTGTTCCCACAGATGTCGTCAGCTTGAGTCCTGTGTGTGCCATCTGGAGAAGTCCGCGTGTGTCGTCGCTGTCTATCTTCTATTGCTGCAATGAAGAGTCGCTAGCCTTGCAAAGCCCTGTTATGTCACCTCCAGCTGTTTCCAACACCACGGCCAAGCTCTCCAACCACCGATTCTTCCTGCTTCTAACCTTCTCACTCTAATCACTAGTGATTATCAGTGCAGGTTGATGGCATATGTTGTCAATTTCTGACTGAAAACGTTGTTTAAAAAACACTTCAGTTTCTTGATCGCTGGCATTCATGGTTGGTGCATACATTTGAATATGAGTTGTATTCTCTGGTCTTCCTTGTAGGCGTATACATACTATCTTATCACAGACAGCACTGTACTTCAAAACATCTGCAATGCTGCTTGATGACAGGTATGATCCCACTGGTCTTGAATCGTGCCTCCCAGCATAGGAACCCATATGATGAGCTGACTCAAAATGGCCTATATCCGCCCATTTCAGCTCGCTAATGCCTATGATGTTCTTTATGCAGTCTCCCAATTTTGGTGATTCCCAATTTTTTCTAGATGCATGCTGTTGTCAGGTGCCACCGAGTCCCTTCCAACCCATGACCACCCCATGCACAACAGAGCGAGGCACTGCGCCAGCCTCACCATTGCTCCTACGAGCCTGGCAAGGCAGCCAGCGTCAGCTCATCTCACTGAGGGCACCTCGCTTGCTGTTTTGTTTTGTTTTTCCATCCCTTCACTTTCTCAGCCACGACGTCCTTTTCCAGAGATGGGTCTCTCCGGACAATATGAAGGGTACCAAAAGAACACCCCAATTCCTTTCCCCCAAAGCTATGTATTTTTTTTTACACAACAACCTTATTGCCTTCAAAGTACTCTCCATCACACTTAATACAGTCATCACATCTGTGATTCCATCCTCAGAAACATTTTCAAACTCATCTGTTTGGACAGCTGGCAGCACCTCCCTTTTTCCCCCCACCTCTTCTACGTCATCAAATCACTATCCTTCCATGTCCTTCTTTAGCGGAAACAAAAAGAAGTTGCATGGAGGGGGGTCAGCTGAGTTAGGCGTGTGGGGCAAAAGAGGCATGCTGTTGTTTGCCAAAAACTGGCACACTGAGATGGCTGTGAGCAGGTGCATCGTCATGGTGGAAAAACCAGTCCCCAACCTACCACAAATCAGGGTGTTTTTTTTGGTCACACGCTGTTAAGCAATCTTTTCAGAACCTCTAAATCAGCAGTTCTCAACCTGTGGAGTCGCAACCCCTTTGGGAGTCGAACAACCCTTCCACCATCCCAAAACACATTTCCAATGGTCTTAGGAACCGAGATACCACTCCTTTATCCCCAGGCAGATCCATCCACATGCAGATACCCCCACGTACGAGTACCCAGTGTGAAGACTGTTACCCATGCTACACCAAGCTTCAAGACAACATTTCATTTATTTGTAATTAGAAATAAATATTTCATAATATGTAATTACATATTGTTTTTGTGATTAATCACTATGCTTTAATTATGTTCAGTTTGTAATCATGAAAATACATCCTGCATATACAATTCATAACAGCAGCAAAATTACAGTTATGAAGTAGCAACGAAAATAATTTTATAGTTTGGGGTCAGCACAACATGAGGAACTATATTAAAGGGTCACAGCATTAGTAAGGTTGAGAACCACTGCTCTAAACAGAAAACCTGATTAACAGTCTGACCTTTGGAACAAACTCCAAATGCACTATGAGTTAACGTTTCCGTCCATTTGGGAAGTTGAGTACGGTAGTTACACAATTTCATGTCAACTTAATAAAAAAATGAAAGGGTGGAGTTTAGCCTATCAATCAGCTGACAGTTTGATGATCCCTCATAGGTGTGGCCTTCTCCTGAGGATTCGAGA
>NW_022103935.1:1074393-1077518 GCF_000313985.2 Echinops telfairi | reverse complement strand
TTTTTTTCTTAATGTAAAATTACTCTCTATATAAAGCTTTCTTAAACACCTGCGTGTCTATGGATTTGCTTCTTTAGCCAACCCAGACTAACCCAAGAGGGTAGACCCCACCCCTTTGTGCAAGCTGACAGGTTATGCAACTGCTACAGAGCACTCCTTGTCAATCTGACACTTTGGCACAACGTTTTAGCCAAAGGTAGATTTTAAACAAAGTAATGAAATCATATCTAAAACTAAAATGCATGCAATTCAGCATGTGCTAGCCCCATTTAAACATAATATTCTGAAAGTGAGCAAAACAACATTCTATGCCTACAGTTGCAGTTAAGTGAACACCCACACCCTAGTCCTATGAATATATTCCCCCACCTATGAAAGTCTGTAAGCCAGCCACTTCATGCCGCTTTCCTCCCAATTTGGGGTATCCAATTTCTATACTGCCCACTTACATCAACCCAGCGCTCCGAAGAAACAATCATATTCTCTGATGTGAAGACTCTTCTTCCAGTTGGAACCTTCTGAGGCTGCACATGTAAGCAAAGTCAAATCAGGGCAGGCGTCCACAGAGTCAGCAGCAACATGCACAGTTCACAGGCTCAGACATCTGCTGTTCATCTGGCTGGCTGCTGGGCAGCTCAATGTGGGATGCCTCACTTAGCCTCGTCAGGGTGTCCATTGGTCGCCTTGCCTGTAGGCAGGGTCACAAATGCTCCACAATCCCAGGCCCCTTGTGCTATTCATGAACTCCAGACCAGCCAATGTGCTCTCGTCGTGTCCTCTAGTCCCTTTGAACCAGCTCCATGGGTGTCAGTGGCCAGGCTTAACCCACCTCTTTATCGCGCATTTCTCACTTCCACTCAACAAGGGGATCCAGGTGGTCATCTAGCAGGCATTTCCGGCTGCCTGCAAGGTCCCTTTACTATTTAGTCCTAGAAAGGAGTTTCTTCATGGCTTCAATGTTTTTCCACCTTCTGGCACAAACCATGAGTTCAAAATTCAAAAACCAAAGGGAAGCGTCTCTTTCTCCAGTCTGGCAGCTCTTCCCTCAGGCGTGTCTCTTCACCTCGAGTGTCCTGAGCACTCAGGACATTGGGTGGAGCTTAGCTTTTCAGAGCCTCAATGGCCGGGCGTGTCCTACACCTATTCAAAGATTCAAATTGGTGGCTGAAACAGCAAACTTACAAATTCTCCATACTTCCCAATAATCGTTTTCTATCAATCATTTTATCAGTAATAGTCAAAAGAAAACAGTATAAACCTAGTACAGCCATATCCTAAACTCAATTCTTAAAAGTTCAATCCTTACCTATCTTAATCCTTATATAAACTATGCAATTGTTATGAAATATGGGCTTCGGTATCAAGCCAGGGTCTTCTGTCAGCCATTTTGACCTTCAGTCAGCCATTTTTACTAGGCAGCATGGTCTCTGAGAGAAAAAACATTAAGGGGTGATTTCACCATAAGCTCAAAATATACATTTATCACATTCATTTTTGCCACTTCAGTCAGGATTAACTAAAGACAATTTCTAGGAATCAAAACAAACTTCCCATGTCCTTTCCAGAAAACAACCCAGTAAACTGCATATCTGATCCATATAAAACCCGCATCTGACCTCTGGCTAGCCAGAGAAGAGAGATGGCCATGAGGCAGAGATTAAACAAGCATCCACTCTCCATCTTCATGATTTGTTTCTCTAGTGCCCCACTCCCAAGGCACCATAATGTGTTAGTCCGTGCTGTCTAGAGAAACAAATCCAGGGACACTCATGAACGCATAAGAGCTTTATACCAAAGAGGAATTGTATATCAAGAAAACACCCCAGCCCAGGCCAGTCTAAGCTCATAAGTCTGATATTCGGCCATATGTCTGATACCAGTCTATAAATTCCTCTTCAGACTCATGCAACCCATGCAGCGACACCAAATGCAGGAAGATCACAGGCCAGTGGGTGGAAAGTCTTATGGATCCAGTGTTGGTGGAAGCATCTCAGCAGTGGCGTGGCTCTCCACGTGGCTCCTCCAGCTCCAGGGCTCTGGCTGCTATCAGCGTAGCCCCATGTGACTTGTCAGCAGGAAGAAAAAGCAGAGTGTGTGTCCTGCCTCCGGGGAAAAAGACAGAGGAGTTCCCAGAATCCTCAGAAGGGCACGCCCACACATACACATCATTGGCTATGACCTGATTGACAGGCTAGGCTCCACCCCTTCATTCAAGTTGACAGATTATGTAACTGCCACATGGCCTAACACATTGACGGACATCCAGAATGAGGTCTGTCATCAATTGACAGCTTACCTTTTTTGAAAAGCGAAACCACTGTGCAGTTGGGTTTTTATCAGAGCGTTGTCCTTGTAAGCTGTGTTCAACATCACAACAGTTTCTGTGTCAATTTTTCCTGAGCAGGAGACAAAATTTCACTGCCACACGCTGTTCTATTAAGTCAGATGTCACAAAAAACAAGGTTCGAGCAAAACTGCTTTCATGGAAAAACTCACTGTGATCAGAGAGAACCTTCCCAGGTGATGACACTGGGTGCACTAACTCAGAGGGAGTTGCTCGATGCTCTCCTCGTGGGAAACATGCGTACTAGGAAAGCTCTGCTCCACCCTGTGCAATTCTGGGGGTCTTTTTTGGGGGGGGTGCTTCCTCGTAAGTCCAAAGTATGTAAAACAAAGTCTTGCTACCCTTGCCTTCCAGGAGCACTCTGGACTTACTTCTTCAAAGACAGATCCGCTGGTCCTTTTAGCAATCCACAGTACTTTCTTCTCTCTCTCTCTCTCTCTCTCTCTCTTTTTTTAAGAAGCAGCTGAAGGTTTTGTTAAATGGTTTCTTATTTTGCTGCAAGGCTGTGGCTTCGATGCATAAAAATAGCACCAGCGAAGGCAAGTGTATTGCAAACTTAAAATAGTATAGTTCTTCAGCTGATACTGAACAACTCATAAAACTCATCCCCACATCCCCAGTCATTTCCCGTGGAAGAGTTAGGTCTCCTGGCCCAAACCCTGGTCTGGATATCAGCAGCAGACACCCCAGTCTAGGAGGCTGACGATAACAACGTACCTCTTGAGTCATATAGCCGTTCTCCCCACAGATCACTTCGTGACTTCTGAGTATTTGAATTGGA
>NW_022103935.1:1069839-1072292 GCF_000313985.2 Echinops telfairi | reverse complement strand
CTAGACAGAAAGGCCTGGGGGCCTACTCCCCCAAACTCACAAACAGTGAAATTCCTGGGGATCCCACCAGTTTGTCCTGCTTTGATCAGGACTTGGCATGCCCACACCACACCCACTCCTGCTCACACCTTACCCACATCCACACATGCCTGCTCATTCCTAGACCCAAGTCCACTTACACACACACCTGCTCATGAATGTCTACTCCTATCTACACCCACAGCCCTGTTAGCATTCCATGCATGTACACATGTGCACACCACACACATGGATGCACACACACACACATACTCTACCTCTGCTCTGAGACCACATGACAGATGGCGCAGACTGTGCAGGAGGAGCAGCTACCACACGGTGAGGCCATTTGCCCTTCAGGGACGAGGGACCGCAGATTCCCAGTCGCAGGAAGAAGAGGTTCCCTTCCTGCGGGTGACTCCACCAGCGACGACGACAGGTCCAGCCACCTGGATGGTCAGCAGTCAGCGGCATCCACACAACAAGATCCAAGGTCCAAGGAGGACTGAGGGGGCATGAGAGACAGAGAGGCAGACACGGAACAAGCCAGTGACAGAGAAAGGGACACAGCAGAGTGTCAGGGAGAGAGAAAGTGGGGAGAGGGCGACAGAGCGCAGAAAGGGAGAGACAGAGACATAGAGAGACAGAGTGACGGGGAGACAGGGGACAGAGATACAGACAGACACACACACACACACACACACACACACAGAAGGTGGGGGAGAGAGAGGGGCACGTGATAGGCAGAGATAGACGAGGAAAGACAGAGGGGGATGGGAACAAGGGGAGATTGGCTTGGTGGCCAGGGGCAGAGGAGGTGCTGGGGGCCCAGGGGTGGGGGTGGGAGCCCCACTGAGTAGGGAGTGAGATAGAAGTGTGGGGAGGATAGCGACCAGGATGAGGACTGAGACTGGGGCCCTGCCTGTCGGAGTTCCTGTCTCTTTATGGCCTTTCACCACTGCCGGCCTTTCCCAAGGCGTCCAGTCCAGTGCACCTGCAGGAACAGACAGTGAAGGCGGAGGACCCTGGATCCTGCTCCTGGCCAGGGGCCCGCCAGGGGGCAGCAGACGCTCCCAGACAGTCCAGGAGGCCCTGAGTGGCTCTCTCTGTCTCCCTCTCCCTCTCCCATGTCTCTCTCTCTTCCATGCCTCCCTCTCCCGTGTCTCCCTCTCCCTCCTTTCCCTCTCCCTTGTCTTCCCCTGCCCCTCCCATTCCTCCCTCCCTTCCTACCGCCTCTGCCTTTGTAACCACGTTTCTCAAAGGAAGACAGTGGAGAACATGAGTATACTTGGAAGGGACTTGGTCCTTCTGAAGTGGGGGTGAAAGAAGGCCTCCCCAGGGGGAGGAGCTGCAGCATGCCCACAGTGCCTGGCAGGCCTTGAGGTGGTGGGGGGTAGGGGTAGGCTGGGGACAAAGCAGAGTCAGGGGACAGTACACAGGCTTGTAACCCCAAGAAGGAATCGGTATGTGCTACTCACAGGACACGTCCACCATCTGCTGAAGTGACCGACCACATGACAGCAGTGAGCCAGCACCCTCTCCCTCAGGTGCTGGGTCAGCTGACCTGTGCCCCTCATGCCGCATGCCGCCCCTGCTTTGATTTTGTTCTTGTTAAGGGACCATCTTTTAGGTTATAGAAGAAAGGCACAGGGGTGCAGAACCTAAGACCTGACCCCTTAAGTGCCCTCCCCAACCCACGCCCAACTTGCTGCAGCTGGGCCCACAGGGATCTCCGGGGTGTGGTCTTAACGGAAGTTGATGACCAGGAAGCCTCCCTTCCAAGGCACAGCTGGGCAGGTCACACCGCCAGCCTTCTAAGTGGTTGAATGCTTAAACTACAAACAGCTCCCCACCCCCACTGTGACCCCACCAGAGAGAGCCTGTAAATGCACCCCCCCAGGCTGGGCCCCCTCTTGCTGGGCACTGACCATGGAGTCAGGACCCTCACCCTCTCCATCTGTCCCCTGGCCCGCGTCCGGCCCCTCCGAGTGGAGGATCCGGCCGTCTTCCTCCTTAGACGTGTTTTTCAGGCGAGTCTGGAAAGGCCCGTCCACCAGACAGCAGGAACAGGCAGTCTGGGGAAGACAGGACCGTCACCTGGGGGCTTAGGGAGGGCTTTCAAAGAGCCCAGGCCGCAGACCCACGCAGGAGCTCAGCAGACCGCAGCTCCCACGGAAACCAGATTCCGGGGGTCCGGAGGTGGAGAGGAGGGGAAGCAGTGGAGTGTATGCTCGTGGTGGTGGGACAGCTTTTCAGAACCGGCACTGAACGCGCCCAGCTCCCCTGCTGAGCCGGGCTTGGGAGCTAATTCACAGAAAGTGGGGGGAGGGTGGTCAGACCGGGCTGCACACCCACTGTCTCCCCACCCTCCTCGCGGCTGGACCCCCAGATTGAGGGGGACAGGATCCACCTTCCTGCGGCAGAGGCCACTCCCT
>NW_022103935.1:1066754-1069739 GCF_000313985.2 Echinops telfairi | reverse complement strand
GGTTAAGGCATTTGCCAAGCCGGTTCCCACAGAGCCCTTCTTCATTGCTTGCGTCCCGGGGTCGTTGTTCACGTCCTTAGCAGGCTGGGCAGGCGTCCCTGTGCGTCCTTGTCGTTTTCCAAGCGTGAGGTCCTTCCCCAGGAATTATTCATGGATTCTCCGGGTGTAGATTATTCTGTTTCCAAACATTGGGGAAATCTCATGGAGCTTTGAGGATTAGTTGTGTGTGTATGCCCTCTCTGTCAGAGAAGGTGCTTCGTGTGTTCCGCCTGTGTCCTGGGGCGGTTTCCATCAAGCGAGTGCGGTTGTGCACCTGGATTGCTCACGCCTTCTGTGCTCTTGCCACTTTCCTGTTTGTTGCGTCAAAAGTGGGCACTGCTGGGGAAGCATTGACCTGCTAGCTGTGAGGCCGGTGGTTCAGACTCACCAGCCACTGTGTGGGAGAAAAAAACGAGGCCCCCCGCCCCACCCGTGCAGATTTACTCTCAGAAAACTTACACAGAGAGGCTGAGAGTCCGACTTGATGGCCGTGGGTTTGGTTTGGGTGTTTGGGTTTCTATCAAATACTGAGAGAATGTATTAAAATGTCTAACTACAGTTTCGCAGTTGCCTATTCTCCCTGCACATCTATCGGTGTTTGTTCCGGGTAACTAACTGTATCAGTGTGTAAAACTGCCCTGTCCCTGTATCCTCAGGAAGCCACTCCCTGTATCCCCGGCTGCCTCAGGGCAGGAGCCCCCCTCGTGCTTTGAGGGGTGTGGGGTTGTGCAAGCTCACAGTGTGATCCTGAAATTCTGTCAAGTGCTCAGTTTCCCCCCAGTTCTGGTGTTAGGGATTGAATTATGTGCTCCCGCCCACCAAATAGGTGCTGCAAATCCTACCCCCCCAATCCCCCGCCACCTCCGTGCTTGTGTGGCACCGTGGGCCACGTGCTGGACTGGGAGCCACGAGGCCAGCAGTTGGCGGGCTCAAACGTCTGCGTCTGCGCCAGCCAGGGCGTCCATCCCCGAGCTGTGCGCGTGGCCAACACCCCACTCTGACCCGAGGGTTGGCCGCTCCTGTCCACCCAGAGGCAGCTCGAGGAAAGGGCCTGGCGATCTGCTTCTGAAAGACGGCCCCGTGGGAACCTGGCGGAGCCCACCAGGGGCTTTTCCTGTGAGATCCAGCCTTGTTGCCCCGGCCAGGGATTCCTAGTGGGGGTCCACCCCTTTCTCTGGGCCTGACCCGGGCCCAGCCCCAAAAGGAGAAGGTTCTTATCCTTGGAGTCGCTTGTCGGCCTGGGCTGCTAATCGGATTTGGAACAGAACTCCGGATGGGATCCAGCAGCCAACGAGCTGACAGCGCGGGCTCAGCGACCCCCTAGGACAGGGCTCTCCCCCTGGCTGCCCATCCTCTGCAGTGGCCGCCACCACAGGCCACAGTCAGCTAGGCGGCTTGGGAAGGCACAGGTTCGAGCTCAGGGTCAGGACGCCTGTCGACAAGGCCTCCCTCCCTGAGCGCAGGGCTGTCCTCAGCTCCTCACCGCCATGGACAGCTCCTCCCAGCCAGTCTGCCAGGGCTTCCCTCGTCCCTGCAGCAAAGGCTCCCCTCAGTATGGTTGGCTCAGCACAGGCTCCTCCCAGGCCTCAGCACAGGGTCCCCTGGGCCTCTGGGGTTGCCCCTAACCCTCCTCTCGGCCCTGCCTTCTGTCATCTGAGTCTCCGCCACTGGGCCCCACCTGGGCCTCTCACTGCCCTGTCAGTGGCCAGTGAATCTTTTAGGAAGTTCACTACCTCTTCTCTCCCCCATTTCCCTTCTCTCCCTCCTCTCTCTGCTCCCTTGTGTCTGACAAACCTCTGTGAGGTGGGCTGCTCATCACACGCAACGTCTTGACAGGCATGGCCTTCCCAGCCAGGGCGGGGAGGGAGGTGCACAAACCAGCCAGTGTCCTCTCAGTAGACCCACAGTGGCTTCATTTGCATAGAGGGCAGGCTGGGTCCACACTCACCTTATTTGCATAGCCTGTCAGGGGTCACTTGGGCAGACTGCAGGGCCTGGCAGAAAGTATCAAAGCAGGCTGCCTACAGTTTGCCCAGGAAATGCCAATCAGCCTGGACACGATCACAAGCTCTGGGCTAGAAAATTAGGGCAGAGGTGACAATTCGGAGATAGGGGTGGGGGTGGAATCACGCAAGCTGTTTTCCCAGAGAACCGAGGCCGAAGGCTTCCTGCAGGAACTGCGCACCACCAACTGCAGCCCACACAATGTAATGTTCGGTTTGGCCGTCATCCTGGTGAAAACCCGCTCCTCACTTTCCTTTTGATCTCTTCTTTGTTGCACGGGGGATCTATGGGCCGCGGAAGGAAACGGCGCCGGGGGGGCCTGTGTCACCCTCACAACTGTCCTTACGTTTGTGCCCATCAGTGCGGTCGCTGTGTCTGTTCATCTCGTTGAAGGTCGTCCTCTTTTTCGCTGCCCTGTAACTTTACTGTGAAGCCCAGCTCCCGGCCTATCGCCCACGGGAACTAGCTAGCTCCAAACCCGTGTGGGTTGTTAGGGTCCAGAGATCAGCCGTGCCTGATCTCTCTCTCTCTCTCTCTCTCTCTCTCACACACACACACACACACACACACACACACACACACACGTGCATAGCAGCAAGGAGTTCAGCGGTAATACAGTAGCATTACAGCATAGGGCCACTTCAAAAGAAAGCTTCATTCAGCAGGTCCCCCTCGAGAGTTGAGGACACCTTAATCATCATAGATAAGATACACTTCGCTCCGGGAGCAAAGCGGGTCCCCCTGGAGAGTCGAGAAGGGACATTGTCTAGGGGGACACGTCTACTTTTTAAATAGCACTTTCAAAGGGGCGGGGATGGCGGCTCTGCAGATGGTCAAGCAACTTTCTAACGAGTTTCCTGGTTTGTCCTTGAGTCTCACACATCGTTTCTCTCCGTTTTCTCAGAGCCGATGGTCCAGGCCGGAATGTTTCAGAGTTATCTC
>NW_022103935.1:1064302-1066152 GCF_000313985.2 Echinops telfairi | reverse complement strand
CCTTTAAGACCCCAGACGCTATATCTTTTGATAGCCGGGCACCATCCGCTCGCTTCACCACATTTGCTTAGACACCCATTTTGTCTTCAGCGATCATGCCAGGAAGGTGAGTATGAAAGAGTGCCGGGTTATCACAACAAAGTGTTCTTCTGTCAAGGGAGGCCTTGAGTAGAGGCCCAAAGTCCATCTATCTTAATACTTCACATATAAATATATGTACATTGGCCTCTATCCCTTTCATTATAAATTAATATATCTACATATATACATGCCTATAGCTATGCCTCTATAAATGTCCTTTGCCGCCTACTTCTTTCCTCTATTTCCGTTCACCTTCCTCCTGTCCCACCATCATGCTCACCCTCCCCTCGGCTCTCAGTAGTTCTTCTCAGATACATTGCACTTGATCAAACCCCACCAGGCATTATACACCCTTCTCGCCATCCATTTCAGATCTCTTGTTGTCCCCTTATCTCTGAGTTTCTTGTGACTCTTCACAGGTGGAGCGAGCCTCCACTTTCCCCCAAGAGCAGGTGGTGGGTTTAAGCTGCTGACTTTATGATCAGCCCAAACCTAACCAACTGTGCCCCCAGGGCTCCTTCAGGACTCGAGACCTTCTAATGCCAAACTCACTGCCATCGAGTTGGTCCCAACCCCCAGCGACCCTGTGGATTTCCAGAGCCTGTGACTCTCTTAGGTGAACAGGCAGCTGGCCTCTCTCTGTCTGGTGGGTTGGACTTGACTGGCTGACCTGTCAGCCAGTACCTGTGAGCAGTACTGTCAGCAGCCCAACACATTGCCTCTTGTGCCACCAGGGGTCCTCTAGAGCAGGCACCCCACATCCTGACTTCCAGCCTCCTGGACAAGGAGAAAAGCAGCCTCTCCCTTACAGCCACTCCCGTGCGGTGCTTCTGTTACCGCAGCAGGAGACCCAGACTTGAGAAGGGGGGGTGGGGGGCAGGATTTCATCGTCTGTGTTTTCTGGTCTGGAGACTCGAGGGAGGTCGCCTGCCCATCTCCACTCTCTCACTGCACAGACCTCTCCTCCCCAGCTCTTGGCTCTACAAAAGCTAGCTTCCAGGCCTCCTGAGCACCAGCCACGCCACACCAGTGTAGGGGAGGGCGGCCCTCCGCTCTGCCACCTGGCACCTCCCCTGGGCAGAAAAGAGGCATTGAGAAAGCTCGGCCGGCCTCTCCCAGGCCCTCGATGCTCAGAAGGGAGCAGGGGAGCCACGAGAGCCCCCTGAAAAGCGCACCACGAGTCCGGGCTTGGTCAGGGAGAGTTCTGCTGATGAGCTGCAGGAAAAGTTACTCATTCAAGGACCTGCTAGGAGAGAGCTCTCCCATCTTGAGCATGCGAGGTGTGGACAGTCATGGGTATAATAATAAGAATTGCACCCACTAGCTTCACAGCAGGGCAGTTTACCACCACCCAGGAGACCCCCGGACCCTGCCAGCCTGACCAAATCAGGGAAGGACAAGGATGGACCCCACACTTCTCAGGAGATCCCCCCATGCCTCCAGAACAATCGTGACTATCCCTGCCCCCCGTGACGAAGCATTTGTAAAAGTGGAAGGAACCCCTGTGGCCCACCTTGGGGCGAGACATCTCCACTGGCCGAGACAGAGCAGCGCCTCGTCCTATGAAGCCTCCTTCCCCTTAGAGCCAGGTCTGCCTGAGGGGGACCGCAGGCCTGTGCCAAGCATTTCTACTGCGGTGGACGGCAAACTGGTTTTGGGAGGGCAGTAGAGTGAGAAGCTAGAGACATCTAAAGAGGGTCACCCAGGGCTCTCAGTGTCCGCCACCACCTGATGCCTGACGTCCTGGGAACCGCTGCGAAGTGTAAGCC
>NW_022103935.1:1062377-1064202 GCF_000313985.2 Echinops telfairi | reverse complement strand
GCAGCCTTGGAAGCCCACAGGGCCCTTCGATGAATCCAAATGGGCCTGGGGGTCTTGGGCTTTCTTTCACCTGTTAACGAGATGGGCTTGGGCGTGACCTTGGCTGTAGGATGAGGCGGGACCGGCCATACTTCATTCTGTGCACTCGGCCGCAATGAGTCCGAACCCACTGGACGGTACCTCACAACAACAACATCCCCGGCAGGGTGTCTGAGCGCCAGCCCCCTGTGCGATAGGATCACAAGGAGACAGCGGGGCCGGGGACATGGGGGCCTTCCTGGGGCAGCACGAATTAGGGCGGAGACACTGAGACAAGGAGCTGGGAGAGCCTTCTCCAGAGCCAAACCCACCCAGCCCACGGCCATGGAGTCTACTGGGCTCCCAGCGACCCCCTAGGACACGGTGGAACCGCCCCTGTGGGTTTCATACACTCTGACTCTCCTTTTACTGGGGCGCCTACAGCTCTGGGAGCATTCCATGCGCGGTCGTATTCAGCGTATTTGTACCTACGTTGCCTCATCATTTCCAAAGCATTTCTGCTTGTGCCCTTTGGTAGCAGCTCCTCGTTTTCCCCCTCCTCCCCCACCCTCCCACCTTCGTGAATCCTCGATCAAGAATTATTATCATTTCATGTCTCACACTGTCCGTTGTCTCCCTTCACCCACGTTTCTGTTATTCGTCCCCTTTGGGGGCTGGGGAGCTCTATTTCCAACCTTAGGATGAGTTCCCCCTTTCTTCCACTTCCCCCTCTCCAACTGTCCCCCTCCCCTTATGAGCTCACTACTCCCACGACTGTCCCTCAGGGGTTTTTCTGTCCTGAATTCCATGTGTCAAGAGCTCTTATCTGTACCAATGTGTCTTCTCCGCTCTAGCCAGATTAGTAAGTCAGGACTGGGTCGTGGTAGTGGGGGAGAGCAAGCATTCAAGAACTAGAGGAATGATGTGTGATTCTTTGGTGCTATATTCTACCTTGGTTGAATCATCCCTTCTTTATAACCCTCTGTGGTAGTTACATGATCTGTTGTCAATTTGAGACTATTAAGAGTGAAGGGGAAGAGTTTAGGCTGTCCATCAGGTTGCAGCTCGATGACCTCATTTGGAGGCACTAAGGAGATAAATAGCTGGAGGCAGGACACACACACACTTCCTGCAAGACATTCCTGCTGACAAGACACATGGAGCTACGCTAGAGCCCTGGGGCTGGAGGAGCCACGGGGAGACCCACGCCAGTGCCGAGATGCTTCCACCACCACTGGATCCACAAGACTTTCCACCCACTGACCTGTGAGCTTCCTGCATTCAGCACCATTGCATGTGTTGTGTGAGTCTGAAGAGGAATTTATAGATTGGTATCGGACATCTACCGTAATATCAGACTTGTGGACTTGATCTGGACTGGGCTGGGATGTTGCTCAATATTCAATTGTTCTTTTATAGAAAGCGCTTTCTTATACACCTATGAGTGTCTATGAATGTGTTTCTCTAGTCCACCCAGACTCACACAGGGGGTATCCAATTATCTACAGATGGGCTTTGGGTCTGCACTCCAACCCCCCTCGTTCACATCCATATAGTTGTTTGTTTTGGATCTTTTGATACCTGATCCCATCGACACCTCATGATCGACAGGCTGGTGTACTATGTGGGCTTATTTGTTTTCCTGCTAGATGGCTGCTTGGTTAACTTCAATCCTTTAAGACCCCAGACGCTATATCTTTTGATAGCCGGGCACCATCCGCTCGCTTCACCACATTTGCTTAGACACCCATTTTGTCTTCAGCGATCATGCCAGGAAGGTGAGTATGAAAGAGTGCCGGGTTATCAC
>NW_022103935.1:1056667-1062101 GCF_000313985.2 Echinops telfairi | reverse complement strand
TGCGCACCCTGGGGGAGTCTGCGCAGGGACTTTCCAGAAGGTGCCCCAGGAGAGGGCTCACACAGCAGCCTGCTGGGTTTCCCTCTGAGAATTCAGGTTGACCCTTCTGGTCTCCATCACCCCACTTCTCAAGGTGACTGGGCCCTCCCCTCTCCACTGCACCCCCGGGAATTTTTACTGTGACCCCAACTCCAAGGTAAAGTGTAGTCACCTGTGTATTAGGCAGGGTTCTGTAGAGAAACAAAACCAGGACACTTACGATTATATATATAAATGTGGATAGATTTATACAGCAGGAATATAACAGCTAACTAGTCCACACAGCAGTACAGAGGGCTCAGTTCAACTCACAAGGGCTGATGGGTCCAAGGTCAAGGAGGCAGAGAGCTGAGTCTTCCCTCAGGCAATGCACGCAGTCCAGCCACAGGCAGCAAACAGCAGGGCAGGTCACCAACAGTCAGTACCTCAGGAGCTTAGCGAAGCTGGCCTGGATGGGGTGTCAAACTCAAGCAATGCAAGATGACAGGATCCACCAGCCTTAAGCTCAAGCGACGTATGCACCAGCGGTGTGGTGAAGCAGGTCTCAAAGGAACTTCAAGCTCTCGTGACACGATCCACAGGTTGGCTGTCCCACAGGTAGTGTAGTTCACAAGTTGAGGCAGAGAATTGGCTAATGCTGATTCGATCACCAGAGAGCAAGAGGGGGGAGGGGCAGGTCTTGCCCCGCTACGTATCTCTTTGCCCTGCAATCAAACGGCGACCTTATCAATCCCACTCATTCCTATTGGCCAGACTGGCACAACAAACCTACCTATCACAACCTGCTTTTGCATCAGGGTCTGAAGGAAGACTTGTTAACAACCCGTGACACACGGATGACACCACCACGCTTGCTGAAATGAGGAAGGCTCAAAGCTCTTGCAGATGAAGGTCAAGGGCTGCGATGTCACTGTGTGGACGACAACTCAATGTGAACAAAAGGAGATTCACGATCGGACCAGGAGGTAACATTGGGGTACATGGAGAAAACACTGAAGTGATCCAGAATCTTGTGACTTTTGGATCCACAATCAATGCTTATGGAAGCAGTGGTCACGCGACAAAAAGATGAGTTGTGTTGGGTAAATCTGTTGCATCTTTAAAGTGGTGGAAGCAAAGATGTTCCTTTAAGTACCAAGGTGTGCCTGACCTAAGCCACGGTGTTTTCAATGGCTTCATGTTGTTGTTGTTGTTGTTGTTGTTGTTAGGTGCCATGGAGTTGGTTCTGGCCCACAGCGACCCTGTGCATGGCCCCACGCCATCCTCACAATAGTGCCCACGCCCGGACCCACTGTTGCAGCCCCCGCGCCAGTCCCTCTCCTTGAGGGGCTTCCTCTCTGCCACTGCCCCTCCGCTTCACCAAACACGACGTCCTTCCCCAGGGACCGGTCATTCCTGACAGTACGCCCAGAACACCTAAGACTGAGTCTCACCGTCTTTGCCTCTGAGGAGCACTGTGGCTGTGCCTCTTCCCAGACAGAGCAATTTGTCCTTTCAGCAGTGCAGGGGACTTTCAAGATTCTGCTCCCACACCACAGTTCAAGTGCACCGATTCTCTGCAGTCGTCCTCAGTCAGTGCCCAGCTCCCACATGCAGACGAGGCGATGGAAAACACCACGGCTTGGACCAGGCACACCTTAGTCCTCAAAGTAGCATCTTTGCCTCGCGACACTCTGAAGCGGTCTCGTGCAGTAGAATTCCCTAATACCACCTTTCTTCTGGTCTCTTGACTTCTGCTTGCATGGACATTGATTGTAGATCCAAGCAAGGCAAACCCTGAACAACGCCAACCTTTTCTCCATTTGTCGTGATGGTCCAGTTGTGAGGATTTGGATCTTCTTTATCGTGGGCTGTAATCCACACTGAAGGCTGAGATCATTGATCTTCATCAGTGAGCGATTCAAGTCCTCTTCACTCTCAGTAAGCAAGGTGTGTCAGCCGCACCTTACAGGTTGTTAATAACCCTTCCTCCGATCCTGATGCCACAGCTTCTATGTATAAGCCAGCTTCTCTGTTGATTTGCTCAGCAGACAGCTATGGTGAGGGGATAAAACCCTGTCGCACATCTTTCCTGGTTTAAAACAGTGCAGCATTCCCTTGTTCTGTTTGCACAACTGCTTCTTGATCCATGTATACAAGTTCCCGTGAACACAGTGACCTGGTTGGAAATTCCCATTCTTCTCAAGGCTGTCCATAGTTTGCTGTGATCCACACAGTCCGATGCTTTTACATAGTCAATAAAACACAAGTAAGCATCTTTCCGGTGTTCTCCTCTGCTTTGAGCCAAGATCCATCTGACATCAGTAATGATATCCCTTGTTTCACAGCCTCTTCTGAATCCGGCCGGAACCTCTGGAAGTTCCCTCTCAAGGTGCTGCTGAAACCATTGTTGGAGGGTCTTCGGCAAAACGTTGCTTGCATGCAATATTAATGATAATGCTTGACAGTATGAGCGTTCTGCTGGGTCACCTGTCTTTGGAACGGACACAGATATGGACCTCTTCCAGTCAGTTGGCCAAGGAGCTGTCTTCCAAATTTCCCGCCATAGACGACTGGGTGCTTCCAGGACCTTAGGAGCTTGTGGAACCTTTGCAATGGATTTTCCATCCGTTCCTGGAGCCTGACTGCTTTCCGGGCAGCTTGAACTTTCTCCTGCAGCAGCTTCGCCCCTTCCTGCATCATTCACTATTTTCCCACAGAATCTTTCAAGATTGCAACTCAAGGCTGGACATTTTTCTTCCGTTCTTTCAGTTTAAGATGTGCCGAGCATCTGTCCGTTTTATAAGGCGAGACCTGAACTTGGCTTTGTCTTCTTGAGCTGCCCGTTGAAATCTTCTAGTCAGCTTCTAGTCAGCTCCTTGACGTTGTCTGTTCTTCCATTTGCTGCACGATTAAGAGCAAGCGTTGTAGTCTCTCTGACATCTACTTTGACCCTTTCTTCCCGTCCTGTCTTTCTGCTGCCCTTTCCCTTCCTCATGAGTGACGGCTTAATGTCCTCCCACCGCTCATTAGGGTTCAGCACATCAAAGCTGTTCTTGAACTTCAAGTGGGATGGACTCAGGTGTTTTGGCTCTCATGGACTTGTTTTCATTTTCTTCAACTTCATCCTGAACTTACATATGGGCAATTGATGGCCGCCCCCCAGGCAGCCCCTGGCCTGTTTCAGCTGCTGATACTGAGCTTCTCCTGCCTCTGCCCACAGATTCCTGTGGGTTCTATCTGGAGAAGTCCGTGTGTCTAGGTGCCTTTTGTGTTGTTGAAAAAAGAGGTATTATTTGCTGTGAACAAGTCATTGGTTTTGCAAAACTCTATCGTGTGATCCCCAGCATCATTTCTATCACCAAGTCCGTATCTTCCAACTACCGTTCCTTCCACTCTGTTTCCAGCCGTGGCATGCCAGTTGCCAATAATGACAAATTGCCTCCTGTGCGTGTGAGCACTGGACATTGAGGAAGGGAGGCTGGAGAAGAGTCGATGCGTTTGAATTGTGGCGCCAGGGACGAGTAGTGAGAGCACCGTGGACAGCCAAGAGAACAAACACATCCGTCTCGGAAGAAATGTGGCCAGAATGCTCCTAGAGGCAAAAACAGTGGTGAGGCGTTATTGCACGTCCTTTGGACACGTTTCTCCCTGGAGAAAGACACCGTGCTTGGTCAAGCGGAGGAGCTGCAACAAGGTGGATTGACACGGTGGCTGCAACACTGGGCTCGACCATCACCGTTGGAGGAGAGAGGAGGACTTCTGTTGTGCCTGGGGCTACTCGGAGTGCTAGCCAGCTGGACAGCACCTACCCACAGCGTCTGCTTTTGCAGCCCACCCCACCCCCTGCCGCTGCCTTGTTCCAGTGCCCCACACAGGGCAGTATCGCCCACTTTGGGAAACACTGAGTTCAGGTATTGGGCTGCTAACCACAAGGTCAGTGGTGTAACCCCACCAGCCTCTCCTTGGGCGCAAGACGAGGCTGCTGGCTCCCATGGACAATCTCGGGAACCTTGCAAAGGGGCGCTAGAAATCAGAACCGACTCGATGGCAGTGTGTGGTCGGGTGTGTTTTTGAGCGCCCTTCACACGCCAGCCCAGTGTCCCAGCTTCCCCTCTGCGATCTGCACCTTGCCGATGACCACACTGACTTCCTGTCAATCCCGGCATGGCCCGTTCCCGAGACCCAGCCCTTTGCTCGACCTGAACCCGGCCCCAGGCCCACAGCCAGGGGGTCCATTCCAGCTCCCGAGGGACGCAGCGCTGGCCAGCGCGCTGCGGTTTCCTGCAGACAAGTCAGGGTCTGCCTTGGGGTCGATGCCATGTTCTTGTCTGAAGAGTCCTCTACGTCTCGTTAGATGCTATCGAGTCAGCCGAGGCTCACAGCAACCCGCTGTGCAGTGGCCAGACACCCACCCTGCCCATGCCCCGTCCTCACACCCACTGTCATGGGGGAGTCCGTTGCTGTAGCCACGGTTCCAACCCGCCTCTCCCAGGGTTTTCTTTCTCCCAGACCCTCCATTTCCCAGTCGCCGGGTCCTTTCCCAGGGGCTGCTGGCTCCTGACGACCTGTCCAAAGTATGTGAGACAAAGTCTCAGCATCCTTGCTTCTGGCTGTACTTCACGCAAACGGACTTGTTTGCTCTGCCAGTAGTCCGAGATGCTTTCCGTATTCGCCCCCAGCACCATCTCTCCCGCCTCCCTTTTCCCTGTACAGCTTTCACATGAATGTGGAGACGCCCCGAGTTGGGGCTGGCGCACCTTGAGGCCGCGAGGGGCTCCTTGCGCACTCACGCGGTAAAGAGGTCTTCGGCAGCAGATTTCTCAATGCAGCACCTTCTGGCTTCTTGACTGCTGCTTCCCAAGAGGGGATTGTACCCTCGCGTGCACGGAGAAAGCCAATGGCTTTTCTGTTTATCGTGAGTGCTCTGTTGGGTGGCTGTCATCCATACTGAGGGCTGCAGGCCTTGATCTTCGTCAATAAGGTGCCTCGCCACCCACAGAATTGCAAGGCTGATTCCTTGGAGGAAGAGGTCAGGCACCCCCTCTCTCCAACCTTTTGATCGATTCTGACACCAATTGCTCCTCCCATGCCACTCTCTGCCTCTCTGCTGGGCTTAATAATCCATTGCCGTGGCCACACACAATGCACCGGCCGCCCTCGCAATTACGAAATCTATGAGGGGAGGATCGGGTTACATTTCAGGATCAGCAGTGAACAGGGTACAGTTCTTCAGTCAGGACCGCCTCTTCACGATGCCTGTAGACAGATTTTTCTCTGGCCAGGCCCTCAGCTCTCTTGGGCTAGCTAGGCCCCCAGCTTGTTCAGTCGCGTGTTACAGAGTTCTTCAGCTCCACCAGTCGGTGACTAGAAGCACCCACCACCAGCCAGCCTGACCAGAAGGATGAGCCCCCTC
>NW_022103935.1:1052973-1055512 GCF_000313985.2 Echinops telfairi | reverse complement strand
TGTGAGGTTTGGGCATTCTTTTTCAGTTCCTACACATCCACAACTTGATTACTGCTGTGAGTTGGGTTGCACCAGACCCGGCTATCTGTATTTACGCACTGCACACTTAACTGGTTGCCACGGAAGTACTTGTGTCAGCAATAACATGGCTGCGAGTTGATGCTATATGCCGTGATCTTACTCAATTCTCGCATCATTCCAATGTGTTCACCTGATTGTGGTGAATCTTTTTTATGTAGATGTGTATACCATATAGGGTCACTATGAGTTGGAATCTATAACGTCCTCAAGCAACAATAATTATATTTCTTCCCTTCCAGTCTTTATAACATCCACTTCTCTTTCTTTTCTTTTCTTAACACTTTGTCTAGACTCTAGAGACGGCGGCATTGTGCTAAAATGGTGGTGGCGGTGGCTTGTTTTATCCCGATCTTCAAGAGGATGCATCGCAAGTTTCAATGCCATTGAATTAACCATGCGATTGACTGCATGCGGTCGGACGCCAGCCTCTGCGGTATGCACTGCAGGGGGAGCACCAGGGCAGGTGGTCCTGGCCCATCGGGGGGCATGTGGTTCAGGCCAAGAGCACTCCGCTTCTCCCCTGTGTCTCCTTCCCGGGCCTCCTTCAAGCCTGTGTGTGAACTTTCGGTGGCAGCCACAACAAGGCGACAGGCGAGGGGGCTTTGAGCAACACAAGTCCATTTCTGCAGACAAGGAGTTGGGACCCAAGAGGTCAGCCAGGCAATGCCTCTCTCTCATCGAAGGCTCCCTTGAAAGATCCTTCCTCATCTCTCCCTCCAAAACTCTGAACCGAGACTGTCTTTCCATCCAGGAGTGGATGGTGGTTCTGAACTGTGGACCTTGAGCATCACAGCCCAACACAGAACCGCAACGCCACCAGGGCTCCTGGAACGCCTCGATGTCCCTGGGCTTGTAGGTGCATCACTCCAGTTTCCATGGCTGTGTTCCCTTTGGCAGCCACCAGGATGGGTCAGGATCCACGCATGTTCCCCAGTCATGTCTCTAGAAGGTGACCTCAAGGACTCGTTTCCATTCCAGGATTAAAAGTGTCTCAGGTGATCGTCTCAAGGCGTCCTCTGGTCTCAACCAGTCAGTCCACTTGGACTTTCTAAAAATCTGCGTTCCGGTGTGCATTTTTCTCAACTTCGACCAGGGTGCATCTCTTGGATCCCTGATCCAAAGGGTCAGGAGTGGTAGCCGGGCACCGTTCCGTTCTGCTGGTCTCAGGGTAGAGCTAAGAGTCTTTTGCAGGCTCTTAGCTCTGTGGACTAGCTTTGGGACTTGGTCTTCTTCTGGTCCTCCTGACAAGAAGAGACTTACATAATATTCTTACAAAAACATTGGGCGTAGACTTAAGGAATGCATTGAAAATCCTCTATTTTTTGGTGAAAAATAAAATCGGAGAACAGCTACAGCTTCACGGCCAAACTGATTCCAGGAGGATTGGGGGCGGGTGGTGGTGGTGGTGCAACCAAGACTGAGATTTTTATAAGCAAAGCGCACGATTCACAGAATTCCCCAGCTGAGTGGGTCACGTGATTATTGCTAGCTGCAAAGGAAGCGGAGAAATCAAGTATTTGACTAGTATAGCTGTCCCCTATGCTCATAAAACCAAAGTACCAAACTCACTGCCATCAAGCCACGCTGACTCAGAGCAGCCCTGTGGGACAGGGAGGACTGCCCGGTGGGTTTCTGAGACTGCAGCTGTACAGTAGGAAACAACGTCAACAACACCAACCACTGCCACCAAGTCGGCCCCCACCCGTGGCGACCCTATCGTGCAGAGTAGAATTACTCCACGGAGTTGGTGGGACTGCCAATCTTCACGGGCCGACATCCTCATCTCTCTCCCGCAGCAGGGCTGCTGGGTTTAAATCACCCATTTTGTGGTGAGCAGCCAACTGCTTAACCCACAGAGCCACCAGGGCCTTTTCTGTAAGTGCAAGACATTAATGACTTTCTTTTCTCCTTTCCTAAAATTGGTTTTGGAGTCAAGGTTAAACTGATATTTCAAATAAATGGGTTATTATGAGATACGACCCATGGGAATACTTTATAATGTCTTTCAATAACATAATAAGGGTGCCTTTAAGGTGAATATAAAAAAGGGACATATATAAAGCCATAGATCAATGGATGGGTTTTTTAGATCACACTTAACCATAGCCTCAATCTAAGAACAATTAGTTCTTATAACATGGCCCTGCTCAATGCCTTCTCTCATGAAGTGATCATTGACCATATGGGTGTTTTAGGAAAATGTGGTGAAAAAATCAGATGGTGCCTAGTTATCAGAGAGAATAACATCTAGGGTCTTAAAGTCTTGTCTTAAAACAAGCAGCCATGGGGGAAAAGCTACTATATACAAACATTCCTGGGGTGAGGACCAGGTAGTATGGCAGGGGCCAGACCAAATCCAGGGATACATCTGGTAGCCAACTAAAAAGGAGGGGCCAGGGAAAGAAAAATAATTAAAAAGAAATGGGTAGCAGGGGAATAGGGCACTAACCCACCCAAG
>NW_022103935.1:1049137-1052177 GCF_000313985.2 Echinops telfairi | reverse complement strand
TCTCTGCAGGTTCATCAACCCTGGGTTTTCTACACCGACAAATGAGAAAGCATGTAGCACAACGTCAAGAGGGTGGTCCCAATGATCCTACTCCTCTGAGACAGCCCTAATACATACAAACACCAAACAAAACCATACAGAACATTTTGGAAACCAGGTCAGGTCCAGCCTGCATCACCAGGGAGTGGGGGGGTGGGGTGGGCGGCACCTGCTGACAAAATTTAGACTGTTTTGAGTCCAGTTGATGCCTTTGATCTTCTATACTCGTCTCTCTCGTGCACTCTGCTTAGTAACCACTTCTCTCCTACCCCTCAGCTGTGGGCAGAGGGCATCCACCAGAGACTTATATCCTATGCAGTTCCACCAAGGGGTCTTGGGCGTCCACTGTCACCCACAGCCTTCTGCAAACCAGAGTCTCACACTTTATGCTCCGATACGAAGCGCTCTTCGACTTCGGATTATATGCTTCTGATTTCACGGTGACCGACGATGATGTGCTTCTCCCATGTACTGTTGGTTGACATCTCACTTTGATGGCTGCTTCTTTGCAGACAGCCTTTTAAGACCACAGACACTATGGTGGTGGGGGAAGGGCAGATGACGGCCAGCAGTCCGTGTAGATAAGAAATGTTTGGGAACTGTGGCAGCAAGTGTACAACTTTCCTGGACTTGACAGAACTATGGGGTGATATATGTATCAATTATCAATTAATAATAATAATTAAATATATACGTATATAAACAGCAAATCAAATCCAAACTCAGAGGAAGGAATGATATTAGAACTTAAGTTCTGAACACCGGTTTGCAAAAGGCTGCAGGTGACAGGAAACACCCATTTTCAGGGTCCCCCGTGTGGATTAAGCCACTGCTGAATCGCTTGGACTCTGGGCCAGAGCTGGGCGGGGTCTTGCTGAGAGGCGGAGCACCCTGCAGGCAGATGACTGAAATTGCAGTCAGGTCAAAATGTGCCACCTTCTCAGCGCTCTCCCTCTTGACCCAAGGTGTCATGGCTCCATTTGTCAATATTTCCTGCTTTGTTATCGATTGAGGTTTTTCGTTGTCTCATTGCTGTTGGGCCGTTTGTTTGAATTTGGTCTTGATTTTGTGTGATCTTCTGCGTGTGAAACCCAGAGGAAGTAAGCCCCACAGAGCCGACAATTGCAACAACAGACTCCCAGGGACCTGACAGGGAGGCTGGCAGGAAATGGGGCTGAGGGCAACAAGTACCAGGGAGAAGAAAGGCCCGGGACTGACTGTGGCGAGGTCACACGACTCTTGTGAATCGGATCGAACTACTGAAATCGATCCTGTATGAGTTGGAGGTTAGTGAAATTGCTAAAACATAAACTTACTACTATTTTGAAAGAAGACAAAAGTAATTATGAAAAATGACTCCCCCAGAGATATTCACATATGAATCCCTAGAGCCTGAGAATGTGATGATGCTAAGAATCTTGAGATAAGGGGATTGTCATGGATGGTCTGCACCCCACCAACATTTCTTCCTGAAATGTCCTTAGAACAAAGGGGCAGAAGGGTTGACACGGAGCAAAAGAGGTCGTGTGGCCATGGACAACACTGTCCAGCCTCCCTTGCTGCTAGGTGCAACCAAGTACTAGGAGCTCACAAGAATTGAGACCTTTGAATTGTGATGGTGGTGAAGAGTGTTCGATTCCCATGGGCTACCCAAAGACCCAACGCATCTGTGTCGGAAGAAGTACAGCCAACAACAGTCGCAGCAGGACAGTGACAGGGAGCTGCCAGAGATTCAGGCCGGATTCAGAAGAGGGTCTAAAACAAATGGTATCATTGCCAGTGTTAGGGGCATCTTGGCTCAAAGCAGAGCATACCAGAAAGATGTCTGTTTGTGCTTTATAGACTGTGCAAAGGCCTTCAACACTGTAGATAACCAACTGCGGACAACCTGGAGAAGAATGGGAATTCCACGACGCTTCAGAGTGCTCGTCAGGAACTTGTCCATGGGCCCAGAGGGAGCTGTGCCACCAGAACAAGGGAATAGTGCACGGTTTAAAGTCAGGAAGGTGTGCGGCAGACGGGGTTGTACCCTCTCACCACACTTGTTGACTCTGGATGCTGAGCAAACCCTCAGAGATGCTGGATTCTGTGAAGAAGAATGGGGCACCAGGATTGGAGGAAGGCTTGTTAACAACCTGCGATGTGCAGATGACACCACCTTGCTTGCTGAAACTTGAGACGCTTGCTGGTAAGATCAAAGAACTCGGCCTTCAGTGTGGACGATGACGCAAGGTGAAGAAGGCCCAGACCCTCACGCTCGACCCATAGGTAACATCATAAGCGGAGGAAAGGTTGAAGATGTCGAGGATTTTGTCTTGCTTGGATCCACAATCAATGCTCATGGAAGCAACAGTCAAGCGATCAAAAGATGAGTCGCACTGGGTAATCTGCACACAAGACCTCTGTAGAGTGTTGAAGAGCGCAGATGCTCCTTTGAGGACTGGGGTGAGCCTGACTCAAGCCGTGGTACTTCAGTCACCTCGAGTGCATGTAAAAGTTGGACGTCGAATAAGTAAGGCCAAAGAAGAAGGGGCGCGTCGCATTGTGGCGCTGGAGAAGACTATTGGAAGTACCGTGGACTGCTGGCAGGACGAACCGATCTGTCCCGGAAGAAGTGCGGCCACAGTGCTCCTGGGAGGCAAACACGCAAGACTTTGTGTGACGTACTTAGGGCACGCTGCCGGAGACATCAGTCCCTGGGGAAGGCCAGCGTGTTTGGTAAGGTGGGCACTCAGGGGGAAAGGGAAGGCCTTCTTCGAGGAGACGGACGTCGTGGCTGCAATCAGGGGCGCAAGCACATGAACACCTGTGAGCCCCGCGCGGGACCAGGCCGTTTCTCGTCTCGCAGGGTTGCTGTGGGTCAGAAGTGGCCCCTAACAACAACAACAACAACAACAGAGCCAGAATGAACCTTAGAAGAGAGGATGTGAGACAGTTTATTGTGCCAGCCTGGCTGATAAACGCAGGTGGGATTGACTGAGGGGCGGAGAGATGGATGGCT
>NW_022103935.1:1045640-1047824 GCF_000313985.2 Echinops telfairi | reverse complement strand
CAATAAAATGATTTTTTTAAAACATAGTAATTACCAAAAATTATTAAAGACTATTTTCTCGTCAAAAAAAGAAGAAGAAGAAGAAGAAGAAGAGAGGCTAGTGGGCCTTTGCCTCCTGGACTTTGGACGTATTATCAGCAGGGACAAGTCTCTGGAGAAGGACATCATGCTTGGTAAGGTAGAGGATCCGTGACAAAGAGGAAGACTCTCAATGAGACGGAGTGACACGGTGGCAGCAGCGACTAGGAGGGCAGTGCCGGGCCAGGACGTGCTTTCTGGCACTGGCCACGGGCCTGCCGTGAGCCAACTGACTCGTACAGCAAGTGACTGAGGACCAGCTGCTGCCATGTGAACAGCTCAACCCGGTCACGCCAGCCTCCCACGTGGGATTCCTGCGCATGCTCCTCTCCCTGCCACAGGCTCAGTACAGGTGAGCAAGGTTGCCTGAACCCAGGTGTGGCAGAAGGTGCAGCAGGTAGAGTCCTGGATCATGCAAGCCCGTCAGCCTGAAAGAGAGCGGCCTGCGGGAGCTCGCGGTCAATGTGGAGCTTGTTTTGGCAACAGGTGCTACTCAGCGAACACAGAAAGCCACCGTCCACTAAAACTGCCCAGGCTAGAAACGCGGGTGGTCGATCAACTCCCGCTTCCTCCCCGCACCTCCTCATCCAATCGACTGATCATCTGCGTTTCTGCCAGAAGACATGGTTCAATATGTAATGGATCTATTTTAAAAAGTCACACTGAGTTAGTACTCTTGGGGGTGTCTGTCTTCCCTACCCCCAGGGCTCCCCGCCTGGAGCGTCAGGTTGGACTGGTCTGCTGCACACCTTTCCCCGACATTTGCCCCGCAGCCAGCGGTTTTCCTCTCTCCGTACCTGTATCTCTTCATAGCTCCACTCCTGCTCACACCTGCCTTGCGAGAGCCAAGAAATGACAGCGCTTCCTGGGTCAATCTTTTTCAAACATGACATTGACCTGGATTTATCAAATAACTAGTGGGTGAACTCCACCAGGAATTGATTTCTTGTTTGCCACAAGGCAGGCATCCAATTGAATAGCCCCACCATCCCACCGCCAGAGCTACAGCCCTTGGTTTGAGTCCATTTGTAGAACAAAATTCTCAGTCCGTCAGCAGTCAGCCCTCTCGTGAATGAAGGTCCCATGTTCTGTTCTACCGGTGCGTGTGTCTGTTAGCATGTCAACCCCAAAGGCTTCATGCCTATAGTTTTGCAGCTACACTTTTTTTTTTTTAATCTCATAGGATAATTCCCATTCTCTCTCTCTCTCTCTCATTTCTCCTAGCATGTCTGGCCTATTCTGTGTAAACGTTAGCATTGGCTAACCACATTTCTTAGAACACCCTTTTGGGAATCATTTTGCCTTGAGTGAGCAATTTGCACAATAACTGACAGATTTCTGACACTGATGATACAGATTCATGCCTTTCCATAAAGTTTGATAATTAAAAAAAAACCACGTTTGCTCACTGTGGCGTAATGATTTCAGGCTTGCCCCCAAGAGCCGTCTACCCTTTGCTTTCAACTCTAGGGAAGGGGTCTCTAAGTCCTTGCACCATTCCCCTGGATAAATATCTGTTCCCCGGGAGACTTAGGCAGACAAGAATGATGCGGGTAGGGTGGGCTCCAGGGTGCATATATTAGCTTCATCTCTTAAGAGGAAGGTTAGCCAGGCAGGTGGTCAACCACGTCTAAGTGACTGAGCCACTGTGAGAACTTTAGACCCTAATGCTGGGTGAGCTTCCCTGGTTGGCAGGACGCCATGTGCACTGTCACACACTGCTCCCTGGGAATGAGCCCTGGCCAAGGTTGGGCAACTGGAAGAGGGCAACACGTGGGACTCTCCTGGGCTCGGCCTCTGGGACTCTTCCCCACTCGGGCTTTCATCTGCACCCTTGCACTGCAACAAACCATGCCGTTCTCTGCTCGTTTGCCACAGGAAGCTGAAGCCTGCAAACCGCACTGCCACCGAGTCTGTTCTGATCCATCGCCACCCTACAGCACCCAGTCTAACAGCTCCCCAGGGCTTCTGAAGCGGAGTTTCTGCAGGAGCAGTCTGCATTGTCTTTCTTGCCTCGGTTCTCATTGATGGATTTAGTTAGCCTGGTGTTGGGATGGGTGACTGACGGCCAGCCGGGCTGCTCCTTTCCTGACGGCTTTGCGATTC
>NW_022103935.1:1042769-1045141 GCF_000313985.2 Echinops telfairi | reverse complement strand
ATTAGCACATAAAACTCCACAATCAAACTCACTGCCACGGTGTTGATTCTGGCTAGTAGCAACTTTATATAATATATAGGCTTCCCAAGACTGTAGGTCTTTATAGGAGCAGACAGCCTCATTTTTCTCTTGTGGAGCAGCTGGTGGATATGAACCACTGATCTTGTAGTTAGGATTGGCACACACCACTAAATAGAGGATAATCACATCAGGTCACAAAATGAAGGGCAGCACACAATACCATGAGGCCTAGCTACGTTGACACACTTTTGGGGAACAACACAATTCAATCCACGACACGTCTTTCTGGTTTACTTAACTCTGACCCACTTTTATAAGTAGTCCTTTTATTAAAATCTCTTGAAGTATCCTTCCGAGCATGGCAGCTGTTTCCGGAAGGGACCCTGACTGATAAGACTAATTGGCACCAGAAGTGGTCCCAGAAAACAGACTATGGAAATTGGATTCCTGGGCAGAGCTGCTCGTGTATTTGATGAGCCCAGGTATGAAATCCTTGCCAGGGGAAACAACACTTGGAACCTGTGTCCTTCAGTAGTCCTGCAATTACTCAAACCACCACCCGTGGCAGCCTGGGCTGGAGTGCGCACGGAGAGCCAAAGACTGGAGATCGAGTGACTGAGACCATTGCTAGAGCCAAAGTGGGGACTACCAAAATGATGGCGTGGGTTGGCCGCTACGTCTGAGGCTCTGGAAAGTGGCTACAAAGGAAAAGGATGACTTAAGTCTTGACTATGTCAACTCCCACCACGCAGACCACCAGGAACACGCCTGGCGTTGACGAGTCGGGCGTATTTCCTGATATGGCAAAGGAGAACACTTACCAAAGTGTTTGGGCCGGGTCTAGTCTGTGCAGTCCCTTCCCCCAGCTCTCCAAGAAGATAGCCTGCCGACCGTGCGGCCCCTGCCCCCAGCATCTCGAGGCCCGACCTGGACTTTGCAGCCCCTTCCCTTGCCTTCCAAGAAGCTGGTCTGTGAAAATCAAGATGATCTGCTCGTAAACCACCTCCTGACGCACGCCCTGCAGCTGCAGCACCAGGAAGCCTCCCTCCTTCTCTCAGCACAGGCCTCTCTAACTCAAGCCCTATGTGCTTCCCACCGCCCCGCTGACGCGCTATCTCCTGACCTGTCAGGTCTCGGACCCGCCCAGGAGCTCTCATAAAGTCGGTTAACCTCACATTGTCCTTCTCAACCCTACTTTCATTTCGTGCCTCGGTTTACTTCTCACCAAGGTCTCCAGAGAATAAACAAAATGAAGCTCACTGCCATGGTGACCCTGTAGGACAGGGTGGAACTGCCCCTGTGGGTTTGAGACCGTAAATCTTTACAGGAGTAGAAAGCCTCTTCTTTCTCCCAAAGAGCCACTGGTGGTCTCAAACTGCTGACTGTGTGGGTAGTAGTCCAAGACTCATGAGAAAACACTAGAAAGGACTATGTAGGTGATGATGGAAGGATTTAGGGAAGTGAAGCTTTGCCCTGTACTGGGTGCTGTCAGGAAGCGGGGGTCATTCTTCCTTAAATCCTATCTAGGAGGGGTTAGGGGTGGAAGCTAAAGCTGCGATTGGTAAAGTGCAGCCCTTACTCCTGCTTGTTGAGTCGAGGCAGTCGATCATTTCTGTTGCGTGGACAATGTCCATGCTTTGCCTGTGTTCAGACACAGCGATAGAACGGTCATGCTGTGGCCCTGACCCTTCATGATCACAAAGTAGCCTCGTCAGACGTTGATATTCTGTAAACTTACGGTCAATCGACCACTTCATCCTCGCTGTGATGTGAAACCAGCTCACAGCAGTAGCAAGGCCTGGCTGCAAGTAGGCCAATCTTTTGGTGGAAGATAAGAATGTCTCTTATCTCCAGTAGCTTCGGGTCCAATACGGCTGAGGTTCTTGATAGAGAACAAGAGGAACATGACAAGGATGGTGGGAGAAGAGGGCTGAGGTTATCAACTTGGCTCTCAAAGCAGGGACAGCAATGAAGTGTAGCAACTCTATTTTCTGTTCATTAGGACTCCTAGCAAAACTCTTGATAGCAAATGTTTCCATTTTGACTCTCACGTGGTAACTGACATCACTCATGAAAATATGATCTAATTGACATCACCTATGGAAACAGCAATGGATGAAACTCTCCTGCACTGGAAACCCACACGATTAAAAAAATGGAGGGGGGTGTCAGAATGAAAGTAGATGCTGAGGGGGAAGAGGGGGTCGACTGTCATGTTTTTGTTTTCTTCAATTTCCTTTCTGAATGCACTCTTTTTTTTTTTTTAAACATTTTATTAGGGGCTCATACAACTGTTATCCCAATCCATACACACATCTATTGTGTAAAGCGCATTTGTACATCGTTTCTCA
>NW_022103935.1:1040516-1042360 GCF_000313985.2 Echinops telfairi | reverse complement strand
AATTCGAGTCATGGTAGTGGGAGCGGGGAGGAAACCTTTAGGAACTAGAGGAAGATTGTATTTCTCATCATTGTTACATCGCACCCTGACTGGCTCATCTCCTCCCCGAGATGAATGCACTCTTATTGTGCTAAATTGCAAAAGCAGTATCAGTCATCCCTTCCTACTGAGAGCCAGAGTCTGCTTTCCACCCAAAGCCCTGCCTCCCGGCAGGTGTTTCTTCTCTCACCAGGTCTCACAGGAACTTCTGTCCACTGGCTCTTGAGCCCAAGGCGTGCTGTACAGCTCGTTCTTCCTTGTTGGTGCCTCTATTTGTTTGTGTGGCCTGACGGCACTTTCCTTTTGCGTGATGGACAATGTTCCATCATCTGGATATACCTGCTGCTCTATTCACCTACTGAAGGACATCTTCGTTGCTCCCAATTTGGAGCGATTAGGAACAAAGCAGTACAATTCCGTGGGTTATTTCATTTGGCTCTTCCAGCCACAGCCTTGCTCACTCTGACCAAACCACCTTTGCTTTCCTCAGAGGTTCAAGCTAAAAGGTGGAGGAAGATACTGATCCGATTCTACAATGAGCTCTGACTGTTCACAGGGGAATGGTGCGTGCCATTCTGCCGAGTATAAAACGAGCCCTCTCAGAACCAAGACGAAGGGCTTCACTACAAGCAAAGTGAAGAGCCGGGAATGAGTGAGTCCTTTGGCCTCCGCATCTGTTTCCTGCCCTCCACTTCATGGGCGTGGTGTGACTTCAGCGGCTTCCCCGCCACTGCCTTGTGGCTGAGGAGGGTGCTACAGATGGAGGCCCACACTCCAGGCGTGGGAGTTACCAGCACCTACAACTGTGTGAGCCGTTTTCCCGAAGGTTTCGTGAGTTCGGGGAGATGTTACTGCAGGGAATTTCAGAACACTGGGATATGAGGGAATATACTAAGGAGGGAAGGGGGGCTTATTTCAGGGATCATGGTGTGAAACAGCATTTTTGAAAAGTATAATTTTGGGGACCTATCTCCACCTTCTTGGGACTCGTCTTGTATCGTTTTTGCAAACAGCCATAACGTTTATGTGTAAGTTTTCATTACACATACATTTTCGTTTCATTTAGGAAAATACTTAGAATGATTACAAGATTGAAGGGTAGGCCCAGATCTAGTTTTAATTAACGACCAGACTGTCTTCCCAAGTGGTTGTCCCATTTTACATTCCCACTAATAATGAACTGCCTTGGGTGCCTTTGTAAAGGCGCCTGGGTTCGTCTGGGTAGACCAGAGAAACAAGCCTTGGGGGCACACTGGTCACTAAGTGCAAGGTGACAAGTTCAAGCTTACCAGCCAGGACGTCTGCTCCCACAAAGACTTAAAGTCCTGGGGCAGTTCTATTCAGTCCTGTCCTACAGGGTCATTATGCGCCTGAATCAAATCAATAGCAGTGATGTGGCACCTCTGTAGATAATCTATTAACTACGACTGCCGCGGTTTACTGTCCAAGGGATCCCAGACCGACCTAGCAGCACTGTCTCCTGGATCCAAGGCTGTGAGCTGCTGGGTCGCCATTTATGCCAGGAAAATGTAATTCCTGACTCCAGTCAATTCTGCTGTAGCTCAAGAAAGATGACCACTGGGCACTGACCACGAACAACGTAGAGACCGATGGACAGACACCCTGAGTTAAGGGTACAGGAGGGCAACAGCCTGGCTGCACGTGGCTTCAGAGAGAATACCAAACCACACTCATTGGCACTGTCAATGCCAGTCGATGGCTTTGAACTGATGACCTTGCGCTTGGCGGCCGGATGCAGCACCGCTACGCCACCGGAGAGGGAGGCAGAGTCCATGTGCTCCGAG
>NW_022103935.1:1036511-1039065 GCF_000313985.2 Echinops telfairi | reverse complement strand
GAGGCGCAGGTCTGTCAGGGACAGGTGGGGACAGCCCCCGGAAGTTTCTAGCCCACAGTGGCCCACGCTGTGCATTCGGTTCCTGTGATTTGAAGTGGCGGGCCTGGGGTCCCACTGCTAGCACCCCTGCTCTGGGAACCTAGTACTGAGTTGGAGCTGAGGCACCTCCCCTGAGCCCGACGTCAGGGCTCCTCGCCCTCAAAGCTGGGTTCTTTACACATCGTTGTTCGGGAGTTTAAAGGAAGCACTAGGTGCGGGTGGGTTTGTAGGGTTGCTTGGGTGTGGAGACTGGGGAGTGGAAACGTGAACTGACAGGCTTCCTCTCCGACTAGGTGTCGACCTTTCCAGAATCAGTGGAGAGAGCTGTGGACCGCCTCAGATTATCCCCGCCCCCCCTCTCTGTGTGGTCAGACCAGTGCATTCCAGAGGGTTGATGGGGAGCAGCAGAAGAAAGGGCCCCCATCTTTGGGTCTCTAGAGCCAGGCGCACAGTGGTTGAGCAAGGGCTGATTCCTGGCCCTGTCACTTTTTGCGTGGCTTGTACACCCGTGACGTGTTCTCAGCCTCCTGAGGACCTCTTCCTACACTGTCGCCTGCTTATGGCAGGGGGTTGGGGACTGTCTCGTTGTGTACTCTCAGAACTTAGTTCCGTCCTCTGCAGCCTAGTGCCCTCAGGCCCAGCCTGAACCCTCCGCGTATAGTGCCTGTCCCCGTGCCTTGCATAAGTTGGGTGCCCCAAGGACAGTCATGGGGTCCCGAAGCCCCGTGACCACCTACAGCCGAGATGCGATGTGCTCTGTAATGAGGAACTGGGGCTCCGAGAGGACTGGGACTTTCTTGTGGCGTTTGTGTCTGACGTCTCTCCATTGCATCTACGGTAGGGCTAGTGTGTTCATGGCTAACACGTCTCCATCGATTGGTGTTTGTGTATTTGTGCATAGACTAGTTGTGTCAGTGTCAGGGTGGACACTTGGTCTTCATGGAGCCATTGTGTGGCCCTGGAAGGTGCCCCCCCTCAGAGGCCAGTGGCTTGTTGCACCACTGCTGTGACTCACTGATCCCTTCAGCCAGTGCTGTCACCCTGTTCAGGGGCTGGGCAGGATGTGGGAGGAACTGCCACCAAGCATCGTTTGTGCCATTGTGCTGTCCAGTGTGGCACAGGGACAAAGCAGTGGACCCCGAGGCACACAGGATAGCTGCCAGTGATAGTTGCATTGAGTTGCTGGCTTAACCCTACCCTCGGGACCTGGGGCCTAACCTGGGCCGGAGCTGGAGGGAGGGCTCTTCTTGGGGCCCTCAGGCCTAACCTGAGACTGGGAGAAAGACCAGTTGTTGGGTGGGCAGGAGAGGGGAGAGTCAGCCCCCAAACTGAGAGGCAACCCCCAGTGGAGCTGCAAGACTGGGAGGATTAAGTGCAGCATCCCCGAAGGGTCTTCATGGGTGTGGGTACTTGCGTGTCTGCACAGGACATACAGACAGGCATGACCAGGCAGACGCGAGCAGTGTCTGTGTTGCAGATGGCGAGGACCTTGGGAATTGCCAGGCAAGGGAGGGCTGATCTGGGCTGGTCTGAGTTTTAGCTGGTCACCACAGTGTTCTTTTGTTGACAGGGTTATTGTTGGTTTTTATGATTTTCCTTGGTGCTTCCCTTCCCAGTGTGCACCCACCCACTGGCCCTTCTCACATAGAGTTGCCTGACTCTGACTTCTCTGTAGTAACCAACATTTGGACCATTGTCTCTGGGCCATTGTCAAGTCCAGCAGAAGAATTCTTACTCTTAACAAGGGTTTGTTGACCTGGGGATTATGGAATTCCTATTTTCCTGTCAAAGGCTTGGTGCTGTGGGGCATGCGCCAGGGAAGACCTCAGTCAGGGCCGCCAGGGACAGCCCGTGGGGGCTGCCGGGAGAGTTGGTGCTGGGAAAGGTGGCATTTGCTAAGTGCTTACTTGGTAGGTGCTGGCAGCATGGCGCCCTGTAAAGGGTGCCCCTGGGTGGTAAGTGCCACAATCCGTGCATACACCCAATGGGGCCCACTGGACAGGCCTGAGGCTGCCAGGGAGGGCTCCTCAGCCAGAGAGCCTGGCTCTGCTGTTTGCCCGCTGCACCCCCAGCACGGAGAACTCCCTGCAAGGCCCCGGGAGGCTGAGGAGGCAGGCAATGTGGAGGAGTCCCTCTGTTTCTTCCCCCGGTGGAGCTGCTGCGTTTTCTGTTGCTGCCGTTCGTCGGTTCGTGCCGAGCACGTGTGCTGGCTCAAGTCTGCTGTCCGGAGCAGCCAGGCTCTCGGGCTGGTCTCCTCCCCTCTGAGCATTCTAGTAGTTTCATAAGGACGGCCCTCTCTCAAGGGTTCTGCCCAGTCCAGAGGTGGTGAGCAGCGCTGGTGAGTGGCTGTGTGATCATCTGAAAGCAACCAAAGGTCTCTGACTGGTGTGTGTGTGTGTGTCCATCTGAAAGCAACCAAACGTCTCTGACTGGTGTGTGTGTGTGTGTCTGTGTGACCATCTGAAAGCAACCAAAGGTCTCTGACTAGGGGTGTGTGTGTGTGTGTGTGTGTGTG
>NW_022103935.1:1013197-1036250 GCF_000313985.2 Echinops telfairi | reverse complement strand
GGGTGGGGTGTGTGTGTGTGTGTGTGTGTGTTACCTGTGAGACGCTGCTGTTGGCATTAGCTGGCAGATCCTTCCCTAGGAGTGAGGGGACCTAAGGGAAGGAACTTGACTGGGGGGCTTCTGCCCTGGACCATAGTCACCGGCAGCAAGAGTGTTCACAAGCAGCAGGCCTCCTTACTCAGGGGGATGTAGGGTGGCGAGATCCCAGTGGTGTTTTGGTTTTTGGGGAGCACTCTGTGGGGTAGACGAGAGTACCTATCCCGTGAAGATCTGCCGTCTTGGGGACTCCCGAGAGCAGTTCTGCTCAGTCCTCTAGGGCCTGTGTGAGCCGGAAGCGACTTGATGGCAGTGGGGTTGCATCATCTGGCTGCCTCGAACCCTGGTCTGCTCTCTCCCCTTCTCCAGTTCTTTGTTAACAGGGAGAGGAGGCTGGAGCAGAGGCTCCGGGCCTAGACTGCTTTGTGTGATGGGTTTCTCTTCTTGGTGGCAGCAAGCACTCTGAGGTCCCCTAAACCAGGCTGTCCCAGACAAGGAGCAAGATGCCAGGTCGCCCTGGAGCAGTTTCCAGCTCTCTGTCACTTCCCAGGTCCAAGGAGCCCCTCCCAACCCCTGCCTCCCACATGAGGACATGGGGTCTCTGAGCTGTCTGAGCCCCAACCCAGCCTGTGAACTGGCTTGACCAGGGAGGGGCCAGGTGCCTCAGCGTCAGGTCCAGCATGTCTAAGGCGGAGGAAGGGGGCATCCTTATAAGGCCTGAAGATTCGAGAGGGGACCACCAGCTCCCCACTTGGTGAGCTCAGCGGGTGTCAGAAGGACCCTGCCCTAGGGCAGTGCTCTGTGCGGTGATTCTTGACTGACCAGGCGCTCATCACCCACCTGTCCGTACTGATGCTAATCAGGAACTGCCCTAGGACAGCCCTGAGTGACTCCATATGGTGATCACATGGTTACTTACTCGCTGAGGCCACTTGCCAAGGAGAGCTGTCCCTCGGCCAGAGCTGCCCGGTCCCTGAGACACGGTCTCTGTAGGAAAGGTGGGCCACATGGCGTTCCTCCCCGGGAAGTCCAGTTTGCACAGGTCAGGCTGTCTGGGTGTGGGGTGGCTTTCTCATACCGTCACCACCCACCTGTGGGTTTTCACTGGCGCTGTGTTCCAGCCAGTGGCGCCCTCTGCTCTTGGTTCGTGTGAACTGGTCTCTGCCCTGAGACAGCCTGTCCAGTGGCCTGGGGACGGAGGGGGACTGTGCTCCTTGGTACACAGAGTTTAGAATAGCTCTCTCCCTGAAGGCAGACCCGCTGAGACCCGAAGAGAAGCAGGCGTTATTGGGGGGGGGGGGGACACGGCGCTCCAGCCAAGATATGGCCAGGCTGTCTGCAGGCCACTGGGAAAGCCTTTGGCCTCTGCCTATTTTCTGGCACCAGTCTCCGCCTGGACCCTTTGCTTGGGGGAGCTTCACTGTCTTGGACTTCTATCCTCTGACCACCCATGGGTGCACCAGCCTGGCATTAGTAGCTCGTGGCTGGGGTTTTTAAAAATCAAATCTAAGTCTTTATCTGTTAACTAGAGCCTATTATATTTACCATCGTGAAACTATGCATGTGTGTAGTAGACACACAATTGTTTAATATTTTATTTGTCCTGTTGTCGTTTTTCTTTCTTGCTTTCCTTGCCTCGGGTATAATGAAATTGGGTTTTTGTTTTTAACTTAAATATTTATGTTCTCTCTTGAGTGGGCAAGTACACACTGTTTTCTTCTCATGGTCGGTGTCGTACACATCTCATCTGGAGCCTCGGGCAGGGCGGGTCCAGGGACCCATAATGGAGTCCAGACCGGTGCCCAGCACAGGCGCCCCGTGTTCTCAGTGTCCTCCGGGTGGCTGTGTGTCCAGCCCTGCAGGGCTGCTCCCATGAGGGGTTTAGATCTGCGGTCACCCTCTCCTGCTTCCCGGAACCTCAGGCCCGTGGCCTCAGCTTCAGGCTCCCGCGGTGGAAGCCCCTGTGGTGGCAGAGCCTGGCAGTCTCTGGGTGCTCCTTTCCTCCGTCCCGTCCTGGAAGACGGTCCTGCTGCCTGGGACTTCCCGCTTGATGGCTCCATCCTGCCCCTTCCTTTGCCTTCTGCTGGGAGGTCAGCTCTCCGCCTCTCCTGTTTATCCCCCGTCCCTCCCCTCCTGCTCGCCTCCCCTGGCGCTCTCTTTCACTCAGATGCCCCTTCTCCGACTCTGAGGCCTTCCTCCCTGTTCTCTCCTGTCTCCAGCTGCACTCTGACCAGCGCCCGGTGTCACCTTGCGGCCTCTGTCCACTGAAATGGACCACACATTCTCACTGCGCAGCCTCTGCCCCGTGCCCTCCTCCATAAGGGGTGATACCTTCTGAAGAGTCTTGCTTGGGGTGGGGCTGGGGGTACTGTGAATGTGCCAGCTGCCAGCCCCTGATGAACAGATTTTGTTCCCAAAGCAAAGCTTTGTCGTTGCTCCTAGCCCTTGACCGGATTTGAACAACACCTCTCTCCCTTCCTCCCTCCACTCCAGCTGAGTCAAGGGTGCTGTGGGAGGGGCAGGGCATCTTGGCTGGAGGGCAGGGCAGCGCCTGGGAGGCGGGGTGGTTTTGTGATGGTCAGAGGGCGGTGGCAGCTTGTTTGACACGTTCAGAAACCTGCCCCTGTGAGTTCTAGGGCCTGTGACGGTGGACTGAGCGGCCCCATTTCGCCATCATGGGATGTGGGACAGTGTGCCTGCTATGCCTCCTCAGTCTGCCATGCTGGTTCCTCCTTAGTTGGGTGGCCAGTGACAACAGGCAGTGTCCCCATACAGCTTGCATCTGCTCTCCTGACATGCCTTGGACGTGGGACACCACCCTGGCCCAGGCTTTTCCCCGCCGCACCTCCCCCTGGGCTCTGAGCTAAAGCCAGAGGCCTGGAACCCTCTGGGCCTTGGCCATGTGGGCTGCTGGCTTCCCCGCTGTGTCCTGCTGGACGAGAGGGAGAGCCTGTCACTGGTGCCGGGCCCCTGAGCCCAGAGTAGCAGAATCAGAGATCTGCTGGCAGGTTCCTGGGTGTGGGTGGCACAGGGCCGCTGTCCTGGAGGTGGGTGAGCAGGTTCTCAGTGCTGGCATATCCCCACCCACACACATGCCCTCTGACCCCCTGACCAGACTGCACCGTTTCCATTGGAAGAATGTTAACGTTTCTACTAAGCTGATCTGTGTAACTTCCCACCCAAATCACAGTTTGTATATGTGACGTCGTCGAGTAATTAGTGTTTGGTTTTAGAATGTGTCTGTGTAAATAACAAAACGGCCATTTCAGCTATGTGGGTGAGCAGGACCCACCTGAGCTGCTTCTTGAAGCTTAGCGGGACCCTCTCCCCCATGCTGGTTCTGGTCCCCTGGAGCTGTGTGACCGTCACCAGGGCTTCTCAAAGGTCTTCACCCCTTAGCAGGACCCCTCCCTCCTCTCTCCCTCGCTCTCTCTCTCTCTCTCTCTCTCACACACACACACACACACACACACACACACTGGTCTAGGTGCCTGTGCATTCCAGGTGTCCGTGGGTGGATCAGGGCTACTCTTCTCTGCCTGTGTCCACTCTGGGTGCCCCCTGCCCGCTGACTGCACATCTGACTGCTGTCCCCTCTGGCTTGGGCCGCATGGGCAGTGCCAGGCTGCAGCTGAGCCCTCACTCGTTTGCTGGGGGTAGCCCAGGAGATGGCACCTCTGCGCCATGCAGTTCCCTGGGCCCTGTGGTGCCCTGTGGAATCTGCCTTGGGAGATGACGCCCCAAGACCAGCCGGCCTGCGGGGCCCCTGGGACAGGGCTCTGCTGCTTCTCCTGGCAACACCGGGAAACGGGCACAGGCGGCCTGGCCTGGCCCTGCCCGCTCCGTGTTGCAGGGCCCAGGAGGCATGGGTAGAGTCCCCCTGGGGCTTCTCGCCCACTAGGGCAGAGGTCACACAGACTCAGCAGCATGGGGGGCACCATGGGACACCCCACGTTGGGACTCTCCAAACCAGCTCTTGGAGCCCATAGGCTGTTAACCAGCTCCCTGTGGGGGGCAGGGATGTTCTTCTGGGCACAATGGGAAGCGGCTGGGACTGCAGCCCTTCGGAAGGGCGTTGGCCGGGAGATCTGAGAGGTTCTTAGCTATGTGGGCGGGCACACACGCCTGCACTGGGGGTGGCCTGTGAGGCACCCTCTGGCACCAGACTGGTACCTCCTCACCCAGCAACCGCAGCTGGACCCCCAGGCATCAGGTTGGCCTTTCTGGGGACAGCACTCAGAAGTCATGGTGGCCATGGTCATTTCACCCCTGGACCACCAAGTTCATGCCAGGGCTCTGCTGGCCAGCTGCCGCCCTCCTCGGCTGCCTGGAAGGCCAGGCCGGGTCGCCTCTGCTTAGGGCAGCCAGTGGCAGTGCAGGGCAGACACGGGCAGTCTAGGCCCCCTCCTACAGACCACACAGCAAGGAGGGGGGAGGTTCCACACCTGGAGAAGGCTCCCCCTCTGCTGAGCCCTCCTGTTCCCGAGATGAGGCCGTGGGCAGGCAGCCTCACACAGCGCCCTCCCCGGCAGGTGTACCTGGGTGAGCTTCCGAAGGACTTTCTGCGTGTCACGCCCACGCAGCAGCAGCAGCAGATCCAGCTGGACGCCCAGGCCGCGCAGCAGCTGCAGTATGGCGGGGCCCTGGGCACTGTGGGCCGCCTCAGCATCACCGTCGTGCAGGTAGGCCGGGAGGGGCCACGGAAGAGGGGCACAGCATCACAGAGCTTGTGCTTCTGCACCCCGTTGTTGACGGGCACCCAGCGTACCGCAGCCTCTGCCTACTGTTGAGAAAGGAACCTGCAGACCGCCCTGGCCGTCATCCGGGCTTCTGCCAGAAGTACATGGGACAGGTAGTGCTCAGCATCTCACAGGCCCTTGCCAGATCACACCCAGGCAAGAGGAGGGCGGCACCGTATTCAGAGGGACACCATGTGGCTGGGGAGGGCGGCGTGTGAGGGCTTCTGCCGGTAGCAGTCACAGTGAGCTGCTCTGAAAACAGAGACAGGCTGCCCCGCCGGGAACAGGCATCTCAGGGGCAGAGGGTCAGCCCCCACCGTCCAGCAGGCGCCCCTTCAGCTGGTGGTCTCTGCATACTCTCTGCTTTCTGCTGCTGCCCCCTTCCCCAGGGAAGCCTCCGTTCTTCCTGCACAGACCGCCACCTCCTGGCGAGTGGGGGCACTGCAGGGCACCTGCGCCCAACCATCCAGGCCAGGAGGGGTTTCACTCCACCTTAGATGGCCCTGGCTGCAGAGCCCACCTCATCTTCGCTCGGCTTTCCCAGGGGCAGTGCCCCTCATCTTCCACCCGCTTCCTTTTCTCCACGGGTGAGCAGCTCATGTGCACGGGCTCTGGGCAGCGCCTGGTGCTGGGGCAGCCCCCAGTTCCAGACTAGGATGTGCAGAGCACCATTTGGGGGCCTGACCAGACTAGCAGGCATCGCAGAAGTGCTGGGTCTGAGACAAGACTCTTGTTGGGCCAAGTCCTGCTTCCTGGTCTCTACAGGTGTACGCTCCGTCTGAGGAGCTCACACCTAGGCCTCTTTGACCCCGTCTCACACACCAGTCCCTCCACACGGCGCATGGTGGTGCCTCCCTGACCGGCCCCACTGTCCTTGAGCCCAGCGGAGCTTCCAGGCACTCCCGCTCCAGAAGGGCAGAGTGAGGCCCAACGTCCCCCAGCTCAGTGCTGCAGGTCTGCCCCAGGCCCCGTGCTCTGTCCAGGCCCCGAGCAGTGGGCCTGGGGGGGGACTTGCATCAGAAGTCCCACCTCCCGAGGCTCACAGGCCCACCCTGTGCTCACTCTGCCTCTCTTGAAGGCCAAGCTGGCTAAGAACTACGGGGTGACCCGCATGGACCCCTACTGCCGCATACGCCTGGGCTATGCTGTGTACGAGACCCCGACAGCACACAACGGCGCCAAGAACCCACGCTGGAACAAGGTCATCCAGTGCACGGTGCCCCCGGGCGTGGACTCCTTCTACCTTGAGATCTTCGATGAGGTGAGGGCCGCGGCTTGCTCAGCAGGGGGCTCCCCCCCGCCCCCCGCCCCCCGCCCTAGTGTGTGTCCCTGTGGGGCTGGGGAAGGCGGCCTGGCCCAGTGACCGGCAGGAGCTCTCTGGGGCGACAAGAGTGGCCTATCCAGGGTGTTGGCCATGCCCCGTGGCAGCCTGGCGGGGCCTGGGTGTGTACACATCAGACTGCCCACCGATGGGCAGGGCAGACGGCAGGATTGCCCGCCCATCCCCTCATGGTTCATCCGCATCATTGGGAGTCTGCACAGGGGCGAGGTGGGCCTCCTGCTCTGGGCCCAGATGTTGAGGCTTACTGGGGTGCAGGAGATGGGACCATGAGAGTCAGCAAGGCAAGGTGGCCTCCCCCTGCCCATGACTGGAAAAGCCCCACAGAGAGAAGACGGGTGGGGGCGAGTGGATGTGGCCTTCCACAGCCTTGGAGGCTCCCTGGGGTGACACAGAGGTGGGGTGCACAGCGATGCATTGCCATCCTCCCAGAGAGCCTTCTCCATGGATGACCGCATCGCCTGGACGCACGTCACCATCCCCGAGTCCCTCCGGCAGGGCCGCGTGGAGGACGAGTGGTACAGCCTCAGCGGGCGGCAGGGGGATGACAAGGAGGGCATGATCAACCTGGTCCTGTCCTACACGGTGAGGAGCATGGCGACATGTGGGGCCCTTCCTGCAAGGGGAGGGGACATCGGGGGCGGTTGTGGTGATAGGTGGACCCAGATTTACAGTTGATAATGAGTGCAGAACACAGACTGTCAGTCGTCCGTGCGGTCTGAGCCGGAGCTGAGCACAACGGGGGCTCTGGGCTCCTAGTGCCCACAGCCACATGTGGCTTCACGCATGGTGGGGTGAGACCAGCTTGTGGCCACTTCCCCGGTGACCCTGTCCCTCTGTCACAGGCACTGCCTGCTGCCATGATGGCACCGCCACAGCCCGTGGTCCTGCTGCCCACCGTGTACCAGCAGGGCGTCGGCTACGTGCCCATCACAGGTGGGCGACACCCCCCCACCCCGCCCCCGCATCCTAGGTGCCCCAAGGTCAGAGCACAGCCAGTGAGTGGGGCGGACTGAGTCATAAGCATTGCCTGTGATAGTCGTTTGTTTTGGACGCCCTCCTCTCTCACTTCATCTCCATGGTGTTCCAAAGCCCTCAGCATGTGTTGTCCCTGAGAGTTGTCGGTGGCAGGAGGAGGGGGCGGGGCGGGGGGTGGGGGTGTTAGGGCCTCGCAGGTAGAACCACTGGCTTGCGCTGACATGGTCCTCTGCCATCAGGGATGCCTGCTGTCTGCAGCCCTGGCATGGTGCCTGTCGCCATGGCCCCGCCGGCCACCCCTGCCCAGCCCCGCTACACTGAGGAAGACCTGCAGGCCATCCAGGACATGTTCCCCAACATGGACACGGAGGTGATCCGCTCCGTGCTGGAGGCCCAGCGAGGCAGCAAGGATGCCGCCATCAACTCCCTGCTGCAGATGGGCGAGGAGTCCTAGGGCCGGCCACCCACCTCCCCCCCACACACACACACAGGCGGGCCCCAGAGACTGCCCATAGACCCGTTGTGACAGACTACCCCTCCTTTCTGGCAGCATGCCACCCGCCGAGTGCCCCAGGTCGCCGGGTGCATGTGGGCTGTCAATGCTTGGTGGCTGGGCCTAGAAGGGCGTGGGAGGGGTGCTTTTCTTCCTTGTCCCGTGCTGGGCCTGGGGTGGGGCAGTTTCTGGCACTCGCTCGTGCTGTGCCCTGGCCAGGTTTTTGGTCCTTGCAGCCCACTGGCCTGTGGGGACATGTGCATAGCCTTCTGATATGGGGACCAGCATTGGGGTGTCTGTCTTGGTTGGGACAGACCTATTCCCAACCTGTAACCTGGCCCTCACCCCCTTTCCTGTCTTTGGGAGACCTGGCCTCCACTCTGCCCTGTTGTCCTTTAGAACCAGGTGGTAAGCCCTGCCTGGCATCCCTTCCCTGTCTGGTCTGGCCCAGCAATGCATGGAGGAGGGGTGGGGGCAGTAGGGGGGCTCTCTTGAGGTGGGTCCTGCAGTGAGTGCCTGAAGGAGAGGGAGGGACAGTAGCCAGTCAGCATGTGTCCATTAAAGGGCCTCAGCCATGCCAGCCCACCAATGACGTCTGTGTGGCTTCTGTGCGCCAGGCCCTACACTCAGGGTGGCAAGAGTAGCAATGCAGGGATCTGGCCCTCTACGCCCCTCCCCTCCCACTCCTACCCTGCCCCGCTCATGCAGGTCAGGGCGTGAGCCCCTGCTGTTGAAAATACTTATTTTCATAAGGCTGGAGGGTCGTGAGGTGGGGCCGCTCGGCCAAGGGGGACAAGAGTAACACAGAGGAGCTGACATAATGGGCAGCTCCAGTAGCCATGGTGCCAGGAAGGGGGACTTTGGAGACTGGCCACTGCCATGTGGGTTATCACTTGGGCCGGCTGGCCTCATGTGGGCTTGGGCTCAGTCCTCAGACCCTCTGCTGCCTCCTTCACGAAGGCTTTATTCCTTAGTCGGGAAAGGCCCTGCTTTGTGAGGTGAGCTGAGCTGCACCCCTTGTGTGCACGCTCGCCTCCAGGGTCCCTCCCCATGGATGCCCAGCGCTCCTGCCCACGCCCTCTGTCCTGCTGCTTCCTCACCTTGCTTTGACCGCGGGGCCACCTTGATCTGCTGCTGCCCCCGCCTCGCCTTGAAGTGCAGACACATCAGGAGGCCGAGTCCCTGGCACCTCCCCAGAGACCTCTGCGCCTGGTGAGGGGCGGATGGGATGGCAGCATTGGCGCAGCCCCCTGTGTGGCTGACTATCCTGGCTCATGGCCAGACTTCTCTAGCATTGTAAAATATATTCTAATTTAACAAAGACCCACATACAGAGAATTAAAGTCCATGGTGGTTCATGCGTGTTTGTTAACTTCGCATGTAGGGTCCACCCCAGACCCTGCCATTGAGTCCACTCTCACTCAGCGACCCTCCTGGGCTGCTGTGCCATCCCCACAGACAGCAGCCTCACCAGCCCCACACAGGAGGCTGCTGGCGTCTCCCTGCCTGTGCGTGGACAGCCATGCCACCGAGCAGCACAGGGTGACCAGGTCTGCAGCAACACAGCCCCCTCTGATGAGCCAACCACCGAGTGCAGACTTAGAAAACCAAAACTAGATCCCCAAAGCCTGGGAGGGGAGGCTGGCTGGTGGGCTTGTGGTTAAAATCTTGAGGACCCCTGGCCTCCTCAAGTGCCTCGGCAGGGGCTTCAGGTGTGAGGATCCAGTCAGGTCAGGAGGTAAGCAAACAGCCCTTTGCTGGGGAAAGAGGGATGTAAGTGGGGCCTAGAAATGGGCGACAGCATCCCCAATGGGCAGCCTCAAAGGTGCCAGGCTGGGCAACGTCTCCTTGCAGAGGCGCCAGGACCCTGGGCTCCCAGCAGCCAAAACAGGCCACAGTGTCCTTATTGTCACTGTGTTGGTGAACCTTCCAGGCCACGTCTCCTGGGAGTGGGAATAGAATGTGGCTTCCGAGCAGCGTCTAAAGGGGCCCAGAGCCAGTGCCTGTTTGCAGACCTTCCATGCAGCGCTACTGACTGGCTAGTACGAGGTCACCCCAGGATCGCCCTGGGTGGAGCGTGCAGGCCGTGTGCAGACAGCTTTGAGTGCCCTTGTCTCTGCTCTCGGCCTGTCACCTCACCTGCGGGCTCACCGATGCAGGCAAGCTCGAGGAGCCCCTGCCGCAGGGAGAGCCGGCACCACCGCACACGCCTGCCTTCAGTGACAAGTTAGCGTGAGCCCATCTGCAGGCCCAGAGCAGCCCTGAGTCTGCTCCCCAGAGGCCTTGGGGCCGGGAGCCTGCTGTCTGGGGGCAAGCTAACAGACCCTTGCTTCTGAAAAGCCATGGCGTGCCGAGGCGCAGGAGGCTCCACAGACGGGCTCAGCTCACAGTGGGGTGTCCCCAGGACGCCGCAGAGGAGGTGGGAGGCACGTCATGCGGTGCCTGCTAGCTCCCTGCCAGGTCAGGCACCAAGTGGCGCGTGCAGGATCACAGGTGCTGGAGCCCACAGCGCCTGGTGTCAGCCACCTTGCCAGTGGTGCCCAAGAGCACTGAGCCTGGTTTCCAGTCTGACCCTTAGCTGGCACAGCTGGCAGGAAGCAAGCTCACGGTCTTGTGGATGAACGCAGCCGCCACGGCGAGCGGGTGTGTGCCAGCAACCCAGACTGGCCGGAGGAAAAGCTGAGTCCCGGCAGCCACGTCAGGAGGAGGCAGCAGTGGCTACTGTGCTAGCGATATTCTGCTGCCCTCGAAGAACAAGCCTAGCCGCTCTCACGGGCTCTGACTCCAAGACCCCCCGAGGGCTGACAGCACCCACAGTCCCACCTCACTCCTCGCCTGCAGGGCAGCTGACCAGGTGAAACCACCAACCGTGTGCTTAGCACCCCCTGTGTAGCCCGCGGGCTCCTAGATGCCTTAACTCGGAGTTCTCCGCCAGGGCTGCTTGGGCGTGTCTGGAGACATGTTTAGTTGTCCAGGCTAAAGGGAAGGTGGGGGAGGGGAGGAGCACCGCTGAGTGGAAGCCAGAGGTGCTGCTGGACAGCATGACCCAGGGCCACCTGGCCTCAGATGCGTGCTGTTCCTGAGAAGCGTTCTCTGAGTAAGAGCAGGGGTGCATGCCACAGGAACTCGGGGGCCGCCAAATCTAGACTTCAAGGGGTATGCTAAAATGTGCCGCCTCCCCCCTCCTCCACTGTTAAATGGCACAGCTGCACCTCTTAAGGCCAGTGGCCCCCCCACTCCCTAGATCCCAAAAGCAAATTCCAAGGCAGGCAGGAGACAGGCAGGGCTCCGCAAACCACTTCCTGAGTGCATGGCCTGCAGGCCCCGGGCGGCCCCCGGAGCCTGTGCAGTGGACATCCTGGGTCCGGTCAGCCCCTCCCTGTGGCCAGGGCAGGGCATTCTTCTCTTCTAGGTTATCTCCGAAGCCTGGCCTTCCGCTGCTGCTGCCTGCGGCCGCCTTGCTGCAGACAAACGGCAGAGGTGGGGGTTAAAGCGCAGACAGGCAGGAGGCTTCAAGTCCAGGGAGTGGCCCTGGAGACAGTGACCGCCCCACCCTCCTCTGCCCGCGACTCCGTCTGGGACACTCATCGATAGCTCCCGAGGCAGACCCTCCTACTTGGGAATGGTCTCTTTAATGTAACAAAAAGTGGTTTCCAAACAAGATGGCAACCGTAGGTCCAGGGCTAAGGAGTCTCAACACATTTTGGGGGACATACTTTAATCCACACCACCCTGCAGCTCAGTCTACATTTAAAATCTGAGGCCCTCAAATGCCGGAACAAGTCAGGCTGCCCCCACACTTCCTTACCTTGAGCACAGGGAGCAAGTGGGCACCACCCTTCTGCGGCCAGGACCTTGGGGTGTCCCCTGGACTCTGTTGGCGTGAAGCTGGGGCAGTCAAGGGAATGCCAGCCACCGTGCTGATCACCTTGTGGTCATCACTTGTAGGACTTGGCTCACGGGGGAAGGTTTCCTCAGCAGCTTGCATGAAAAACACCCGGCTCATGAGTGCCCCGAAAACTGACCCCGCATCCGTGCCCACCCAGCAGGTGGTTTTGTGGGGACCGTTTAACAGAAGACGAAATGCCCCCTCTGCACCCATTTGTAATCTTGTCCTTAAGGGACACTTACCAGCTACACTGATGACCTATATGTGATCGCCCAGATTAAAGCAATAAACCTCATCCAGGAGAAACTGGGAAATGGATCAACTGAGAACACAAAAGCCATTGTTGGCTCTCGAGGGAAGAAATGCCACGTTTCCCCACCCAGACGGGTGGAGTGGTCCCCATGGTGCTGCCCTTCCTTTCTATTGTCATACTGGGTGAGGGTGCCCCAACAGCATCACGAGGGAATAGGGGTGCAGACCACACCCTGGCACTATTAGAGGGTGATGACAAAGGGGCATCAGGGTCCCGGGCAAACTAGCATCACAGGAGGGGGGTCACGGCAGGGGCGCTGTGCCAGGCTGGGCTGTCCTGAGAAGCCAGTGGCACTGAGATGGGTGAGAAAGCTTTCGATCACAACACAATTGTACATCTCCACGGCCTCCCAGCCCTGTCCCAGCTCCAGTCCCTGCGCCCGATGCTGGGAGAGCCCTCTTCAGACCCCTCCCCGCCCCCGTAGCCACAGCTCGAAACAGGTGAAGTGGGGAGCAGGGAGGTCACAGGTCCGTGGGTGCAGAGCTGCCTGGCTCCAAATTCGGGGGAACGTGGTGGGGCACTGACAGTTCCTAGGGTCAGTGGCCCACATGGGGCCTCCCCTGGCAGTTGACGCAGAGCCCAAGCAAGCAGGAGGGTGAAGGGCAAGAGAGAGGTCCCATGCCTTATAACTGATGCCCTCACCTGTCCGCCAAGGTGCGGGTGGGTGGCCTTGGCGTCCACCACTGGGCAGAGAGGAGGGTTGCCTTTTGGGCAGGAGGAGAGAGGAGAGCCATGGGGGCCAGGTGAGACTGGGCTACTACACCTCTGGGGGGCAGTGTTCACTGCCCAGCCCCATGCACAAAGGGGGCAGGGGGTGATACCGTAAGTTACCACACGAGGTAACACCAATGCTAGTTAGAAACACGCTCCCACTCCAGTGTGACTGCCTATCAACCACTCATACCTTCAGGACCCTGTTGCCAATAGTCATGTCCACAGACGGGTACCAGGGGTCAGGGTTCCAGCATAATATGGGAGGGACACAATCCAGTCAGTACCAGTCTTCTGTTCCCAGAATTTATGTCCTTCAAGCAAAATACACCCCTCCCATCCAAGCTTTCCCCAAAGCTTTAGCCTGTTCCAGCATCAACCAAGTCCCAACTCACCTGAATTAGTTCTGGGTGAGATTCTGGGGCCAGTTCCGTCCGGCTGTGTACCAGAGACACCTAAGGTGTGAACTATCTGCAAGCATAGGGGACCACAAGTGTCCAGGAGGCTTGAAGCCCAGCATGTCTCAGCTTGAAAACACTGCCTGTGGATGAATGTTGATCCAGACTCTGGGTGGCAGCAACCCTGTCTCAGCATAGAGGAGGTAGTCCTGCCCCCTTGCCCCTTGCTGCCAGCCCTGCTGCCTTCTGGCCCACTCTCTGGTTTACATGACGGGCATTTGCTGCCAAATAGTTCCACCGACCAGTTTCCAGCCAGCAGAACCCAAGGGCCCAGCAGCCTTGCCTCATTTTGTCCTGTTCCTGTCCCCCTTCTGCGTTTGCTGGTACCGCTTTTGCTGAGATGGTTGATTGATTGGACCCATCAGTCAGGCCTCATCTCTGTAGCAAATGGGCCATCGAGCCACAACCTGGGGGAGTCCTCAGCACACGCTCGCACAGTGGTGACATTGTGCACAGGCGGAGAACTGTACATCTCCACGTTCCGGATCCTTTTTGCATAGTTCATTCTGTAATTTATCTCTCCCTGCTCAAGAAATCCCTTCAGCTAGATACCCAAGTTCACGACCCACAGGTTGCACAACTTCCCACCCTAATGTGACTCAGACACGTTCTTTGCCACTTTATAATGAGGCCCACCTTTCCTCGTGGTCCAGTAAAATGTTCAGCATTCCCATTTAAGACTTCCCCAGAAGCACATTTAATGTCCACAGTTCTAACAACATTAAAACCCACTGCTTGTTGAATCAAGTCTAACTTACAGCCACCCGCCCCGTGGGACAGTCTTGCTTGGGGCTTCTGAGGCAATCTCTACAGACGCAGACCGCGCTTCCTGGCTCCCACGGAGGGGCTGGTGAGTTCACATGGCTGACCTCTCCTTCAGCAGCCCAGTGCTTAACCCACTGCTCCACCAGGGACCCTCTCTGACGGGGAAGAAAGGAACGAGGTGTGTGCTTGTCATGGCAGAGAGACACGCTTACAAAGAGGGAAGGCCAACAACATCTGGGCATGCCTCTGCTGTAGCACAGGACCCTGGCCGCCCCTGAGAAGAGCCATGGAGAGGTCAGCTGTGAGCTGAAGATTGTCGCGAGGGACACAGACGCACTTGCAGGTCCACAACCTTCAAGCATAGATTTCTTGGAAACCCAAGGCTCTTCAATGAGGCTGCACAGCCCCTTGACAGGACCACAGCAGGCTTCTCCTGGAGTAGACCAGACAATAGCGTATGCCCTCTTAGGCCGCTGGACCCATGAGTTAAGGTGACTGAGACTCCCACCAACCAAAAATGATACATAGGGTATGTTTAAAAGTTCTCCCTGAATTTAAAAGTATATATGACAGAGAGATGGGGGAACCTCGTAAACTTGAGCTACAGTTCAGATGCCCAGTGGAAGGAAGAGAGTCAGAGAGGGCAACATAAACGGAGAGGTATACAATGTTCATGGATTGAAATCACCATCTAATTAATTTATACTCAACGCAATCCTAACCAAAGCCCCAAGTCTGTGTGTGTGTGTTGCTCTCATTATATGTAAAACTGGGTAAGTCCATCCTAAACATTCTATGAAAGCCCAAAAGGACATCTTAAAGAGTCGCCTTAATAAAGACCAGAGACCAACCAAAACAGATATGGAGAAGCGAGTTTCAACACAGGGTGCTGTGACCACTGGCCAAGCATACAAAATAAAATAGAAGCACATCCCTGCTTCACACCATATTCAAACCGGTTTTTCTTAGAAAAAAGCGTAGATCATCTTTCTGATCTTAGAGCAGGGGATATCTCTCATCGAAGACCCCCACAGCACTAACCATAAAGGAAAGCATTACTAATTGTGGCCCCTTGAGATCACGAACCTCTTCATAACATCACTCACCCCCCCCACCCCCAGACTCCTTTCTTTGCCAGTTTCTGAAAGGTGTGTTTCATACATGGATCTTACATTACACTTGGCCCATGGCTTCCGTGTTATCGTTGTTTGTGATCTCTGTGTTGCTGCTAGGTGCCATCGATCTGGTTCGATTCATAGAGACCTGGGGTAGAGCAGATTGAAACCCCGCTTGGTCCTGCGCCATCCTCACAGCATCCTGTTTGAGCCATCGCTGCAGCCACGGTGTCCGTCCATCTCCTTGAGGGCCGTCCTCTGTTTCACTGCGCCTCCACTTTCCCAAGCCTGATGTCCTCTCCAGGGACTGGTCTCTCCTGACCACTTGTCTAAAGTATATAAGACGAAATCTCACCATCCTTGCTTCTAAGGAGCACCCTGGCCGTACTTCTTCCAAGACAGGTTGATTTTTCCTTCTAGCAGTCCATGGTCATTTCAATATTCTTCTCTAGCACCCCAATTCAAATGCACCGATTCATCTTCAGTCTGCCATATTCTGAGTCTAACTTTCATATGCAAATGAGGCAGTTAAAAATACCATGGCTCTCCCTGGGGGACGGAAACAGAAAAGTGGGTGAAAGGAGACATCGGACAGTATAAGATATGACAAAATAACAATATAAATTATCAGGGGGCCATGAGGGAGAGGGGAGCAGAGAGGAAGGGGGAAAAATGAGCGGATTCCAAGGGCTCAAGTAGAAAGCAAATGTTTTGAGAATGATGACGGCACCAAATGCCGGCACAAGTGCTTGACACAATGGACGGGTGGATGGATGGATTGTGATAAGAGTTCTACGAGCTCCCAATAAAATGATTAAAAAGAAAAATACCATGGCTCAGGTCAGACACACCTTAGTCCTCAAAGTAACCTCTTTGCTCTGCAACACTTTGAAGAGGGCTGTGCACCATTTGATCTCTGTACTGCTGCTTCCTTGAGCGTTGATTGTAGATCTAAACAAGATGGAATTCTGGACGACGCTGACAGTGTCTCCAGTTATCATGATGCTACCCGTTGGTCCAGTTGTGAAGATTTTGATCTTCTTTACACTAATCATAATCCGTACTGAAGGCTGCGGTCCTTGTTCTTCATCCGCAAGTGCTTCGGTCCTCCTCACCTTCAGCAAGCCAGCTTGTGTCATCTGCACATCACACATTGTTATTAGCCTTCTTCCAATCCTGAGGCCACATTTCTCCTTCCTACAAGCCAGATCCGTTGATGATTTGCTCAGCATACAGATTGAATAAGGATGGTGAGAGGATACAGCACAGACACACACCTTTCCTGATTTTAAACCACGCAGTGGACCCTTATTCACAACTGCCTCCTGTACAAGTTCTGCAGGAGCACAATGAAGTGTCCTGGAATTCCCATTTTTCTCAAGGTTCTTCATAGTTTATGATCCACACGGTCAAGTTCCTTGGCATTGTAAATAAAACACAAGGAAACATCTTTCTGATAGTCTTTGCTTTGAGCTAAGGTCCATCTGACATCAGTAATGATAACCCTTGGTCCACGTCCTCTTCTGAATCCAGCCTGAACCTCTGGCCGCTCCTGTCAGTGTACTGCTGCAACCATCATTGGGTGACCTTGAGCACAGTTTTGCTTGCATGTGATGTCAGTTTTCTACGGTATTGTTCTAGAATCTGAGCGCTCTGTTGGGCCACCTCTCTTTGGAATGGGTACAGATTTGGCTGTCTGCCAGTCAGTTGGCCACCCTGCTGCCTTCCACCTTTCCTGGCGCAGACGGCGAGTGCTTCCAGGGCTCTGTCAACTTGCTGACACATTTCCTTTGGCGCCCCAGCCAATCCTGGAGCCTTGTTTTTGGCTAATGCTTTCCGTGCAGCTCGATCTGGAACAAAGGTTTCTTTCTTTTCCTGGAGCTCACCCTCCTGCTCAGCTGTCCCTCAGCACTCTTTAGGAGGCAGGCTTTTCTAATCCTTGTACATTGACAACATTCTTTAAAAAAACAGGTCATTTTTAAATGGCACCTTGGCTAGGTACCTGTGGTAGTTATGTAATCTTTTGTCAATTTGAGAGGATTACAAGTGAAGGGGTAGCGTTTAGCCTGTCAATTAGGTTGCAGCTTGATGACCTCCTTTGGAGGCACTGAGGAGATAAATAGCTTGCTAGAGGCAGGACGCAGACTTACTCCCTGGGAGACATTGCAGCTGACGAGCTGGAGGAACCATGTGGAGACCACGCCAGCGCTGAGATGCTTCCAATGCCACTGGATCCACAAGACTTCTCACCCATGGGCCTGTGATCTTCCTGCATTTGGCATCATTGCATGTGTTTCATGAGTCTGAAGAGAACTTTATGGATTGGTATCAGATATATGGGCTAATATCCGACTTACAGACTTGATCTGGACTGGGCTGGGATGTTTTCTCAATATCCAATTGCTCTTGTATATAAAGCTTTCCTTATACACATAAGAGACACATTTGTTTCTCTGGTTTGCCTGGACTAACACAGGACCAGACTCCATGTTCAAAGCCATGGTCCATCAGTCCTTTGAGAAAAGTGCTCTCGGGTCCTGCACTCAGCGTTGTTGACCTTCAGCAGCTTCTCCTGCTCTTGTGAGGAAGCTGCCTTTTCTTTCCGGCAGCCTGCGGTCCTCCCTTTTTACTTGATAGTCCAGAGCCTCCCTGCCAGGTTGTTCTTGGTGCTCGCTGGGTCCTGTCAGCCTGAGATTTTGTATTTGCAGCTCTGCACCGTCCTGGTTAATCTCCGTGCAAATATCACCCCCTCCCTCTCACTCTCTTTGAACTGGTGCGGGCAGTCCCCAACAGCGGCATTTGGTTCTAATATTCCCACTGTGAGCCGGTACTGTTATCAGTCAAATACCTGCTTTTTAGTCTTCCTTTTTTATTGACTTTCACTACCAGTATCTTTATAAACCCAATCTTTGCCTTTGCAGCTTGGAAACCTTCAATAGGAACTTCGAGTGTGAGACCAGCAACTGCAGGCTGCAGCACTGTCGTGCATGCCTTGCACTGTAAGACGCACAGAGCAAAGCCCCTGCCCTAAGTGCCGTGTGCTGGAAGGGGAAGAGGCCTCGTGTTGGGGGCGACCTGCATTAGGAAAATGTTGAGGTTCTGGAACGGCCCCTCATACCCTTGCATCTTCCGCGATTGTTGGGCGCTCTAGGCTCAGTTCTGGCTCATCACAACCGAAACACTGCCCGGTCCACATGTTGCCTGGAGAAGGACATGCGTGGTCAAGTGGAGGGGCAGCGAAGGAAAGGATGGCTTCCACGAGATGGATGGACAGAGTGGCTGCCACCACGGGCTCAGAGCCAGGAACCACTGTGAGAACAGTGCAGGACCGGTGGGGTGACATTCTGTTGTGCACGGGTCGCTGTAGCTGGAACCAGCTCAGTGGCTCCCAGGAACAACATTATCTCTGTCTACCAGGGCTCGTGCTCTTTGATGGATTGGGCTGTACTCTCTCTGGAAGATGGGGGCTCTTCTCATCTGATTGGTTGTTTGCTCCCTGTCTGGGGGTCTCCTGGTGCCCGAGGGCTCCTCCACACCTCCTTTCTCTCCATTCCCCAGAAGATCCTGTCTTGTTTTTAGATTCAGCCACTTTACAACTTCTCTCTCTCTCTGGTCACTGGGGAGTTTGTGTCCTGGGAAGGAGTGTATCCCATTCTCCACCTGGAAACCAGCAATTCCTTTGATAAAATGCGGCGTGGTCTTTAATGACCACTTTCCCTTGGGGGCTCTGTGGTGCCTGGGGGCATCCAGCCAGCCTGGGTCCCCACTGTGCTGCCCACCTGACGTGTGGCCTTGAATGCGCCACGCCTTCCCTTTGTGGCTCAGGTTCACTCTTTGTAAATTGGGGGGATCAAGGCGTGTCACGGGGAACCCTGGCCAGGAGCAGATGAGAAGATAGCCTGGGCCCTTGGAAAACACACCATGTGTGGGTGGCACAGGTCCTGCCAAGGGACGCCACGCTAGGCAGAACGGACTTTAAACCATGACAGTGGGTTTAGGCGGAGGTTTGGAAAGCCCTGCTGTTTTGCATGGAGCTAAACAAAGATCTAGACTGGGGTGCCACCCGGCTGAAGGACCAGCAGGCTGTCAGGCCAGTGGTGAACGGTGACCGAGGAGGGGGCAGCCCAACCTGCCCCCGCTGCAGTGTGCCTGCCGTCTCCCCAGCCTGCTGGAACCATCACTGACCCTACTGGAGGCTGCCTGCTCTCACCAGACCACAGCCAGGAGGGCAGGGGAGGCCTGGCTGCTACAAGCCCTGCTTCCCCTGAGCTGGAGACCCCCAGGCGGAGGGTAGGGAGGCAGGAGCTCGGTAAGTGGGAGAGACCCCCAGGCCAGGGCTCTAGCTGCCTGACCTGGTTGGTAGGGAGCCGGTCAGAGGCCAGAGCAGGCCAGGGGGCCCCAGGGGGTCCTCCCCACCCTCTACCATTTTTGCTTTCCTAGCTCACAATCCACTCAACTCCTGCAGGGCCCCTCTCCCCAGAGTTCAGTGCATGCTGGGGGCCACCAGGGGCAATTGAATCATCCTTGTCTGGCCAGAGCCCCAACCACCCTCAGCCCCACCCAACACCAAACCATCTGTAGCCCCCCACCCCTTCCCAAGGCTGAGACAGAAAGGAGAAAAGAGTGCCAATCACTGAGTTGTCCTGGAAGAACCTGGGCCACTAGGGGAGTGGCTTCTCCCATGGGCACTGACTCTGGGGGTCCGGACCACGCACCACCCCACCTGGCCCAGGGACTTACTGCTTGCTTCCTGCTCTGACTCAGACTGGTGTGTGTGGGGGTGGGGTGGGGTGTGATGGGGTGTCTTTCTCCCTCTCTAAACCCACTTCCTTTACAAGTCCCTAAGTTTAAGCCCCCTCTTTCCCCGCCCATCTGACACCTACAGCCCAAGGCTGACCTGGGGGTCCTCAAGTGGACTGGGGTGAATGAGGCTCCTCACCCCCACCTGCCTGCCACTCCCTCCTCCGTCCCTGCAGGGTCCAACACAAGCCCTTTGGGGTCCAGCTGGGTGGGGAGGGGGATCACGGTGATAGGAAAAGACACCAGGACTAGGGGACATGGGAGATGCTGACATTTATTTGCAAAAGACACGTGGTGGAGAGGGAGTGCTCCCGCCAGGTACTCTGGGGCCCTCGCCACAGGCGCCACTGCAGCATGTACTCCTCTGCCCACTGGCAGGGGCAGGTGTGCCCATGCCTGGGGAAGCCCCCAGGCTGGCAGGAAAGTCCCCGTGGTGCCAGGTCCAGCAGGCAGGAGGTGGGAACCAGGCCTTCAGGCCAATCCCGCGTTTTCCGTGTCGGGGTAGTCTTGTGCCAGCACCTGCTCTTTGGAGGTGGCCTGGAGCAGGCAGGCGGGGCCGCAGCCGCACTGGTCCACGTGCAGGTAGCTGTGCTTGACCCGAGTGCCGTCGGCACACCGCAGGGTAACCTCTTCCATGTGCGTCTTGGTCTCCTGGCAGCAGGTGCAGTGGCGATCCATGATCTGGGCCCCCACCGAGTACCTGTGCACCGGAAGCTCGTCTCACTGTCCGCCCGCACGAGGCCCCGCCCCCACGGGTCCTCCCTCCACGCCCCGCGCCACTGCATCTGCCCAGGCGCTGGCTCAGTGTCTGCTGGAGGGGACAAGGTGGCTTTTCCGGAGGGATGGAGCGACCTGGGGAGGGAGGGAGGGTGGGCCTAGCTGGGGCGGGGTCTCACTCACTTGGACACCCCTTGGCAGACGCCCTCGCAGTAGGTGAAGTTCACGGCGCTCTCCGACTCGCAGTTCTTGAAGCGCAGAGCAGTGGCGTTCACACGCACATGACACCGGTCTGGGGGGCGCGACAAAGAGGCTGCTCACTGCTCCGAGTGACTTCGTGCATCCTCGGGCCCGCCCCCTCGCCACCCTGCCTGGCCCCGCTGCAGCCAGGCCCCGGGGAAGGCGCCCTGCGGGGCGTCTGGGTCTGAGATGGGGCTGGGCAGGCAGCGGCCCCCACTTACCCGATTCCTCCTCGCAGGTGAAGCAGCAGCCCACTTTCCTGAGGACCCCCTGCAGGGAGAAGAGGCGGGGGCATGGTGAGCGAAGCGGGGGCTGTGGCAGGGGCGGGCTTTCCCTGGAAGGTGACCCTTGGGCGCTAGAGGTGGGGCAGGGTGGTCCCAAGGCGCGCCAAGGGCGGGCCTCCAGGAGAGGCCGTGCGGGGCGGGAGTGGTCGTCCTAGGAGTCGGAATCCGGGATGGATTTGGCTCTGGGAGCCCAGGGACCCAGGGGGAGGAGGGGAGGGGAAGAGAGGGCGGGGCCTTCAGGGGGCGGGGCCTCGGGGCGGGGCGCTCGCACCTGGCAGTAGGGCACGTTGGGGCACTGCACAAACTCGGGGACCAGCAGGAAGCTCTGGTTTTCATGAAAGCAGCGGTACTGCGTGCAGTTGTCTGCGGAGGAGCTGACCCAGGTGTCATTGGGCTGAAATGCGGGTGAGGCGGCCGAAGCCGAGGGGGCCAGGGTTACCTCGTGGGCCTGCCAGGGCCTGCGAGCGGGTCTCTGCCAAGCCCACTGCCCCGAGGTTACCTGAAGGAGCTGCCCGTTGGGCAGGAGGCAGTGCGTCTGCACACATTCCCCGCAGCATTTGTCGGGCCTCTCCCTGTACTCTGAGCCCTGCCGGGGGACAGAAATTGGGGGGCGGGAGGTTAGGTCCTCCTCTGTGTAGATCTGCCGAGGCTGGGCCTCTGTCCATCCCTCGTCCCCCTCCGCTTTTTCCTGACGTCCCTGGTCCCCAGTGTCTGGTCTGTGGCATTCGGAGCTGGGGATGCCCTCAGCCTGTCTGTGTGGGCCCCCACCCCAGAGGAGGCACACAAAAGGCTCTTACTGAAAACTCAGCCCCATCCCCCCAGGGGAGCCACTGCAGGGGACTCTGGACCCAGAGACCCACCAGGGAGCAGGTGGTATTGCAAGTGTCCTGTTTACAATCCACAATGGGGGCGAGCTGGGCATCCACGGCCAGGCAGGTGCACGTATGGCAGGGTACATCCCCCAGGAAGACAGCGTTGATCTGCGGGGGGCGCAGAGGGTGACACTGAAGGGGCGAGGGGGAGCCACAGCCAGGGCCCCGCCCACCAAAGCTGGCCCATACCCATGCTGGAGGAGCTGCTGACCCCCAAACCCAGCATGGCAGCCAGTGTCTGAGACAGAGCCCTACCAGCTGTCCCCCAAAGCCACCACCCCATGTCCCTCGGGTGCCTTCCATGCCCCCTGACAGGCACAGAGTGTGGGCAGGAGCCCCTCTGCTTCCCTACCCTGTGGCCGAAAGGGTCATCAGTCAAACAGAGAAGAAGGACTCGGGGGGACCCCATATGTGTGTGAGGGGGGTCCCGCTTGCCCACCCACCCCTTGGACAGAGCTCAGTGCTGGGTGGGCAGCAGGTGCCCTTTCCTGTGGGAGGAGCTAGGGCTGCATCTCACCCCGTATTGGATCCCCTTGTAGACACAGGTCTCGGGTTCTGGAAGGGAGAACAAACTGAGTGCAGCCCAAGCCCAAGTGCCCAGCTGTCCAGCCCCACCGTCAGAGGGGCACCTGATGTCCCCAGTCCTGCCCAGCCAGGCCATGCCCAACCTGATCAGCACCTGCAGCCGAGGTGCCACGCCGGCGCCCCACTCACCACAGGTGAACGTGGCACAGCAGTCGCCTTCCTCCTGGGTCTGGACCAGCTTCTGTCCCCGCTCACACACAGGAGGCTTCTGGGAGCAGGTGGTCATGTTGCAGACTGCGGGCAGAGGGAGGAGCATTCACTGTGCAGGGACCACCAAGGGCCCCACCCCTTCCTGTCTCAAGCCCAACAATGCCCCATCCTAGCTCCCCTTCTGATTGGCCCCCGTGCCGGTGCCATGTGCCCACATTTTGGTCCCAAAGGAGCATTTTCTCCCTCGGGGGTCTGGCCCTGCACCTTGACTCCCAGTCCCTGCATTCCACAGCCCCAACTTTGCCAGGGCCGGCTGCCGCCTCCCTGCCCACCCTGTCTCTTCCTCCCTGCCCACCCAAGGGCTCACCGCACAGGATCTCTTGGCAGCAGGGGTTGTCGGCCTGGGGCCTGGTGATGCGCTGGAAGCCGTCTTGGCCGCACGTGCTGGGCTCCTCAGGGGGTTCACACTGCACTGGGTGGCACCACACGACAGACGGACTCCCCTGGCACTCACAGGCTTGGCAGTTACTGATCCACTCTTCCCCCGGCTGCAACAGACGCAGCTGGGT
>NW_022103935.1:1010625-1012422 GCF_000313985.2 Echinops telfairi | reverse complement strand
GCACATGTGTATACATGCACGCACAGGTATGTGCATGTGTGCATGCATGTATATGTGAGTCCATGTTTGTACGTGTGTGAATGTGTGTGGTATGTATGTGTGCTTTTGTGTGTACATTGTGCATATGTGTGCATGTGCCTGTCTGTCTACATTGGTGTGCATGTTTTTACATGTGTGTGCATGTGTTTATTAGTGTGCATGTGTGTATGTGTGTGCTGGGCATGTATATGTGTATTTGTGTGTGCATGTGTGCGTGTGTGTGTGTGTGTGTGTGTGTACATACACACTTAGCGCCTGAACATGGAGTAGGCAGGGCTGTTCTTGGGATCAGGGCTGAGGGCACCCTCCGTGGTCTCTGGTTGCAAAGGGACCAGTTGGGGAGGATAGGGGGAAAATGAGGAGCTGATAGGAAGGGCTCAAATAGAAAGAAAATGTTTCGAAAATGATGATGGCAACATATGTACAAATGTGCTTGACAGGATGTATGTATGGGTTTTAAAAGCCCCCAGGAGTCTAGTGGGGGCAGGTAGTTAAGAGCTGCTAGGGTCACCAGGAGACCCTTCAGAGATCCCTGGGGCTTGGGAAAGGGCATCCAAAGAGCTTGGGGGACCCAGTCCCCTTTGAGCCACCTCCCACCTTCTCCCAGAACCCTCAGGCCTGAGAGCACCCACCACCCCTCTGGCTCCCTGGTCCTGTTCCTTACCATGCATACCTGGTCCTGTTCCTCACCATGCATACCTACCCTCCTTCCCTTCCACCCCCGACCCATCCCCCAGCCTGCATGGCACGCACCTATAGTTGCATGTCTCCGACAGCACAGGGCCACAGGGATCGTATACCTTGGTGGGTGGGCAGTCAAAGTCTGCGGACACAGAGGATGGGGTCAGAATGGGCCGAGGCAGGCAGAGCATCCCAGGCCCCAGACGCTGCCAGACTTACCACACAGCCCACCCGTGGCATTGCGCCAGTTGCTGCAGGCGCCCCAGAGCCGGCACAGGGCAGCATAGGCCTCCAGGCTCTGGCAGGGCATGTGGGAGCCGTACTCCCCACAGCTCTCTGTGGTGCAGGTTTCGAAGAAAGGGATGGGTGGGACCAGGGTGTGGCACTCCGAGAAAATCCTGCCAGCCAGAGAAGGAGGTTAGGGTCTGGGGGGCTGGGCAGAAGGGTCCTCCCCTCCCCTGAGGTGTCACGCCGGCGCCCCACTCACCACAGGTGAACGTGGCACAGCAGTCGCCTTCCTCCTGGGTCTGGACCAGCTTCTGTCCCTGCTCACACACAGGAGGCTTCTGGGAGCAGGTGGTCATGTTGCAGACTGCGGGCAGAGGGAGGAGCATTCACTGTGCAGGGACCACCAAGGGCCCCACCCCTTCCTGTCTCAAGCCCAACAATGCCCCATCCTAGCTCCCCTTCTGATTGGCCCCCGTGCCGGTGCCATGTGCCCACATTTTGGTCCCAAAGGAGCATTTTCTCCCTCGGGGGTCTGGCCCTGCACCTTGACTCCCAGTCCCTGCATTCCACAGCCCCAACTTTGCCAGGGCCGGCTGCCGCCTCCCTGCCCACCCTGTCTCTTCCTCCCTGCCCACCCAAGGGCTCACCGCACAGGATCTCTTGGCAGCAGGGGTTGTCGGCCTGGGGCCTGGTGATGCGCTGGAAGCCGTCTTGGCCGCACGTGCTGGGCTCCTCAGGGGGTTCACACTGCACTGGGTGGCACCACACGACAGACGGACTCCCCTGGCACTCACAGGCTTGGCAGTTACTGATCCACTCTTCCCCCGGCTGCAACAGACGCAGCTGGGT
>NW_022103935.1:1002765-1010525 GCF_000313985.2 Echinops telfairi | reverse complement strand
GAGGTGCATGGGGTAGAAGTGCCTACAGGGAGTGTGGTGGGTGGAGTGGGCCTGACAATCGGGGGGCTGGTGGGTGTCAGACAGCCCTCCTTGCTGCTGTCAGGAACCAGCCAGGACCAGGCCATGTCATCGCAGGTGGGTGCTATGGTCCCGCCCGGCAGGCGACAGTCATCTACTTGACTGTTGGTGCAGGTGCCTGGGGGAGGGGAGAGCGCCCTCAGAGGTCCGCTCACCCCCCGCCCAAGAGTCTGCTCTCCCTCCCTGGCCCTCCCCTCTTGCACCCTGGGGTGGGCGGGGGAAGCAGGGGCCATGGGCTGGGTGGCAGGTAGAGCAGGCAAGATTCCTGACTGGTGGGGACTCTACAGGATGGCTCTGGGGGAGGTGGGGGGGGGTCTCCATGCGGGCGGAGGGAGGCCCTCACCACACTGGCCCTCGGTGTTGTGGTGGAAATGGGCATAGGAGAGCTGGACTTGGACAATAGCCCCGTCGAAGGTGACGTGGACACCGAGGGTAGAGATGTCCACACCCATGGTGCCAGTCACCATCTCAGAGATGGTCACACCCTTCTTGCTGAAACCGTGGCCGACTTGCTCACTGTCGAACAGGACCTGGGGACACATGTAGGGAGCCTATCAGGGGCCACAGGGCCGCCCCATCTGCCCTTCCTCGGGCTGTGTCCACTGTGCTTGTCCATGGTCAGGCACCGTGCTGGGCGCACAGGAAGCCCCGTGGCCTCCCTGGCCCTGACCTCTCCTCACCAGGCTGTGCCCTTCTTTCTGGGGTACAGCCAGGAAAGCACGCTCTTACGTGTGCTTGCTCACTGCAGCGAACCACTCCCTGTGTGCTCAGAGTGCCACAGACACTGCTTCCGGGTCTGCTGGCCCCTGCTTCTCCCGCCCGCAGCCCCTCCCTGCGCAGCAGACCCCCCTTTTGATGTATAGCCCCTGGCAGGGACAGCGTGTCCATGGATAGCCAGGGATAGCCAGGTGCAGCCATGCATAGAGCACCGATGTCAATGACCCGAGACCATTGTCCCTGGGCCTTCAATAGCCCAAGACTTTTGTCCCCAGGGCCAGGACAGAGACTCGCTGACCTGTCACTGGTGGTTAGGCCTGCTGAGCTGGGAAGGGCTGTGCTATGTTGTAGGTGAGCTCCCAGAAGTGGCCCTAGGGCACGTCCCCTGGGTCCCCAGCTCCGAGCAGCCGACACAGGCACCACAGCGTCCCTGGCTCCAGGAGCCCCCCCTTGCTGCTCATGATGCTGGAGGCACCTGGCCCAGGAGATGCCCCACCCTCCTGCCTGAATCTCCTCTCAGGGCTCCACTCTCGATTGCCTACCCCCACCCCTGGCCCCTTCTGCCAGGCTCTTCTACCCTGTGATGTCCGCTCCCTGCGCCCCAGTGCTGGGTCTCCCTGCGCTCCCCCTCCCTTACCCCGCAAAGGCTCCCTGTAGCCCTGCTACTCTTGGCAGGCTGAGCTCTTCCCTGCAGCCCCCCCACCCCCCTGCTCTCTGCCTGGGCCTCCACACCTCCCCTATCACTCATCCAGCCAGCTGTCTGACCCGGCCTGACTTGGCCCCACAGGGAAGCCCAGCCCTTCCAGCGCTGTCCACCTGGTGCAGCCTCCTCATCAACCCTTGAGGCAGCACAGCTTCCTGACACCCGCCCTCCCCTTCCCTCCCCTCTCAGGGTGCCGGCTCCGGTGTCCCCTGGTTGGCCCTGCCAGCCTGTGGGCAGAGAGGCTGGGGTGGGGCAGGGAGGATGGGACCCACCAGGCTCTGCAGCTTCCCGCCGCTGCTGGTGAAGGTGAGGACCACCTGCATGGACAGGTAGTAGAGCAGCAAGGCTGGGTGGCAGCTGCTGGCGCCCGTGCCCAGGGCAGTGGCTGCGGCACAGTGCTGATGATCCAGGAGGATGGTCAGGTTCCCGAACTGCGGGCTGATCTCCCGCAGGAGCAGGTAGGTGCAGTTGTCCCGGAAGGAGAAGGTGGTGCCGTCGAAGGTGGAGTAGGTGTCTCCCCAGCCTGTGCAGATGCCTGCGGGCACAGAGTTCAGGGCTCCCAAGGGCACCGTCCTACCATCCAGTGCCGCCCGGAAACCGTCACCTCAAGAGAGCCACTGGGCCCCATGTGCCTCCTCATGTGCCTCACTGGCAAGGTGCATGGGGCCCCCCCGCTGGCCCACTCGTCCACCCAGAGCCTGTGGATGGGACCGAGCCTCGAGTTCGGGGTCCAGAAAGGAAACACTGACCCTGTCTTGACCCAGGCTCCCAGGTGGCTGCCACTGAGCTACCTCGTACCTGATGTCTAGCTCTGATGGTAAAGCTCAAGATTCATGAATGATCGTGGCTGGTAGGTGCTGTTGGCTCCGTCCTGACTCTTAGGGACCCGCCTGCACACAACAGGCCCCAACTGGGCCCCATCCTCTCAATGGGTGCTGCTTGAGCCCGCTTTCACAGCCACAGCATGTCCACCCATCTCCTGGCGGCCCTCCTTTCTCCTCGTCCGTGTGCGTGACCACGCGTGATGTCCTCCCCCAGGGACCGGCCCCTCCTGATGGCACGTCCGAAGCAGGTGAGATGAAGTCTCCCAGCCAGGCTCTGGCCGCCTGTGGCCTCTGCCAGCACCGCCATTCCTGTGTGCATTCTTGGGTCCCGCTTCCACACGCATGCGCTGTTGTGGTGGTTGTTAGAGGCCATTGAGCCAGTCCCGCCCAGTAACAGGAAACCAGGTTGGAACTCTGCGTCATCCTGCGCCGGCCTCACAATTGCCACCGTGCCTGAGTCCACTGGTGCCGCCACGGTGCCCGTCCATCTCCTTGAGGGCCTTCCTGTTTCTCACTCTCCCAAGCACGGTGTCCTTCTCCAGGGCCCGGCCTCCAGACACCACGTCCAAAGTACCGAGACGTTTCCCCACCTGGCCTCTGAGGAGCACCCTGGCTGCTGCTCTTCCAAAGACGGAGGGGCGTGTCCTTTTGGTGGCTTGGTACTTTCTCCAGCACCAGGTTCACGTGCACCAATTGTCCGCGTGCCTGTGAGGTCATTGGAAATACCTGGGTCTGGGCCGGGAGCACCTTTCCCTCAGTGAGACCTGTTTACTTGCTCACATGTTAGAGATCCTCTTCAACTCATGGACTTGCGGCGGCGGTGGGGCGGCGGGTACCTCCTTGGATTTCTGGACTGCTGCTTCCGTGAACCCTGACTGTGGAGTCAGGTCAGGTCCTCGACAGCTTCAGCTTTGTCTCCACTGACCCTGATGTCGCTATCGGCCGAGCGGTGGGGATCTTTTGACGTCTCCTGGCTGAGGCGTGAGCCATGCCGCGGGCTCCACACAGCCGTGTGTCAAGTCTTCATCACTGTCGACAGGCAGAGTCCATGTGGCGGGCCTCCAGTGCCCACGCGAGTCCAGCAGCTCAGACGGCGCGCTCGGCACACAGGCTGGCTACGTGTGGTGGGAGGACGCAGCCCTGAGGCACACCTGTCCCGGTTTGACCCCAAGCTGCCCCCTCAGCAACCCATGACATGCCCTTAGGTACGTTAGTAGGACGCCAGCCGAGTGACAGCACCCAGGGCTATCATGTGGTCATCACTGGAGCCTGAAGCCTGCTCTAAAGATCAGTTCCATGGTGAAGGTCACTTCTGGAGCCACAAATGCACCCCCTGAGGTCCCCCATCCCCCCCCCCCCTCCGCCAACAGCGCCTGCTCTCAGACACCCCTAGTGGTCGCAGAGCATTTTCAGGGCGGGGACCTGTTAGGATGGATACACCGCATGACAGCCTGTCACACACGGAGCACACTGTCCTGTCACCACCCCACCCCACCCCCAGTTTGTAACCAAGTACCCCCGCGGGCCCATCCTTCACGTGTGACACAAGCCACGTCAGAGCCACGAGAGACTTCCGTAACAGGAGGGACGGATGTCCCCAGCTGTCCTTTTTAAGCAGGACGTCGCCGCGCAGGCTTTGTCCCTTCTCGGTGCCTCGGAACTCCCACGCTCGTCTGTTGGGACCCTGGGCGCCTCGGGGCTGGATGGAGTGACCGCACTGGCACAGCCCAGCGCTGCAAGTCCTGCGTCTCCGAAAGACCCGGTGTCTGGCCCCGCCCCGCCGTGGCCCCGCCCCGCCGTGGCCCCGCCCCGCACACCCGGTCACGCCCTACGCAGCTGGCCACAGCCCGCGCGTGCACACTCGCACTCACACGGGCACTCGTAGTGGTAGTCGCAGTGGTCGTCCTTGTTCTGCACTTTGATGGGCTGGTACTGGTTTGCGCAGGTGACCTTGGCCACGGGCTTGGGCTCCAGCAGGACGATGCGATTGTTACCCTCGCACATGGCGATAGTGCAGTCCTCCAGGGTCCAGGTCTCGTTCACCTGGTGGCAGAGAACGGCTCTCATGACGCCCTGCATGTCTGCCTGCTCTGACTACCCACTCCTGCCTGCGGTCCAGGGCCTCACACCCACAGGAAAAAGCCACCCAAGGCCCGGTCAACGTGCCAACTGGGGCCGGGCCCCTCTCCTCAGGCCAGAGCTGCTGGGGCCAGGGCCGAGGTGCGGTCAGTAGAGGTAGGGTGCGAGGTCCCGTGGGGGCACTCAGGCGCCCCAGCAACCGCCCTGCTGGGCAGAGGGAGGCACCTGTCGAGGAGGGACCGTGTGGTCACAGCCCATAGGAAGGGCGGACGAGACTGAGGGCGTGGCGGGTGGCGTGGCCTCAGGGGAGGTGGACGGCACGGTGGTGGGGCAGGCTCCCTGGAAGCGATCGATGTCACACTGCTGATTGCAAACTGCATAGAAGCGGCAGCCAGCCTTGTCGGTCTCGTTGTACACGATGTCCCCTGCAGGGGAGGGAAGCCGAGTGAGCCTTCCCTGCAAACCCCCTCTTGCGGGACACGCGTGTGCCCCACCCTGTCGCCACACGTGGGGCGTGCGACCGCACAGCTTCTAGAAGCCACCCCCCCCTCCTCGTTCAACGGGTGCTGCGGCCACGTGGGGTAGTGTGACTTCCATGACACGCGGCCTGCATCAAAGTGTGAGCACGTCTTCTGCCAAAGACGCCCATAGGAGCTGGAGCAGACGCGACGCAGAGCCGGAGAAGATCCATCCAGAGAGCCCCGGCTCCTGGACCGGGTCAGAACGCCTCCGGCACCGCCCCAGAAAGCACGCTGCACAGCTCCAAGTGGACAGCAGGACTGAAGTGGCGCCAGTCCACGCCGAGAGGCCTGCAGCCTGGCCGTGCAGGCGGAAGGACGGCCCGCCCACCACAGGTTCTCCACGGCAGTCTGGCTTCACGGGAGCAGACGGCCTCGGCTTTCACCAGCCGTCGGCCGTGGGCTCCAACTGTCTACTCTTTGGCTAGCAGTCAGGTGCTTAACCCACTGTAACACCAGGGGCCTTCCATGCAAATTAAAATGAGATACTGCTCTGGCCTCCTTGTTGCTGTTAGGGGTCCACTTCTCCCTCCTGGCCATCCCATGGGGACCGTAGAACTGCCCCTGGGGTCGCACTGTGGGAGAGTACGGCTGCCTGCCCTCTCCATCAGGAGCGAGGCTCAGAGAGCAGGCAGAAGCGTGGTTGCAGGAGCAGACCACTGGCTCCTTGTCCGAGGGACTTGCTGTGTGTGTGTGTGTGTGTGTGTGTGCCCCAACCAGCAGGCAAGCGCTTCGCTACGGTGCCGCCGCAGGGCTCCTCACACACCTACTCTCAGTTCCTCCCGTCGGTTCCATCTCACAGCAGCCCCACAGGACCGATGGAACTGCCCGGCCCAAGACTGTCAATCCTGAGGGGAGCAGAAAGCCTCCTCCTCCTCCCACAGAGCGGCTCATGGTTTTGAACTGCTCACCTTGGGGTTAGCAGCCCACCTCATAGGCACTAAGCCACCACCCATCTATCAGAATGGCTAAAGTCCAGCACGTGGGCAGTATCAAGTGGTGACCGGGCTGTGGGGCCCCTGGAACTCCACTCGCCCCTGGGGCACTGCACCCCTTTGAGGGCATAGGGGGGTGCGGTGGGGGCAGCAGTGTTACCATCCTTCGAGGGACACATGGAAGGAGGGAGAAAGGAAGGTTCACCCCACACGGGCTCACAGAAAGGTGAAGCGCCCTCCCTCCTACCCCTTGATGTGACAGACATCAGCAGTTACTGGATACCCAACCAGAGGGACCCGCCCACTCCACAGTGAGGAGGGAGGGAGGGAGGGAGGGAGCAGTTCCTGGAAAGACACGGAGGAAGCCTCAATGTGCCCTGCTAAGCAGTGGAGAGGGAGTCCTGGTGGTTAGTGGTGACGTGTTAGCCTGTGATCCACAGTTCGGCAGTTCTAAACCAGCCGCCGCTCTGCAGAAGGAAGACTGGGCTTTTGGCTCTCGTGAGAACAGTTATGGTCTCAGAAACCCACGGGGGGCGGGGGTGGGGGTGGGGGGCTCAGTATGCGTCCATGTCTTGACTCAGTGGCAGTGAGATTAAGGTCAGCATTCATTGAGACATCAAACGACCCTTGCATGGGGCCAATCAGCTGCACAAGACCTCTCTAAAGGGATGGAAATCAAGGGTCCCACTGTGAGGACCATGGTGCCTGACCCAGGCCATGCTATTTCCATTCAGGGAATTTGAATTGTGGTGCTGGAAATGGGAAGGACCTTGGACTGCTGAAAGGACAGACGGATCTGTGTTGGAAGAAGTAAGGGCAGGGCGCTCCTCAGATGGGAGGAGGAGGGGACGGTGTCACGTACTGTGGACGTGCTGTCAGGAGAGACCAGTCCCTGGGGAAGGATGTCATGCTTGCTAAGGTGGAGGGGCAGTGAGAAAGAAGAAGGCCCTCCCAGGACAGACGGACACCGCAGCTGCAACCACGGCTCCCACATGAGAACCGCGGTGAGGACAGTGCAGGGCCGGCAGTGTTTCCCTCTGCTGGACATTGGATCGCTAGGAGTTAGAGCAGACTTGATGGCCTCGGACATCAGTAAAACAGAAGAAACAAGAGAGGCCAGTCTGAAGATGCTGCTCGCCGGACAATGCCAACAATAGGGCATTCCAGAAAAGGCAAGCCTTGGGGCTCCCGTGGCACAGTGCTGGAGCGGTCCCGTGCTCAGTGCTCATGGAACCTGGGGAGCTGGGAATCGGCAGCAGCTCTAGAGGAAAAGGCTGTGGCGAGCTGATTGGCAGGCCTCAATCCAAATCGCTCACCACTGTCTAGCTGGTTCTGAGACTCTCCACCTGCAGGACGAGGGAGCAAGACGGCCCTGCGGGGCTCGGAGACTGCCACCTTGCCAGGGGGCAGGAGGGAGGCGGGCTGGGTGTGGGAGATGACACTGTTTGCATAATACCATAATAGCGGCTACACTGCACACACTTGCAGAGACACACGGGAATGTCGAGCACACAGACTCAAGCCCGCAGGGACTTTGGTCTTGGCTTAGTAACCGTGTAACCACAGTGGCCAATCTGTTGTCACCAAGGAATATCATGCGGGGCACCCTGTGAATCACACAGACCGCCTGCAGCGAGGGAGCAGAAGGAGGGGCGCTCCCTCGGCTGCACTGTCCTCGGGAAGGGGTGCAGAGGCTCACCTGGCTGGAAGAGCTTGCCCAAGGCGTGGCAGTAACAGCGGCCAGTGGAGGTCCAGCTGGTAGAAGAAGTGGGTGGGCTCGTGGACAGCCTGGTGGAGTAGACTGAAGACGAGGTGGAGCTCAGAGTTGGCAGCAGTACGGTAGATGTCTCCATGATGCTGGTGGCCCTAGTCGTAGTGGGTACAGACAAGGTCCGGGTGCTGGTGA